>NC_139511.1:58119769-58487335 GCF_008360975.1 Lichenostomus cassidix | reverse complement strand
TTTGGAGTGATTAATATGCAATTCCATGATTCTCAGAGCAAGAAACTTGATGAATCTCAGTATGCCAGAGCAGGATGCACATTCTTGCTGTGTCAGGCAAGTGATGTGTTCATCAAATTACCAATGAAACGGAAGCCAGCTTTGAACATGAGAAATTTTGATCCCCTTCTACTATGGGAAGCCTTCAGCTGCCCCTCCTGAGATGGGCTGCTGTGGGGTGGTCCATGTTGGTGGCTCCACACTGGGGTTCCTGGCACAGGGATTATCGTGTAGGTGGCCAAACTTGTTCTTCATTGGTAGAGCCATACTTGTGGACTAACCAGACATGTGGCCCAAAGACCAATGCATATTTGCAAATACATGAGCAATACCCATCCTGAGTCAAATTCAGAAAGCTGAGCACATGGAAGGAGGTTGTTAGAGCCCAATTCTCTTCCCAGAAAAATTCAAAAGCATTCTGCCATTAATTTTTGTTTGGAGGACATAGCTCTGCAGAAGAATAATCAAGTTCAAATTGTTTGCAAGCTTAACAGTTTTAAGGCTGAATGATGAACACATCCAAACCTTCGGGGAAAAATTCTGCTTGCTCTTTTAGTCCAAAAATGACAATTAGATTTTAAGCGGCACAGTTGAGCAGATCCAAACACCAGTTTAAAATTCAATCCAGAATCCAGAACATAGCAGCCAACTGAGAAGCATCTGGGGACATCCAGATCAGACCTAAGAATTTATAACACAAAACCAGTATTTATTTAATAATCATAATAAATGTACAAAAGCACATTAATATAAAGGCCATAAAAGTAATTGCATTTATCCAGATACAAAATTCTAACCAAATTCTACTGCAAACCTGTTATAGTTGAGAAATTCCAAAAGTGGGTTTTCACTTCACCTTGAAAAATTACAGCTCAAGCAGCAAAATTATGATTTTCAGTAGAAACTGAGTAACAAACGTGCAATGAGAAGAGTTCTGCTAGAGTGGAAGACGTGTATCTACTGACAAATCACAATTTGGTTTCTTTTCCAGCACCAAAATAAAGAAATGCAGATTTACAAATGAAATCTTAAGAAACACAATGGTTTTCCTATGTTTTTAATTTAAACCATATCTCAGTGTTGGATCTGTTACAGAAGCAGAGACAGTCTTTTTAAGATGAGCTTAAACGCTCATGCACAAATATTTCTCCATTTCAGTAATCAGACGGGTCTGCTTTAAGACAATAAGACGTGACAGGTAGCACATTTGTGAGAGATCAGTGATTCCCTTGGTTGCTCTGCAAGATGCAGGTCTAAAGGCATAGTGACATCAACCAGCCGAGAAGTGCAGTAATCCTGTGGGACTAGCTGTCATGTCTCATTGTCCTTATGAAAGAAAAATGGTAAACAAGGAAGCCAGTCTGCAATTATGAATTTATGGATGTTTGTTAATGAGTATCTCAGACCTCGTCAGACAGCTCCTTTTGGAGTATTTTTCAAATTTCACAGGCTGTTTCAGAATGGTCCTTCAAAACTGATTAAAAATGCCACCATCATTAGATTATATGAGAAAAAAAACCACATTAAAATGTTAACATAAATACACTTCGAAAGCCTGGGGACCACACACCCCCTCTAAGTTTCAGGCATCAGCTCTTTCCAGTTAACAAATAATCCAAGGATGAAAAAAAGGAGGAGAGGGAGAAAGTGATTTAATTCATAATGGTACAGAAAGAATGACCCAAGAGGACTTCAAGGACCAAATTTAATATATTTCTGGTTTAAGCCACACAGACAAAAATGAAATATCAGGAATCATATATTATGATTTATGCTAAAGGAATTCTTCAGAAAAATTGCCAGACAATTACACAAAAAGATAATGAGGATAAGATGACACAATTTGAATACAAATCACCCAGACATACACCCTCTTGGCTATTTAGTAACTCCAGACAGACAGTTCGCATCAGTTCTCTTATACTAACTATCCTTAAAATCAGGGTAATCACCCAGTTAAAAAAAAAAAAAAAGTCTTCTCAAAAAATCTTTTTCCTAATGCTAAATTAAGAATTATAAAAAAATAGATTGTAACTAGAGCAAGAAAATATTAAGAGAAATACTGATGCTTTATAATGAGTACTGGTACCAGACAGGGGAGTAGGGTTGGGATGGCAGTGGATAAGCAGTTCATAAAAGTGTCTTGGGCTACAGGTCATATACAATATAACACAATATCTTTTTTTATGGGAGAGATTTACTTGCATGTCTGCTTAATGCTTTGCTGCATGCCTGGGTACACAAACGATCCTTTAGAGAGGTACAGTGCTGTTTCATATATGGTATTTAACAGTATCCAGGCACTAGTCTGCAGCTGGAGCTTTATAATTGATCAGAACATATTTTCCCCAAATAAAACTAATTTTCCACAGTTTGTTGAACAACTAAGGCAAACATCCACTGAGCTACCTGACAAAGCATTAAGAGCAGTCCGTCTGTGAAAAAGAGAAGCAGATCACAGAACAGTGCTTACTGCCATCAGCTAAGATCCAACTAAGCTAATAAGCTTTGCCGGAAATCACGTTTCATTTTACTGCATTGGGGAAAACCATTGCTACTCATCCATTCGATACATTTGCCTTCTTGCAGATTAACCCAGGTGCTGCTCACTGCACAGCTCAAACTAATTTCTGAGCAGCATGCCAATGAGCTCATAGACATGAAGTGATTCTGGTTTAAGGACACAAGAAGCTCAGTTGACTCTTCTGTGCTCAGGATATGACTTTGAAAGGTGGTAAGAGGGAGGGAGAGCACAGCATTGCAGCTGCAATATATTTCTAGTCACCAGTGAACCCTCTCTCCCCCAGAGCATCTCCACAGACCCTCCATCTAACAGAAACGCTCACAGTACTCACACACCCACAGGCTGAGCAGAGCTCAGTGCTCTGAGCAACTGAAGTGACTTCGATAGATCCACAGAAGTGCTGACTGAAAATGAGAGACTGAACTTCAGGTAGCAATCTTTCAAGTCTCTGCTATGCATTATTTCACATGTTCAAGTCACCAAAGTGGCCATGGCTTCTGATCAGCATGTCACAAAACCTTGTCACTGACTGCTTAGGAAGAACTATTGCCCATACAGCTTAAAGACACAGGGCACAGTGCTGTTCCACATCTATTCACATTTAGACATTTCTATGACAATATAAAAATTATCTGATCCAAATATAAACATGTCTATGCAGAACTAATGTAAGTGACCTGAAGACGAGACTGATTAAGTTTTTAAAATTATCTTAATTATATAATCATGGCAAACTCTAGTGCATAGCATGAAAAAAACATGTATTTTGACCATTTCATATGTGATTACATGGATTATGATTAAAACAAATGAAGGAATTAAAACACACTAAAAATATTAATAACATATATTTTAGAATTTAAAAAGAACATTTCATGAATAATCCAAAACAGGACCAAGGATCTTACAGGTGTATAAGTGACACTAATTTATCTAGATCCAAGATATCATAGGAAGATTAACAGAATATTTTAAGGATGCAAGTTTATAATGCCTGAATATGATATATCCCAACTCTTGCACAGCACTTGATGTACGTACAAAGTGCTTTTCTTTTTCACACTTCAGATATAAATGGAACCAAGGAAAATGAGGTATCTTCTTGTTCAACAGTTGTAGCTGTAGATAGTTACTGTGCTGCAGATATTTCTACTGTCATTACACACACACTCATTTGAGCAAGGTAAAATAATTAATTGTATATGATTTAGTATATGTCAGCTTAAACAAAAGGTTAGCTTTAACTGTCTTCATCAGTAGATTACACCAGCACATTTTACTTTTCTCCAAAAATAAACAGGAGCAGTTGCAGTGCTGGATGTGTCATTGCAGTTCAGAGCCAGTAATCAGTGTTTTGTGGGGTAACTTCTGAAACAGATTATGGCTGCTTCACACAAAACCTGACTTGGCTCCATTTTCATTTTGGTTGTTGCAATTATATTTTTAAGTTGAAGACAGTAAGATAGATGGTCTTTTTTTGCTAAAACAAACCCACCATCTTCTCTTGATACCAGAGAACAAAGCTATGAAGATATATCTGTTATTGTAAAAAAAATTAATTTTTAGAGAAAAACTCCCAAAGGAAGTTATAATAAGCATCCATGTCAGGTGACCTACAAGTCCAGGATTTTAGATAAATTAAGTTAAGAATCTGCAGCAGCTAAAGCAAGACCTTTGTTTCACAAGGATGAATATTTCTCCAATATTTTCTCCTATCTCCAATATAGAATTACATGCTCTTGAACTGATGGTATTTATTTTATTACCAGCTCGCAGAGGTATCAGTCAAGAATCATTCATAGTCTGACTGGATTTCTTGAGTAGGGGTGGATGTTTTATTGCAGGAGTTTCTGTTTTTTAAAAATGGTTCGCTTAAACAGGGATCTACAAAAGTAAATGCACAGTGTACACCCTTAAGCTGTACTGGCTTGAGAAATAATATAATTAAAGAGCTACCAAGATCCTAGCATTGGCCTTTTTTTCTCCCCTCAGAATAGGCAAAATCATTGTGAATGGTAGGAGCTGTGCACTGTCAGACCTTCCTACTTAAATCAAAACCTTTAGTCCTAAGTTCAAGAATGATGAACAACTTGTTGAAGGCATATGACTACAGACTTGAGACAAACCTTATAGGGAAAACCTGCCTCTACAGTTTTTGATCACTTTGACTTAATCAAGCCACGGAGAATGTTCTTGTCGGTGATGAGCACAGTCTTTGCAGACACAGTGCATGGTAAGAAACAAAAGCAGTGTTACCGAATGGAAACCGTCTAGACAGTCAGCAGAAACATGAGCATTAGCAGGAGGCATCAGCACGTCTCTGAGCCATGCCAAGAGAGGATTTTGCTCTTTCCCTAGAGGGACTCCTCTCTTGAGCACAGTTCCCACCTGTGAACAAAATGTATAATCACTTCACAGGTTTCTAAGTGCCTTTGTCAGGTCATTTCTACTGCGTGAGCCCAGGCCACATCTGCAAGAGACCAAATCCCCATTTTGAGGACACAGCCACAGCATTTAACTACTCACACCACGTAGCTTGGCTGCTGCTATAGCAGTGTGCACATATTAAAACTAAGGGAAGCAAAGGGCTCTCATTTCACATCCCGCTTCCACTCTTGTTTGGAAGAAAGGGATGATAGCATAATGATTCCCGAATGTCTTAAAGAAGGAAATGTAACAGTGTCCTGAATTTCCTAATAACTCCAGCATCAGATTACTTCAACTCTAATCACCATTTTTATTCTATAACCAAACCTGTAACTTAATAGCAGTGGAACCACATGGAAAATAAACTGAGAAGAATGTTGATATTTAAAAAACTATAAGCAAATAAGTATAATTTGATTCGGGTTTTATTTTTGTTTCTCTTTTTCTTTGTAATTTTTTAAAAGGCCAGTTTGGTCTCCATGAGTATATTTCTTTTGCAAAAATTGATTCTACAGATGTTTATGAATTTAGAAAAGTAAAGCAAGAGTGTTGCAAATCAGGCTTGGGAAAAATCATCACAGACTGCTTTCATCAACTGCATCACAGAAACACTTTAATACTGACCCTTCACCAACTATAAACTATAGGAAGTATCTAGTGCATTAGCTGTTTCCTGCTGGTACCTAAAGTTTAAACATTTATGCACAGAATGAGTAACTTGACAGTCAGCTGACTACAAAAATTGGTTTGGGGTAGATTGCTTCAGTTATAGTAACGCTGTTAAACCCATTAGTTTTTATGAACATTAGCATAATATTCAAGTATATTCAAACTGCTTTTTTTTAATCCAAAAAATCCAGCAGCTTGCTACCACTGGCAGTTAAAATGATGCTAGTCCCAGTGGCAGCATGCCTAACCTCAAAATCATTGAGGTTCATTGCAGCAAGCAAGCCACTAAATCTCCTCTGTGTCCAGTGGGGACAATCAGAATTGTGCTGATCGAGAGCAATCTACAACAAGGATACAAAAGGGTCACCACACCTAAACAAACATTGTGGCTGAAGGCAATTTCAAACTTTATATGTTTTGTAAACTTCTTTTTCCAAGGAAAAGCAAAACGAGGTTCAAGTCTTCCCATTTATTTTCTCTTAAATCATCTGGTTTTCTAGTATTTAATCTTTACACTCTGCCAAGCAATATTATAATTTACAGAAGTTTTTGCTGATAGAAAAAAACCTGGAAGCCCTCTCCAATGCCAAGCGACAGCAGTTTAGAGTGTTTAACTGGTGAGTAATGCACTGATGAAATACCGCAATGCAAATTTTTTTCAAAATATTTAGGACTTAGAGATTACTTGCGGAAATGGTAATGTTTCCTAACAAATCAAGTGTTTCAAGAACAGACCACCCAAATGTATTATCATAAAAAGAAGTTAGTTACTTAATTACATAATAGAATGACACATTTCTCCTTTACTTCTCTATTTTACATTTTTAAATTCTTTTTTTTAACAAAATGTATCCTCTCTAGAGAGTAAAAGATTTACAACAGGAGGCGGGTTGAATTAATTTGCTAGTAACCAACTTCCTCATGTTCCAATTACTTTGGAAATAGTTTAGCTTGAACCATGATACTACACATACAGCACAAGGGAATGAAAACACTACCCCTTTTCCACATCTGAAATGGCTTTACTGAGACCACCTACACTGACTTAACCTGTGTGCACTCTCAAATAAATTTAAAAATCATAGAATCATAGAATCATAGATTTGTTTAGGTTGGAAAAGACCTTTAAGATCATTGAGTCCAACCACTAAACTATCACTGTCAAATCCACCACTTCTGGACCACTTCTCTAGTGCTTGACAACCACTTAGGTGAAGAAATTTTTCCTAGTGTCCAATCTGAACCTCCCCTGGTACAACTTTGTGTGCATTTCCTTTCATCCTGTCACTTGTTATCTGGGAGAAGAGGCTAACCCCCACATTACTTCACCCTCTTTTCAGGCAGTTGTAGAGAGTAATAAGGTCACCCCCCATTCTCATTTTTCTCCAGGCTAAACACCCCCAGCTCCCTCAGCAGCTCCTCATAGCACTTGTGCTCCAGACCCTTCCCCAGCTCCATTGCGCTTCTCTGGACTCACTGCAGCACCTCAATGTCTTTCTTGCAGTGAGGAGCCCAGAGCTGGACACAGCACTCGAGGTGTGGCCTCACCAGTGCCCAGTACAGGGGGACAATCCCTGCCCTGCTCTTGCTGGCCATGCCATTGCTGATCCAGGCCAGGATGCTATTGGCCTTCTTGGCCACCTGGGCACACCCTGGCTCATGTTCAGCTGCTGTTCACCAGAACGTCCAGTGGCTTTCCAGCCACTCCGTCCCAAGACTGCAGTGCTACCTGAGGTGTTGTGACTGAAGTGCAGGACCTGGCACATGGCCCTGTTGTGCCTCAAATTCAGCCCATTAGTCCAGACCCCTTTGCAGAGCCTTCCTGCCCTTCAGCAGATCAACACTCTCACCCAACTTGGTGTCTGGTACAAAGTGACTGAGGGTGCACCTGATTCCCTCATCCAGATCATTGATAAAGAGGTTAAACAGGACTTGTCCTGACACTGAGCCCTCGAGAACTCCACAAGTGATTTATTGGATGTAACCCCATTCACGACCACCCTCTGGGCCCAGCCATCCAGACAGTTTCTCACCCAGTGAAGGGTGCATCTGTCCAAGCCATGAGAAGAGAGCTTCTCCAGGAGAATGCTGTGGGAAACTGTGTCAAAGGCTTTACTGAGGTCCAGCTAAACGACATCCACAGCCTTCCCCTCACCCACTAGGCAGGTCAGCTGGTCACAGAAGGAGCTCAGCAATGATCTCTGGCCAAGCAGAGATCTGCCTACCCTAAACCCATTCTGCCTGGGCCTGATACCTGGAATATCCTATACATGCTATGTGATGGCCATCACTTGATCTGCTTTCCCAGAATTGAAGTCAGGCTGACATCCTGCAGATCCTCCTTCTGGCCCTTCTCGTGGATTGGCATTACAGTTGCCAGCCTCTGGGGAGGTTGTTTGGGACCTACCCAGTTTGCCAAAACTGCTTGTAAACGATGCAAAGTGGACTAGTGAGCACTTCTGCCAGTTCCCTCAGTACCTTTTGGTGGATCCCATCTGGCCTCTTGATCTTAAAGACTGAGGCAAAAGGAATTAACTACCTCAGCCTTTTCCTCATCCCTTGTTACTATGTTTCCCCCTGCTGTCAATAAAGGATGGAGATTTTCTTTAATCCTGGTTTCTTGCTAATGTATTTACAGAAACATTCTAATTACCTTGTACATCAGTAGCCAGACTAAGTTCTAGCTGAGCTTTTGGCCTTCTGATTTTCTCCCAGCAAAATGTCACATCCTTGTAGGCCTCCTCAGTTGCCTGCCCCTTCTTCCAAAGGTCATAAACTCTCTTTTCCTTCCTGAGTTCCAGCCAAAGCTCTGTTCAGCCAGCTTTTTCCGCTCCACCACTGGCTCATGTTTCGGCACACGAGAGGCCCTGCTCCTGTGCCATCAGGATTTCCCCCTTGAACAGTCATCTGGGACTCCTTTGCCCCTCTGTCAAGCTGGCCCCTTGACAGGCCAAAGTCTGCCCTCTGCATGTCCAGGGTAGCAGTTCTGCTGAACCCCCTCCTTACGTGTCCACAAACCGAAAACTCTTTAATTTCCTGACTGCTGTGCCCAAGATGGCTTCTGACCATCTGATCACCCACCAGTCCTCTGCTCACGAAAAGCAGGTCTCGCAGGGCATCTTCCCTTGCTGGCTCACACACACCAGCCGTGCGAGGAAGTTGTCTTCCACACATTCCAGGAACTTCCTAGGCTGTTTTCTCTCCACTGTAGTCAATTTCCAGCAGACATGTGTTAAGTTGAAGCCCCCACAAGAACAAGGGCCAGTGACCATGAGACTTCTCCCAGATGTTTATAGAGTATTTCACCTGCTTCTTTGTCATGGTTGGGCAGTCTATAACTGATTCCCAGCAGGATATCTGCCTTGTCAGCCTTCCCTAATATGGTGTTCACCCATAAACACTCAACCGTCTCGTCACCATCATTAAGCTCTACACAACAAAAACATGCCCTAAAGTAAACAGCTACCTCACTGCCTCTCCTTCCTTGTCAATCTGTTCTGAAGAGTTTATAGCCCTCTACTACAGCACTCCAGTTGTGTGAGTCTTCCTACCATGTTTCTATGATGCCAATTATGTCATGATTTTTGTGCTGTACAAAGGCTTCCAGCTCCTCCTGTTTGTTACCCATGCTGAATGCACGAGTGTAGATGTATTTCACTTGGGCTATTGATCACACCACCTTCTAGGGGGAACGAAGCCTGAATTTGCATGTGACCATTCCAAGGCACTTCCATGGTGCACATAATAACCCTTGTGCCTTTGCTGCCACATGGATCTCCGTCTCCTACCTCCACTGAGACATGAGACCAAAGGACTTTGATAGCACACTTGCATTTGTCCAACATATTTTATATCCCTTCAACTTTTGGTCAAGAACTACTGTATTTCTGTCATCTGTGCAAAAAGTGAGACATTTCTTGAGCTACTTCACAGTTTTTACAACTGGCCAACTAAATATCACATTTCTCAGATTCTCAACTAGACTTCTTTGACAAAACACACAACTGAAGATTGCTTAAGCAATAAAATGTGAACTAGAAATAATTTACATAATGATTAACCTGCATGACTATGTGCCATGCTTTATTTATGCCAGTCTGCTAACTTCCAGCAGTCCAGGTATTCCACCTTTTAATAAAAATAGACACAGTTCATATTAAGACTTCATAAGGCCTTCACAAATACTGCCTTAATGCACACCTATATTACTAAACTTCTCCTCCATATCTTAATTGTCCCCAAGATGAGTAAAAATATGTTCCTAAAATGTATGCAGCAATGGTATGTCTGAATGTTCAGAGAGTTATCTACCAGCAACATGCCTTAAACATTGGATAGCCTAGTGAATATTAAGCAGACACAAACTGTATTTTTCTATTTGAGAGCAAAGTGCTGAAACAACTACTTTGTACTTCACTACCTATAAGCCATATTGTGTGTTCATCACCATTTTACAGAATAGTAAAGTCTACTAAAGGGACTATCAGTATCTGATGAGAAAGCAATATGTATTGGCAACCCATTAGAAAAGGGTAAAAAAAGGACAAAGTATTTAAATAATTGAATTTCACAGCAGATAACTTTAGTGGATGCCATAAAATGTGCTATATCTCTAAAAACATGAACATACTGAAGGGGAACATGGAATAAAACTGGATCAGAGGTGCTCTGGCAAAGAAAGCTGGGAAAGAATAGGGATTTTGTAAAAGAATTCAGGACTGGTCCTTCTCCTTTTCTAGGCAATTACCCTACATTTCCTTCTGGGACTGTGACATTTGTTTTTTTCCTTTGTTAGTTTATTGCACTTCAGGCCTACCGTTTATTTTAACATATTCAGTGGGTGACTATGTACTTTCCTTGGGTGAACGTCCCATTGGTGTACTTCTTATGTGAACCTCAATTTGAAGGGATCCTATACCTCCTCTGAAACTAATCTTCTGTGCAAAGAAACTTCTACTTATCTCCTCACTGCACTAAAACTGTTTAAACCAGATGTGTCAAAGTTATTCTGCAAGACAGGGCTGAATTCCACATTTAATTATGCCCCATGGAGCAGGTCATAAACCTCATGCTATCACTGACAAACTGTTTTTGATCCCTCTTGAAGAGAAGCTGCTTTGGCCCAATGACTAAACACAGAAAACAGACCTATACAAAAAAATAAAAAATGTTTTAGACTAGTTTTGTAAACACAAGGAAAATAATTGGAGAAGAAAATGGTATTAGATGTTAATGTAGCATTGACTGACAGTGTAATGGGACAGAAAGCAGCTAGAAATGTGGAAGCAGAACTCGTGCAAGTTTTCACTTCTCGGCAAATATCCCATTTGCCACATTCTGCAACAGAATGACTGGAATCAGGTTCCAGATTTCCCATGTTACAGTGCAGTGTGCATGGACTGTAAAATGGACCATGGAGACATCACAGAATGAACATCTCTCTCTGAAAAGAAGGGAAGGTACATTGAAGGATGCAGAATTTCACTGATACTGTTTACAGCAAAGACATTTCTATCCTCCAGCTCCAATAGCAGTGTTAGTACCACTGTTGGGAGCAAAAAATTTGCAGCTTGGAAATGAGAAAAAAATGGACAAAGACATGGCTGGGAGAAACAAATGGAAAAAAAAGCTTGTTTGTTAAATCCATATGTAACTTAAACTTTCTCCATCGAGCTTTTCAACCCATGCATCACTGGATTTGTTTAAGAATTTTTCATACCTTACTATAGTACATAGCTCCCAGCTGATCAGCACTGCTTCATACCTTATTTGTTGTTGACAGCCTCCCCTAACTCCCCTAAAATGTGTTTGTTCTTAAATTATTGGCTGGTTCAAGCGAAAAAAAAAAAAAAAGTCACAATTTTTCCTAACACTGGATTTTTCCTAACACTGGTGGTCTGCATGACCTTGGATTGCTGCTTTTTGAGCACTTTCTACAACAAAACATGTGACTTGGACTGGCAGAATTTAAACCCTCCTATGTTTTGAAAGCTTTCCATAGATCTTTCAGAAGCAATACTAGCTCACTTCTGATTAAGTAAGTAAATAAAAGATCTTTGCTTTTCATGCACGGGGACAGTCATACTATCTAATTTTCTCTCTAGTTTCAGTGTTTTATCCACCAGATATCACCTGAGACATTCTGCTAAGAGCAAAAAGCTACATGTTACAAGAACGAGATGGGAAAGATGTTAAAATTATCTCAGGAACAGCAGAAAGAACAGAGAAGTGAACAGTATTGTCAACAGTTACTCCAGGACAGCCTTCAGCCTGAACTCCACTTGATAGCTTCAGCTAGGCTTCCCTCAGGCAGCATGCACCTTAGCCTCAATCTATCACAACTAAACCGTACCCCTCAGGTATTTGCTATACACTACAGCCACGAATTAAAAATTCTCAATTCAAGTGACACGTGGGTTGAAAACGCTGAGGAAGTTTCAGTTACATAATAGCTACTTATCAAGGCTGAAATCTGTGGCCTGGCAGAGCACTTGCCTTGAGCAAAAAGTTTTGTCCATCACTCACTGGTAGGAATCAAGATCCCACCCAGGCTCTGTTCATGGGCATCAGGGAATCCCAGCAAAGGGTAACAGGACCTCTGTAGCTCGCTCAGTGTGACTTCAGGCAGAATCCTGGAATAACACCATCACCTGGCAGGTCAGCTGTGGCTTTACCTCCACGAGTCTTGAAAATGTCTGAAGAGAGACTCCATAATTCCTCTGTCTGAGTGCAACCATGTACTCCTCAGAGAGATCCTCTCCCAATGTCCAGATTGAGCCACCCAACACACGACTTCTGGCTATTACTCCTTATGTCACCTGGCTCTACCAAGAAGAGTTTAATTTCATTATATTTCTAACTGCTTCTCAAGTGCTCTTACTGCATTTTAGCCTCCTCTTCGCCAGACTAGAGAAGCTCAGCTTCCTTGTGGTCTCTCTGGGTAAGAAGGTGGGTCCTGGCTGCCCTGGCAGCTTGCCACTGTATTCTCCTCACTTTTTGCACATCCCTGATGACCTGAGGACTCCCTGACAGAAACACAGTATCCACAGAGGAAGACAAAGGGCACAGCAACTTGTGTGCAGCTCTGCAGAGCTGCTGCTAACACCCAGAACAAAATTTGGACAACTCGTTCATGGTACTAATCACTCATGTGCAATCTGTGCAATGAAAATGTAACCAGAAAGAGAGGGATCCAGATGGTAGTGGCTAGATCTGAAATGTAATTAGTTCAGTCAATACAGCAGTGTATTTTTAGATCTTCCACTAGTCAAAACAAGAGATGTTGCTCAAGCAAATTTAACATTGCTTAAAAAAAATTGCAAAAACTGTTTGCATGTCAATTCTATAGAGACTTTTCTGACAACTTAGGCAAGAGCTGGAAAGCATATTTTAATTCATACAATGGCTAAAGGTAGGAGAACTGCCAGAAAATATGATTTGGAACAATTCTTGGAATACAGAGGTTCATCTGTTTTGCAAAAGAAAGAATCAGAAGCACATAAGTATAAGCAGTTATTTTAAACTTGCCTATTAAGCAAGGACAGCAATAGCTAACAGATGAGGTTATTTGCAAGTGGTTTCAGCAAAACATACATACCACATATGACTTGCCCCCACCTCCAACCCTGATTGAAACCTGTGGCCTGGTAGAGACACGACAATAACACAAACCTGTCTATTAAATTCAGCATTTGTCTGAGGGCTATTACATTAGCTATTTAATTTGTGTTTTGGTAACAGTATCTGTCAGATGCAAAGTTGGAACATAAAAAAATTAATCTAGGTTGTCATTTCCCAGAACTATTTAAACCACTCAACCTTTGTTGGAATTTTTCAGTGAGGACTACAAAAAACTGTTCCTACTCTGAAGGATCTCTTTCCAAGAAACAGACCTAATTGTTTCCAAACACACCTCAGAATACTGAGGAAACCCAAACGTTCACAAAGCAGTTTAAACACTGTGGCTTTGATTATCATTGACACATAACACTCATTACATTGTTTGGGTCTGTTTTGGTAAGTGTTACACAAGCACAGTAAAAGTGAAAACACAAGAGGAACACATATCATCTGGGAGGAAAGAGAAGGAGACAACAGCTAAGTAACAAATGGCTACTTCATGTCTTGAGCTATGTAATTGGTGAATTTCAAGAAGCAGCAGCCTGGCAGCGGGGTATGAACTTTCAGAAGAAGGGCAGCTAAATGGAACATCCCTATGAACAGGCCATCACAAGGAAAAGATACTGCAAGGAGAGTCAAAAAGAGTCATACTTGAGAGCAAGAAAACTGGTGAAAACCTACATGAGTGCACTCTACTCATAAAACAATATTGTTAAGTTTAAAGTAATTTTTTTCTAATTAAGAAATACGAGTCCAGGCGCTTTTATGGAGGGGGACCAACACCAAGAGGAAAAAGACCAACAAAAACTATACAAAGCCACCCCATCTCCCTAGAGAAATGAGAAAAGGCAGTAAGGAACTGGTTTATCCATTTCAAGATGTGCATAAGGTAAGCTACAGCAGCTTATGTGATGTTGCATTTCAGTAGTTAGAAAACTTCACTGGAGTGGTGTCGAGTCCCAATGGCTCAACACAGAATAGCAGTGGTAGCCAAGATAACAGTGATAAACCACTTTAAAATGTCTGGTGGACCACAAGAGAGCTGTGTTTCAACGACATCAAAAATACATGGCAAACCAACCATTAAAACCATTCATTCAAAACCCAGTTTGACAGTTTTCATGGGGCCAGTTTTAACATTATGGATTTTTACTTATTTAAGCATTTTTGAGAAGTGACAAGCCCTTTTGTACATAAGCTGAACTATGATCACTTTCTAAATTACTGCAAGCACAGTTCAACTTTTGTTGTTTTTATCTTTTGCTTTCACTTTTTGCCTAAACAATTTTATGAAATATTCTTAGTTTCTGCTACCTTCTACCCATATTAAGCAACCTAGGATTGTAAACCAGGGCAGAGTTTTCAGGCTGAATGCAGCGTATTCTCCACTCCCCTAATCGTGCAGAACCTCCTCCGCCTCACATCTGCAGGGCTGGAGCATTGCCAGTGGCAGGTCTGTTCTTCACGGCATCATTCCTTTAATGCCTGAGGGGATTTTATGCAGCAGATAATTTTGACCATATCTTACTAAAAGTTGATGCCCTTTGATGGCATCAAGTTGATAGTTTGATAGCCTGGGCAAATTTGATTAACTGTCTTGCTTAATTTCTAGAGTTGCTGGCACTCTCAGTAATAAAGAAACAAACTCCTTGATTCACACTACCATGATGACTAGCAATTTTGGCAGCTCTGCAGTTCAGACCCAAGGCTGAAGTGGCACAGGAGTAAAACCACTGTTTCCCGTTCCTGCAAACTTGCTTTTGAAGTCATGGCTGTAACACACTTGCCAGACAGCTTCTGGGCATAAACACAGGACAGTTTTTAGGACTAACCACCATGCTCTCTCCACAGAGTCTAAACCAAGATTAAAATAATATTTGCATCAAGAGAAACTGTAGCTGTAAAGAGAGCTAATTTTATGCTGGTATGGTTGGAATATTATACCTGAACTTGCTCAGAAAGTATGTACTTTCCTTTAACACAAAGTTAGCTTTGGGTGTAACTATTATTTGTTTTTCAGCAGAAGCTACAAACTACTTCTATTTGCTTGCATCTAAATGTAACAAAAAGATGTCCTCCACACCCATTACGTTTAATTATAGAAGCCAGAGGCTTCTGAAAAACCCAGGTGAGCTAAGAGCTGGCTCTCATCTTCCTCTAGCCACAAATGGAAAGGTGGAAAGTCCTAAAGAAGGAACAGCCTTAATCCTATTACTCTTTCTCCGCTTCCACTCCATGCCAACCAAGCACCTCAACTACAGTCACATTCACTGTCTCCCTCTTGTGGGATTAATGGCCCTTTCCTTGTTGCTGTCAGAAGGTAGTCCTCACCCTTAGGAAACTTCCTTCAGTGTAGCTAGTGTCAGATTTATCTGAGATTATTGATTTTTTGCTTCTTTTTTTTTGCTTTCTGGCAGGACTTTACAAGAGGGGCTACATTTTAAAACTTAAAATTCACTTCCTAAGTACTGTTCATGATTGCTCATTCATTCTGCAAGACTATCATACTCCAAGCACAGTTCCAATTCTACCAGATACTGCAAATCACTACAGAATATCTGAATTAATACTTTTCATCATATGAATAAGAAAAGCAGGTAATTTTCTCAGAAATTTGTTCCTATACTTAATCTTTACTTTTCACTTTTTATAAATTAAATTTGGAATACTTTTATCAATTTTAACATTCCTCTGTTTCAAACAAATAACTAATGGTTTTGTAGGTATTAAAACAAAAAGTTTGGCTGAACTGCTAATAACTGAATAGCTGAGTTTGTGTTTGTGTGCATTTGTGTGTGTGTATATATATATATATATATACACATGCATGCACAAAAAGGCAACACCCTGAGGTTAAATTATCTTTACAAGAATATTCTCCTTTATTATTTTTATCATGGTAGAATCTACAAACCCCACTAGAGACTGGGGCCCCACTGCATGATGTGCTGTACAGACATCTATTACAACTCAGTTCCAGCCCAAGAGAGTTCACAAATGTGTATTTCTCCTATGATGCACATAAATACAGTGTGGCTGTTCAGCTCTTGAAAACTAGCTTGAATAATACCCTTGAGAGCACAGACTATCAAGAAATTACTATTATTTGAGTTTGACTATCCATATATTTTTTTAAAAGACTAGGTAGCATTTCAGCTTAAAAACATTTTGAGAAGCAGTGTATTAAAAGATAAACATCAAACAGACTTTTAACACCTTTATAAAAGCAAGCTGAACTAAAAATTAATCAGGTTTCTAACTGCTGAACTGGTAAAAAAAGGAGTGCTTTTGCAATGGCAAACTTTTTTTCCATAGGGAAAGAGGTGGAGTAAACAGTTCAGTTCAGCTTTAAGACAAAGAAATTAAATCGGCCTCTCACATTGTCAAGAACAAAAAATAACTTGGTGGGTCTTCTCTCTTTCACTCATCTTGCAATGTTTTTTAGTGCTGCACATTGACAATGACAACAGCTTGTCTGCCACACACACAACTTGTTAATTATTCTGTTTTACTGCATTGCCTGATGCACAGCTGTTGACTTGCACCCATTGCAATAGATACTGCACATACAGAACAGAGGCTCAGCCCCAGAGCTTAGAATGCATGTGTAACAACACAAATAGCAGATGGATGCAAACAAATTCCATAAAGGAGATAAAGCCGGTCAGAATATTCTCAGCACAGTGGCAGATGACTGGGTCTTATATAACTCTCTGTATAAAACAAATATACATGACAAACTTCTTTTGAGGAACAGACAGGGGATGAAGATGCTTGTTTAAGTGTTAGGCAAGCAATGGAATCTATCATCATAAACAGAGTTAGAACACTTCACATAGGCCTGCAAACATTCCTATTTAAATGTTTCTTTTCATGAGAACTGAAGTAATGAATAAAGAGCTCTCTCTCTTAATACGCAATTGGATTCCACTAGGAATCCCCAAGCAATCAGTCCTCTTTTTTTCAACTTCTAAAAAAAAACGCAACAAAACCCCCCGCAACCAAACCAACCACCCCCCAAAAAACCCAGCCAAAACAAAAGAAAGAAAAAAAGGAAAAACACCAACCCAAAACCAAACCAACCACCCACTGAACAAAACAAAAGCATTTATCAGTCAAATAGGTACTGTGTATAGGTCCTGTATATTTCTAAATATTACAGTGGCAGTGGAAAGAATATAAAAGCATAATTTTAAGAGCACATGAATAAAAAGATTCACCAGAGTTTTATCATGAAGATTGTTACTGTGAAGTTAGTGACAGATTCCCTCTGATCTGACTTCAGGTTTGTATCAGTAAGCTACTGAGTAGGTAACCCTTTAAGTACAAAACTGGGAGCGGTAGTTAATGTAAATGCAACACAACTGCTCTCAAAACTATCAGCTGAAAATTATTCAAATTTTTGCCATCTCCTGAACAAAAGCAACACCTCCTGTTAATTTACTAAGTGCTACACTCCAAAATTAAGTTCATGGCATCAAGGATACTAAAACATAAAATGCTTACCAACAAAGAATGTAAACATTAAAATGATTTTAAAAAATAGAGGATTAAGGTCCCTAGGATCAGACAGGAAAGGTCTGTAATACCACTTTTTCATCTGTATATTTCTCCCTCCCTTCTCTTTTTCACTTATCTTGCTCCTTTTCCACCATCTCTCCAGAACTCAACAGGAGATCAAAGGATGTTCCACCCATAGTAAATCAACCCAGAGGCTGCCAGTCTGGAGAACACAGCCAAGGCACAACTGCAGGGCAAATGAACACAAACTGCACTTAAATCAGCAGGAGAGGTTAATAATTTTTAAAGGATAGAAGTCACATTTTCACTGGTTTCACAATTACAAGAATGGAGTCTCTGGTTTAGATATCCAATAAGGTTAAAATATACTCAACTATTCACTTTTAAAAATAGCTCAGAAGCTGTTTACATTGTTCTAGGAAAATGCTATTTTTTGAAACCCGTTCTTTTAAAATATTTAAGTTTATATTCAGCATGATTCAGTCTAATTTCTATTAACATGTCTGCAAGTGTAACAATATCCGTATCCTTTTCAAGCTGTTTGAATGTGGGATTTTTTCCAGCGTTTTCTTTAAAAGTTTAGCTGGCTGTTTTATAATTTGTCACCTTTTGTCTTCTTTCAGCAGTATGTCATTAAGTCTTTAATTTGGCGTTTCCTGTTGTCTGCAGAGGGATATATGCTGTTTTAAATCCAAAGGACTGCAGACATAGATGGTGGGTAAAATCTGTGAACCATAAGTAAATTCTTATAAGGAACATACAAAAAAGATTGTTCTTCAGTCAGACTTAAGCCATTACTTTCTTCAAAAGAAGAAAAGACACAAGTTAAGAAAAAGGCACCGCCAAAGACCTTCTGCCCAAATGTGCATCTCCATGAAGTTTCCTGCTGAGTGCATATGAATGCACAGCGATCTGGGAAAAGGATCCAAATAGGATTTCAAACATCCAAAAATTTTAACTCAAACATTTAGGTATTTCACCATGCTGCTATTCATTCATTCACTGATTTTTTTTGTCTTAGTTTAAAGAGATGCTAAACAAAAGGAGAAGAGCTCTACATGTATTTACATTCCAAAACTAAGCTCCCCTTACCACCCCCCTAGTCTGTCATCCCTTCATAGCTAAACAAACCGTAAAGTCTGGCCCTATGTCCTTGAAGCAAAGTCACAAACACAGAAACAGAAAAGTTTGGTCTTTCAAGAAAAAAAGACAAAAAGTGGTTTTAATCTATTATAGTTGCCCATGTTGTTTTGACACCACAGTCAGATAATATGTGCAGACTGAACTGGTGCAGGAATGGGATCAATTTTTTATTATTTTGGCTCTTACTAAGCTTCGTTCTGTGACAATTTCCCAGTCATTAATAGCAATTCCTGTCCCACTGCTAAGACCTGCTCTCAGATACGAGTGGTACATTTACCAAAACAATTTTGCAACAAAATCAGAGGCTAAATATTTTACCATGTAAAAGGCAGGCAACACCAATGTTTGGCTTTCTGCAGCTGAGGGGTTTCCACACAGAGGAAGCCTGACAGACCCAAGCCGCCTGTGCCACAAACAGCTGCAGGGCCTTCTTGGTAAGCTGGGTGCTTCAGCCAGGGCAGGTCTCACGCTGCAAACACCAAAACCTGCTAAGTTTTCCCCATTTCTGACACAACAATACTTTTCACACACTGTACACATACAGGCAAGCATTTGTATCTTTCCCAAGGAGGTGAGAACCTAAACAACATTAGAGAGGCACATCATTCCACTGAGAAACTCCGCAAGATTTTCTGTTTGTGCTGAACTCCCATGGCACATGCATTGCCTGCTCTGGAAGAGGCAGAAATACACCATTTGAAGCAGAGCAAAGCATGAGAATAGAGTGTGAATGAATTAGTGGATTACAAAGAAAGTTCGTCCACACAGAGAATACATTTAACCCACCTTCTTAAAAGGATTCATAATGAATTATACCATCTTCTCTTTGTGAATATTTTAAACTTTAGTATAGTATATACCAATGGAAGATTTAAATATGGCAATTTTACTATAAAGTGATTTATTCTTATTGTGAAAATGCAAAATGATGTATTAGAACAGTATATCTACCTAACAAGGCCTCTTTGATGAGAGGGGCAAACATTATTTTGGAAGCACTTACAAAATTACATTTTTTAACTTTAGAAGAACCTGTTGAGATCATCATGACACAGATGATAACTTGAATTGCATCTTGTTCAGTTTCAGTTCTTCTGGTGAGACTTTGCTGAGAATCATCTTTTTGAGCATTAAACATACAACAAAACTTTTCCTAGGCTGCTGCTAAAATATATTAGACTCTCTGACCACGTCTGTGATAAGTGTTTTGCTTTGTTATTCACATCCAGTCTTAAAAGCTGAAGGATTCCAGAACCTGACTTTCCATCTGGCTTGTTTGGAAAAGTTCTGGCCTTTTCTGCGCCAAAAATACAGGGGGTTTATGATCTTGAAAGTTGTACAGGTTGAATTGATTTCTGCTATCAAGTATGAGGCAGAAATTTATAATCAGTGTTTATATAGCACATTTAACTGCTCATGACCAGTGTTGTTATATTCGTATCATTTTTAAGAGCCTTCATCTGTATGCTTTTTATTTCATAAATATACTTAAAAGGTTTTCTGAAGCTGTATGCTTCACAAAGCCAAAAGGCAAATTCTGCTAGAAATGGTCAAAACTGCTGCAAAGACCAATCTATGGGGGGAGGGTATTGCGAAAACATGAAAGTACTACACCTATTCCATTCAACTCCCCTACGGACTCGTTCTAAAAGCTTTCCTGTGATTTAGCTAAATCCACTTTAAAAGTGGACTACAAAAGACACTCTTAATGTCCTCTCAGAGAGCTACTGTAGAAGAGCTATTCCTTGACAGGTATTTTTGGGCTAGTTCTTCATGTAGACAAGCCTTATGTGATACCTTTCTTGGAGTGCTTCCTAATGTTACATCATCCACCATAATGCTTCAGTCTTCTGTAAACAACTTTGTGGGTAGATACAGGTATTCTTTACTCCAAGTCCTTTAAACTCTTATATATGTCTCATCCATAGAAGCCTTGTCTATATAAACAGCTTTTTATCAAGCATTTGTACAGAAAATTTGAACTCTGAACATTCCTTTGTCATACTCTGAAGGTTTTCACTATTATTCTTCCTTTGTAAAAGAAAAGTTTTCATCTGAATTAAAAAGAAAGTTCCCTAGCTGAATTCTTTATAAACAACAAACATTGAAACTTGCTGTTTCAATCTAGGGAATTATGCGTTTAGAATCCCAGAAACACTTACATAATATTTAGGTCTCAACTTGAAATTGTTCTTTTTCCTCACCTTCATAATAGGAAATTACCTATTCTGATACAGTAGTTATAGTGTTAATTCAAATCTCAACCTGGTGCATTAAACCTGTTCTGTGATGACAGAAAACATGTGCAACTGTGCAGATACATCCATCAAGAGAAAGGCATCCAATAACTTTAAGACAGAAAACAGCAAACTCTAGACTCCGAAGGGAAAACAGAAGAAAATAAAATGTGATTTCACACTTTGTCAAATGAGAAACTACAAAATAGGTAAGTAAGATGTCTCTCCCTTTTCAAAAGCAGCCAACTTTGCCAGCCAGACAACTCCAGCCAAAGTAACAGAACATATCATTAGGTAGCCTTCATTTGCCATGTGATAACCCTGTCTTATCTGCCAGCACTACAAACATTGCATTAAAAGATAAGTTTATTTCACTTGGAAGTTTGAAACCTTTAACATGGAATTGCAATGATTACTTGTGTTTCCCATGCATCATTGAATACATCGCCACATACATTAAAAAAAGCAACGGAATTGTTGTTTTCATATCTCCACAAACAAATTCAAGAGACATTGGCAAATTGTTGTTTTGGGACATGCCAAACTAAGTTTGAGAACACAAAAAGCAGGTCTGCTGGAAATCAGTTATTCAGTCTCAGAGGATGGTAAGGCCAAAAAATGTAAAATAATTTATTTTAAAAATGTTCTCAACAAGAAAACAAACGGGGCACTGCAGAAAACAAAACTGTTCTGGACATCATTGCAAGGCTGTTCACAACCTTAGAGAAGAAGGTTAGAGAAGATGCTAAAAGGCATGACGTGGGGAGCCTTGAAAAAAGATACATGCAGTCATACACCATGACAAAGTGATTATTTTTTTGGACTCTACAGTCTGCATGATTTCCATCTGCTGTTTATTCGTTCTCTTCACCCTCATCCACTCATTTACATTTGGTGAGAAATAGACACATTTTATGTCTAGCTGTTTGACAGTCCAGCTGTGTTCTCTGATTTCCCTCTTTCCCACCCAAACTCTTAAAGGCTTCTAGATTTTTCTAATGGCTTTTTTTCTACACTGTCAACCTGGTTGTTAAAGTGCAGAAGACTACCACAGCAGTTCTAACTCTCAAACCTAATCACTGAAGCTTCCTCTTCTTGCACCCAGCCTTGCAGACACATCATTCCAATAAACTTTTTCATCTGGCCTATGGTGAATTTGTAGGTGAGAGAAACATACACAGTGCAAGAATGCAAACCCAAACTAGCCAACCACCATGTTCCCTGTGAAAGAATACATGTTAGTCAGCAGTGGCACTGCCTGGCTTATTCTTCCTCTAATAAAAAAAAAAAAAATCTTGCCAAGAGTCTGTTGCTGTTTCTGGGTCCAAGCTGGCTTGAACATTACTCCTCTGCAGTCCATGTCTATTGACTGTGCATCAAACCAGTTGCCAGAATATTGTCTCTGTCTCACTATTTATAACAAGGTTAATGTTCTTTCTCTAAAAGCCAGCTCTTAGTAGTGAAATCTCTTTATATGTTAACCAGGCAACTCCACATCAATTACCATTCTCTGCTCCTGAAATTTCAATAATGTTACAAAAGCAAGTACTCAGAAGCAAGTAAAAAGAGGGGTAAAAGTGCTTGTACAGACTGAATTTTGTCCTCTTAATTGCCATTAAAATACAAAAATAATTACATTCATCAACAGAGCCCTATTTTAAGTAAAGATGCCTCCTTGAGTCCATGCAAGTTGACAGCCTCTGGAGAATTAGTTCTCCATCTCTGTGTGCAGGTTAGACCTAATGAAGGATGCATAACCATGCAATTTGCCTGACACTCTGTGACTAACCAGCAGAGATGGACTATTCTGTCTTCCAGTCAGAAAGACAGAAGCTCTCAATTTTAGTTTAGTTTTCTTACATGGAAATTCACCATTACTGTAAGGCACGTAATTACAGTGGGAACAATGCATGAGGAGACATAGACTGACAAACCCCTATTTTGGGGTTTTATTCCCAGTTTAAGGGCCAGGGTGTTTAGGCACCTTCTGAAGAAGGATGCTGGCGAGGATTCACAGCAAGTAGCCTTTGGTAGGTCAGAATTCCTTCCTTGGTAAAGAGTGATTAGGAAAACACAGATTATTAACATCAGTCAGCAGACATGACACCTGATCTCATGCTTTTCTGATTACCTGCCCCAGGACACCTTTGTCTGGGCCAAAGGTATGTACAGGGAGGAAAGCAGCTGCAGCCGTAGCCACCACTATTTTATCTGCGTCCTGTCTGGAGTTTAAATTGTGTGTGTCATACTGACGCAAGACATTAAGATGGTTCAAGTGTTGTGCTAATAATGCTTAGTGATTTTGGCAGGAATCCAGGAACACACTGTACAAAGGAAAAGCTAGACAGACTATGACAATTTTCAACGGTTTATAACTTGCTCAAGTCTCCAAAACTTTTCAAGGAGCTAGCAGAAGACTACCCCTACTTTCTACCTTTCTTTTTCAGGAAAGGAATAGAAGTAGCTGGAAGTAAAAAAAGAGCCCTTTCAAAGTGGAAGCATTAATATTGAAAGAATTATCAACAGTACAACAATTTGCACTTCCCCTGAAAAATTCAGACACCGTCTGCATGATAAACCAGCAGCAAAACTCCCTTATAATAGTCAGTTATCAGCCTGCAAAACCCTTATGGGCTTTCGTCTTGTAAAATCCCAGTTTTACAGTTCTGATAACACATTTGTAAAAATGCCAGAAGTTGTTTAAATGTGAAGACCTCCTAATGTGAACCTCCTAATGTGAACTTGTTCTACTGGTAATAAATCTATCTATCAAGATTATTACATAGAAAAACTAATTGTATAGAGATCCTCACAACTCTGAAACATCATGTACAGTACTAGACATAAACAGGGTTCACCTGAATCTTCAGGAGACTATCACTATCTCACTTTATATAACAGAGTCCTTAATCACAAACTTCCACTATTTATCATACTTTTGCAAGGCATTTTAATTCAGAGGGAGAAAAAAATATATTGAGTTACAGAAGCAATCAGTTTAATGTTAGGAAATACATTACTGCATGATAGTCTGGAACAGTTGGCCAAGCCAACTAGAAAGCTATGATTTTTAAGAAATGTCTCTCTATATAAGCCTTGAACTGACCTAGTCAGAACCTTAAACAGAACCGGAATTATTCTGTAAACTTTTAAAGGTCTTTCCTGCAGGAACACATTTGCACAACTATCATCCTGGAGTTGTGTCTAGTCTAAGCTTTAACAAATTGACAAACACCGTGAGTAAGTGTTCCCAGAAAAGAAACTTGTTTAGAAGTTTCAGATCCAGGTACTTTAATGCCTGGTGAGTGAGCTTGAGCAGTTTCATTACTCAATTCTCAGGACAAAACTGACAAAGACAAAAGTTCTGTACTGTGCAGAAATAGGTTGTGAGAAAGGAAGGATTAAGATAACTCAAGCATTGGACTGATTTCCAATAGGGTCCAATAGACTGATCTGTTGGACTTTGACAACTCTCTAAATTCAAAATGTAAAATGTCAGGACAGCCACAGTATATGGCACAAAGCGAATATGCAGGGCTTAAGATTAATGACAAATACTTCAAAATCTGTGTCAAGCATTTAGTTTCAGATAAGAAAAAAAAATTCCTCTCATGTTCCCAATTTGGCAGTACATAAAGCACAGGTAATACTCTTACAGTGTTATACTTAAGCCAGTTCTTAAAGTGAGCTTTGTTGTGCACAGCAGGAGGTTTAAGAGAAAAAGGAAAAGTTGAGTTGACCATGACCCCTTGTCCCTAAAGAAAAAAACCAATCAAACAAACAAACAAATAAACCCCCAAAGCCCTGAACATGGAATAGAAACCTTAAGCATTTTCACATCTTTACCCTACACATAAAAAAGTAAGCTGTATGGATGAACCTGTAGAATCAAAGTTCTTCTCCAGAAGATAAATGGACATAATATGAATGGTGAATAAAGTCCATGAATTTTCAGTCACCTATGCAGGCTAAGCTTTAACTGGTGTTCTTACAACAAATTTATTTCCCAACATCTTGCATTGTACATCAACTCTTTGTATTCAGTTAAAATCTGACAATTTTTTTTTTTAAATGCTTATGAAACATATCGTGCCTTGAAAATGAAACTCCAGCACAATAGATCTGTCTTCACTCTCTGAATTATTCACAGACAATATCCTGTTCATCTCAATACAATTTTATTCTTACAAAAAGCAAACAATACAACTGATCTGGGGGCTCGGGGGAGAGCTGCATCCCATCTTGTCCTAACCAGTCCAGAGCAATTCTACATGGAGAGATTCCTCTGGATATTACTTAGACTTCCTTAATGAAATTCAGGTGTAATCCCTAAGGCTCTATAGCAAAGAGTATCTTTAACTCAACTACAGAATACGGTATTTGCCAAAAGGAGATTAATTATGTTTAGATGTGTCTACTATGAATACCAACAAGTCTAGAGTCTCTATTTAAAATAC
The DNA here is from genome assembly GCF_008360975.1 of Lichenostomus cassidix. NCBI lineage: Eukaryota > Metazoa > Chordata > Aves > Passeriformes > Meliphagidae > Lichenostomus > Lichenostomus cassidix. Next base: position 58,461,698 of record NC_139511.1, on the reverse strand, counting down.
ATTTCAAAATTCATTGAACTTAAAATTCACTAGTGCCCAAAATATAAGCAATTTATAAAATACACTGGAAAATCCAGTCTATAAAGACTTTATTTTCATTAGTTTTAATTTTAATAAAGTCAATTACAATATGAACTCCTTCTCCTGCCCATAGAAAATACTTATGGGGAGCAAAATGTTCAGTTCTACTCCCAGATTGCCACAATGTTGTCTGTGATGTAATCCATAAAGGTTTTCCAGCAGCACACTACAGGACTCAAAAAATATTTCCCTTTTAATTTGTTCCCTCTCATGCTTTTCCTGAAGAGAAAGCTTTATCTATCAATACTGTTTTGGTAAAGTTTTATGTTTCTTCAATAGTTTTCAAGCAGTCTAGATTAGGAGCAGAATAAGAGTCAAGCCCTACATCTCTTTTGAGCAAACATCTTTTCCAGAAGGTTCAGCCTCCACTTTTTAAAAAAATTATTATACTATTAATACTTTCAGCTGTCAATCCACCCTCTCTCAACCTGGGACCATAATGTACTCAGAGCATTCCAGTAGTCCACAGGGTCTGAGACTGTTGTTTGCTGCCAGACAGAGCATGTGAGTAAGGAAAGTAAAAATACTGACTAAACGAAAATAGATGAATATTTCTAAATGTAAAACCGTGAATGGACATCATACTAAACAGCAGCCCCTCACTTCTTTTGAAACAGGAATATGAGGGAGATGATGTTTAGTCTGTGCTGCACATTTCAGGAAAATATCCTCAAAACCAATTGATATCTCCCTTTCAGATTTCCGAAACTCCTGAAAATAGGCAAATACTGAATGAAACAGTCATTCTTCAGAAAGTTATCAATTCACTGACAAAAAGACAACTGAGGCATTTATAGATTCAGTTAATATATGTGCTTTTCCATGGAACTTAGTACCAAGAAAAAAAAAGGTAAATACCAGATATCTAGGAGTTTTTCTTAGGTCACTAAATCAGTTTTCTGTTTACTTACATAGGCACTGCAAAAGCTAATGCAAGTCTCTAAACTCAATAACCAGTGATACAGTGACTGTAGTCCCATGTTGTACCCTTGTGTCCAGATTTTAAACACTTTAAAATCATAGGGGAAGGAAAAACACGGAAGAATCAATTCTGACAGACCTTGATTATCTTAGCATAAATTATTAATTCTTAAACTCCTATTTACTGACAAAATGAAACAGTATCTTCTCTTCTTTCATCACCTTAGCATGTTTATTTTTCTACCGTAAACACTTCAGACTTGATCCTCTTACCTGATTGTATCGATGCACACTCATGACAGTGTGTTGGTGGGGAGGGCTCTCTTAAACTAATAGAACAGAAAAAGCCTCAAAGGAATAGTGCAGTACAAATACGTGTCTAGACATAGGAAAGTTAATTTACCATTGAAATGTAATTTAAACAAGCTTTGGACACAAATCGTTCAAAAAGCTAAGCTGCAAGTTATACGTTGCATCTACATTTATAATTGTACTATAAGTCCATCTTTTTAATATTTTCTATTACATGAGCTACCAAGGCAGATAAGTCTGATTGAAGTGGTAATTGATGTACCTTAAAATTTTCAGTACTGTTAACAGAGGGAAAAGCCTCTATATTCCCAGCTCACCTAATTTTTCCATTTTAACAGCTGATCTCCCACCACAACCCTTTCCTTCCTATAGACCTTTGTGAAGACTCACAGTGACCTGTGCTAATAATGACTTTTTTGTATAATGCAACAGTGGATCACTGTGAATTGAATTTGATTTTTAAAACGAGTAATAAAGCAATTGAGGTTCTTTCATGGCTGGCTAATGTATTCCTGAACCTGGTAATACAAACCCACAGAAACGCAAATAGATAAGAAGTCAACAGGAAAATAAAAAAAAATGCAGTAGTAGCTTTTACTTGTGGAGTTCTCTTGTCTCTCTCTTACATATGAATAAGCAAACTGTGTTCTATTAAGAGAAGTGCTTTTGCCAGTTCAGGTGTTAATTTTACAGCTTGTCAAGTTCTAGGAGAAGCTTAATACAGATCAAACAGCAAGACCGTACTCTCTGAAGAAAGAACCTTTCCAAACTGGGAAGGGAACTGTGAGGGTGATTGGAAGGGGAAGACTGCTCTGCTTAAGTACCATAACTACAGAGAGATGTACTTATGATGACTGAGGAAATGACCAGGTGAAGAAAAAGACCCCATCTCTGTTCTCCTCAAAATGACAGTCCAGAAACAGCTAACCTAATTTATGTGTATGTTTGAAGTCAAATTCTTCAGGACGACATAACAAAAAAAAAGTATTCATATATTATTCTAATTGATGGACCCTTATAGAACTCATAAATTGGTAATTAATCAAATTGCCAAAAGAATATAAGAACATGCCATTTTTTATTTTTATCTACACAGAGAGAAAGGCTCTGTCACCCAATTATTTTACCAAATACTCTTTCATTTTGCATTTATTCTTACTCTGACAGCTACAGTATGTCCCAGTTTGTTTTGAAAAAACCTAACAAACATTATAGCAAAAAGGGATGAAGGCAACAGACACCACCTAACCAATACAGTTTGAGCAGTACAGCCAGTAAAAGTAATTACATTGTATTTAATGTAATATATTAAATACAAAGCCAACTAGTTTTCAGTGGATGGTCTTCAAACTTCTAAAAGTAACCTGCAAAGGAAAAAAGATTGTACACAGTCTTATACAAAGACTGAAAGAATAATGATATTATTCCCTTAATATTATTACCTCAATTATTTAAAAGAGTAATGTACTTTATTATTCTTTATAGGGCAAGACTAGGAGGTTTTTGTAGACTGCATCCTTTAACTAGTAAACTTTAATTGAAGTATTTAAGTTTTCATTTCTTTCAGGTTTTTTTGCTGAAGAAATCAACCCACATTTGCCGGGAGTAAGCTTGGATTTTCATAAGGTATTTGTGACACACTCTTGTACAGCAATAAACAAAGAGCATTTGGGATGAATTCCTGAAGCGTGGCATAGTTTATTCAAACTGTGAAGAAATGAAGAAATCCACAAGCAGACTTTTTAAAAATGTAGGCAAGCCTGAAAATGAGAGGTAGAGATGACCTTCCCTCCCCTCATCCAAATGGGGCATCTAGGGAATGTGGCATCCTCCTCCTGCTAGGGAGATTGTCACCTTGTCTTCTTTCCTACCTCGCAGGGAACTTCTTTATGGGCTGTGTCTGGAAACACATGTAGTGAGCAATAAAAGGCTAATGAAAAAACTCCTCCTCCTACTGAGTTTCAAGGCATCTTCTTTTTGCCAAGGTCAATAAGAGCAACACTCAAGGCTTTAAAATAGCCTATATCCCGGTTTTTATATTTTTAACCAAAACCCCATGACAAGTAAGTTTGATGAGAGAATAAAGACAGGAGAACAATCTGGAATAACCTACTTTTAGGGGGAGACTATCGGGAAAAGAAGAAGAGTTTCATCCTTAAACAAACATGTTAATAGGATATCTTTGTTCAAGTTACTTAAGGAAGAAACCCAGCCAACCAATCAACCAACCAACCAACTAAGAAAACCAGTCCAAGCTCTTCTAGTTACGTGTGAATTTCCCATATTCACAGATTGAGGCCTTACACAGAACTCTTACCATTGGCAGGCGATGCTGCAGCCCTCTCAGTGCCCAGGACACCAATGGGATTGACTCCTCCACTCAGCTGCCTATTCCAACATGTGCAGGAGCTTAGTTTTCTCTGAGATACTGACATCAGGATCTTCAGCATAAACCAGACAAATAATTTTACAAGTCCAGTTTCAAACTAACCACAGGTGAAAGGGATGCATATTCATAAGTGGTCATGCTCTATGGCAAAGGTAGCCAGTAGCACAGATTGCCCAATCCTCTTGTCAATTAATTTGCCCTTACCTGGATAACTACACCATTGTACTGCCTTTATCTGCATCCTGACACTACTCAGTCTTGTCACACAAACATCCTGCAGACAAAATCCTACTCTCAGACCAAAGGCAAGCAAAAAAATAAAAGATCTCCTATGTCCAGCTTTCTACAATTTTTTCCTTACTTGTCACTTTGCAATTATCTTAGATAGGCACAATGCTTGGCCATAAATATGCCAGCTGTCATCTAGTGTACCTTTCACAAAAAGAAAATGAAAAAACGGGGAGGGTGGCGGGCTGCATGTTCTTCCAGTAGTTTCTCTGTAATAGTAACTGAAAATGCTGGAGAACAGTGGTAGTTTCCCAAGATACTGTTACTGTGTCATGTGGACAATTATTCCACATGTCATCACTGTAAAACACCGATGCTGGGTTAAATATACTCCCCATCTTAGGACCTTGAAATCCATAAATTGCAACTTTCTATATAAGAGCTCTCTGGGACAATACCTGTATGAACTTTTAAATTGAAATGCTCAATTCTCAGGACTGAGTCCTGAACGTGCACTACTCTAGTTCAACTTGTCCTGGAATTTATTTAAATCAACATGTTCTTATCAAAAGGATTTTTTGGGGTATTTTTTTCTACTGGCAATTTTTTTTAAGCAGGCAGGATTTTTCATTTTACATTAAAACTCTTTTTTAATGCACTTAACAGTTTTTGTAATGCATAGAAATACACATTAATACTTGAAATGGAGAACTGCAACCTTACCTCAGTGCTGCAGAAGAAATAATTTCAGTCATTATATAGGTTGTTCTGTTTCTGGATGCTGAAGACTGATCGAATTCCCAAGTTCCCAAACAACTGCTGAATGCATTTAATCATGATTTTAAAAGGACTCCACCCTCATAATTAAGCCAAGTGAAAACCACTTTCAAGTGGCCTTTAAAATGGGGAAGGTATTCAGATTTTTGTAATGGGTTCTGCTTAAACTGAAGAATTTCCAAAATGTTACTGCATACTATCGTATAATATTAATTTAGAACTGATTTTATTACTTATATGGCAGCCTAAAACACTAAACACATTGGCAAAAAGGTCAGTAACTGAGACTTTACCTTATCAACTCTGTTTCTAAGAAGACAGCTACTGGAACAAACTTAGATGCATTTAAAAGAGGGTATCACCATTTGTGAGCATCTAAGGTATTACAACAAGTATCCATACAACTTTTAGATGCATTTTTCTTGTTTTGGAAAGACACCAGACTACCCAACCTACTTCACAGAACTTGGCATAACTTAAATATACCTTAACATCATGTGCCTATTTAGCCACTACAAAACCTGTCCACCATGTTCTCTTTGCTTCTTTTTTAAGTTTCTTTTTTAAGCAGAACTGAACTTTGCTAATATTCAGTAAGAAACATATAATTTGATACTGAAGTATTTATTAGTCTTTGCTTCAAGATAAAACTAGAAGTCTGGATTTTCTAGCACTTAGTTAAATATTAGATGATGACTTCACTTAGATGACCTAGTAATTATGGAAAATATGTAAAAAGAATTTGCTTGGACACATCACCAGCATCTTGAAAATGAGTTAAATGATTATGATGGACACCGCTTGACAAGGCTAATAAGGCAGTCTGATATAAGGTATTTCATTGCATACTGATGCTGATGGCCTTAAAACTGTAACTTAAAAAAGTATAAATTACATATATATTATTTACGTATATATAATATATACACAAACATTTTTTTCAGCTGAGTCAATGAATATTTAAGAGTTCATTTTCTATAACACAAATATATAACCTCATTCGAAAACTTAGTTAAATAGAAATAGTAACTATATAGACAGCAGTAAATTTTAAGGATATATAGAAGCGAACTAGTATTCTCAGACACTGGAAAACAAACTGTTATCCAGTGCAGTGTTTACTTCTTTACTAAATTGTGGTCAATCTGTAGATGAAAGTATTTTCACAGTTCATCAAACAGCATGAGATGCAAAAGTGAAAAAAAAAAAAAAGGTGGTCCAAATCTGACAGGGTAAGAAAGTTGTTCTCTGTTTTCTCTCCTTCCAGAGACCTGAGGTGTCAAAGAAAACACCAGCATGATTGGAAGATAGAACTCTTTCTTTTTATGGCTTAAAAAGAATAATGGTATAAAAGCAGATAAGAGTCACACAGGTTTTTTGCACAATACCTTATCTGCAGTGAAAGTACTTAACAACCTTTGTAAAACTAAGAATGATATAGCACACAGCTGCCATTGACAAAACAGAGAATGGCAGGCAGTAAAATCTTTATTACATTTCAAATTACTAAGAGATTTAAAGTAAAATTATGGAACTCTGACTTGGATAAACTGAAGAATTACAATGCCTGGGGGGAGGGGGGAGAGGGAAGAATGGGACAGGATTAATTCATACTGACTAAACTCTTCGTTTATATGGGTTATCTGGATATTGTACTTAAGACATTGTGACGAAAAGGTGATGACCAAGTTATATAATTGGAAACTGTTTGGTTTTTAAGGGTTTTTTTGTTTGGTTTGGGATTTCTTTGTTTGTTTATTTGTTTATTTAAAAACTAATAATTGGCAACAACTAATGAGAGAGAATCGGAGGACAGGGATATCTCTTAATGTTTCCTGTAACTAATTATTCCCATCAACTAAGGAAAGAATTTAAGCCTCCACAAAAAAGATCTAACTGCCTCTTTTCTTAAATATTTTCATGGATGGAAACTTGCGTATATACTAAGACAACCCACAAACACAGTCCAAAACTAAAGTACATGGATTAACTTGTTAATTTACATAAAATAACATTTATGTGATATTCTATGTACTCAGCACATCCCTTGCCATTAAGTTTTGATACCTCTCATAATTGTCATAGACTTCAAAATGCATACCCTATGGTTTCCCTGATTATAAAAGACTCAGTTTTATATGATAATACAAGTACAACTCAAAAGTGTTTGGCAGAGATGTTGGTAGGTTATTTGTCTGCTTAGCTCTTTTTGTCTAAGGAATATTTGCTGCAGATTTTCCTTTTGCTCTCATTCTAACATCAGTTCTCCAAACAGAATTAATTTGGTCAGTTCCCTTAAATTCAACAGAACATTGTTTGTTTTTTAAAAAAATCTATCTGCCTGAGGAATTCAGAGCCCAAAATCTAATTCTTAAGAAAATATTATCATTGTTGCAAGTAAGGTTTTCTGGTAACAAAAAACAAGGACTTCAGGCTGATGGAATAAACTGTGGTAATCTAAGTATTTACTTCCCTATATTGCTCTTAATGAAAGCAGCAGAGGTGTTTCCTGTGTGATTTTACCACAGTTATGTGGGAATGGGGAGCTTCAGCCAGTGAGGCACTTCAGCCAACACTTAACAGAGATCCTAAACAGCCTTTTTTTAGGCAAGTCCTTAAGTTTGCCATTACACCTCTTCTTCCCCTTACCCTAGCCTACTACTTGGCTCTTCACCCACGTTTGAGAGTGTTCAGTTCCCTTGCAGAACTGCTGGGAGTCATTTGTTGCTGTATTTTGGAAACACTGAAAAAAAATGCAATAAAGATGTGTCAAAACAGCTAGAGGAAAGTGTCTTTAAGGACATGTATATTGCTTAACCTTCCCAATACAAGATAACTTCTTACAGTTTAGATTCTTGAAGTTGTCCTACTCTGGTTTTAAAGATTATAATTCTTGTGCTTTATACAAGTTCTCCTCCAATACCTTCAGTATCATTTGAGAAAATAATCCCACAAAACAAGGATATATTCCATGCACAAGTTTCTTCCCATGTTTTAATGTCATCAATACTAGTTTCAATTAATACATAAATCAGAAAAAACCTTCCCTTCCTTATTATTTTTCAATAATTCACAGACAGTTGTTTCTTTCTCAGCCTGCATGGACCTCACTAGGCTGTACATATTAAGCCCTGTTACTCATTCCTCACAAACCATGTTTTTAAACGTGGGTTCAATTTGTATGCAAGAACACAGGCAGTTACTGTCCTGCTACTGAGATGTTTGAAAGCATCTGGGGGAGAGATGCAAGGGGATCTTGAATACCATTGCATACATCATTTTGGGGTAGGTCAGATATGTTTCACTTCCCGAGTGAGATTTATTGGCAGCTATTACCAGAATTTTTTAATACTTGCTGAAGGCTTCAATTAATTATATCTCATGTAAATTCCTACCATTTTTTTTTAGAAGTTGTTATGGATACATTCCCCTAAGTCCATTAGCCGTTTGCTCATTCATACGCAGTAGCAGCACTATATTTAAAAGAACCTGTTAATAAATTGCCTGTCTAACTTATAAACTTGGGTTTAAAATACCCTGATTCTTATGAAGAAACACACAATGACAAGGGTGACGTCTACATATTTTCACAAACTGTTACAGACCAGCCCTTTTCCAACACTGGATACTTCCAGGAATTTTCTTCAAAACTCAAGACAAACATTGTTGGGTATTAAAAACCATACCTCTTACAAAATTACATCTTTGTATCATGGCAAGGAGCACTACTATCAGTCAGATGACAACCAAATTCATTAATGATTACTAAAATATTTCAATAGCATTTAACCCTTTTAAGTCTTTTGATACTTGCCGATTTTTGAAGCATTTTATCCTTGGGAGCCAATACTTTCTCTGACATAGAAGAAAAGCTGCAAGTAGTACAAATGACTCTTAAATATACACACTATTCCTCACTCCTATATTCTGCATAAGCTGGTCATTTTCTTCCCTTGTCAGTTTACACTTCTTCCTGTCCTGGACAGCTTTCAACTATGTGACAATGAAGAAATCAAACACCAAAATAGCAACAGCGACATATCCTCTGCATGGCAGTGTAATTTCTTCTGCCTGAAGGCAGTGTCTAGCATTGAAATCAAAGCCTGTTTACTTCTAACTCATGTATATTACACCAAAGACTTAACTCTTGCTTAAATAAAATTTCTAGAAAGACCAATTTACTCACAATGGTTTTATTTAGTGTTTAGAATCCAAGGCAGCCATATGTTTCATAGCCAAGGCAGTGACAGTAGCTGGACAGAACCCTAGTACTCATGCAAAAGAACAGAGGAGCTCAAGCCTTAGTGCTACTCGTATTCCTATAAATAAGAAACAAGAAAGCAAATGTCTACACACATTTACTCTTTCAGGTTTAGAAGCTGGTTAGAATGGCGACAAGTTTATTATTTTAAAATAAATTATCTTCAAGAGTTTTAAAAATACTTTTTATACCTCAAGTCCAATGTATTTGAAACAGATCTTTCACAGTGTAATTAAAAAGCTAATACTTGTATGAAGGGATCTTGGAAATAGACATGCTCATCTGAATTGGGATGCATGATTCTGATAATCATATAAGAATCAAAGGGAGAAAACTTCAACTAAAATGAGCAAACAAAAACGCAGCAATAAACACTGTGACTTCCAAAAGAGAAAAAAGTTATTAGCTTCACATATTTTATGCACATCTGCAAGATATTAGCAGAGAGTAGAGAGGGCAGCAGTATTCATGCTAAAGTCGTGCAAGTTAGAAGCACAGCACTCTATATGCACTGCTGGCTACATAATTCAGCACACATGAGCAGCTCTGCTCATTGCCCATGGATGCGTCTGTTGCATAACCAGATGAAGTCACTACTGACTACCTGCTCATTGTCACCCAGTATGGAAGGGTGATTACACAGTATTTATTTAGCCAAAATGGTTGATATACAACAAACCTTTCAGAAACATCTGTAACTGTAAATTAAACATGTCCATGAGTATCTTCCAGGGAACTGAGGCCAACTGGTACAAAACGACATGTGTCTAGGGTGGTAAACTCCCTTAGTCTGCAAAACAGAGTGGCCTCACAGAAACAGTCTTTAGGGAATGATCCTTGGAACACTGACTACCAAACAGTGTCCAGAAATTAGCTCAGTGGTTTTGGCATCAAGTTAATCATGACATTTTTCTGTAAAACTTTTACTATGGACATAGCCAAGGAAATTCAAAATGTCCCCAGGTCCAGTCTGCAGCTACAGGGAAGAATTGCAACCCATCTTCAGCTGGTAAAGGGGAAATAGTTCAATATAATTTTAATAGTTCAACACAATTTTAATTAAAAACAGGCAAAATTGGAGTCCAAAGCTGAGGAAACAGATACTACTTTGTTACTGCAGTGAGAAAGCAGCTGTTTTTATCTCTGAGGAGAGGGTCTGGTTAAAAATTTCCACACACACAATACAGACAGGCAGAGAAATAACCCTATCCCTGTGTTCATAAACTACATGGCTGCCTTACTTAACATGGTTACTTTATTCTACCACATCAGATGACATGGTTATGCTACTTTCAGGGACTTGTCCTATCCTACCTTTCTTCATCAGTCTGGCAATCAGGTCTCAGGACCTAAGGATGGGGACAAATGGTGACTGAATCACCATAATCACCATCCAGGAACAATTAGGAAATAATCATCACCTTCACACAGCAAGCTCTTAAGATCTGATGAAGCCACAGCCTCAGTTAAAGATACATCTCTCACATCATGGTACAAAAGGAAACCCTCACAGCTCTGGCTGCATCACATAAAGAAAATATTTCACAAAACCATGTTTTTGTTGGGCACATTTCTCTGTCCTTCCATAAACGGTTCAGGTATGCAACTTGGGCCATACTCTACTAAATTCCTCAAGGCTATGATATTTATATTAAAATATGTTTTATGACACAGCAGATTAAAGCAGGAGTTTCCACAAATCTTCACTGTACAATATTCTCCACTACATCAGGAAAATCCACTGCTGTCCTTTGGCAGATCTCTGTTTTGTCATTGGTTCAAATCTATTTTACCCAGAGTAGCTTAATTAACTTATATAAACTGTTTTCTCTAGCAAGTTTTGCATGCTTGGAAGCCAAAACTCATTGGCTTTTTTAACAACTAAAAATTTACAGTGAAGCCCTTTATCTGTAACAATTAGCAGAAATTGTACATATACAAAAATCATTCTAATCAACAACACTTATCTACAATTACTCTATGCAAGTGTTTTTCTAGCTAGCCATCTAAATGAGCACTGCCTCCTAGTATTAATCAAAATAAAAATATGTAATCTTTACCTATTGCAATCAAGATTAATTTTACATTGTTATGTTGAAAATAAACACCACATCTTCTGTGTAAGACAAATAAAACAACTTCTGTGTATTCAAGGGCTCTTGAAACAAGCACTGACTTTATGGCATAATTCCAATGCCCAAACAAACAAACAAAATGTGCAAACATCTTTAATTACACATGAAAATTAGGACAATTTCCATATATAGCAATTGGTCCTTTAAGCCACTGTCTATCAATGACTGTCGAGAACTTAGGCTCAAAGTTAATTTTTACACAGCAAAGCAATTTCATAAATTACATTGTGGCAATTCTCTAAACAGGTTTAAAAATAAATGCTGTCTAAAATCAGAGTCCACTAAAATTGCTTTTAATTCTCTAACACTTCTGGAATAACTTTCTTCTTTGACATCTGCAGTGAACATAAAATCCTGGAAAAAAATCCTGAAACTACAGAAGTATCTCACGTGGCCATCTCTAATTTAACAAAGTCAGCCTATTTGAGTGAAAGAATGCAACAAGCCTGATCAGACAGACACTATCAAAAAGTGTTTAACTCAGAGCTATAAGCCTAATCTTTTGCTGTCTAGCATGCACCAGTTAAGCCCCTATAAAGAAGGCACAACTAGATTCAAAACAAATTTCCATTTCAAATTACTAGGTCTCAGAGAGCAAACACTACTTTCCATCAGGAATTTACAGAAAAGACGATCTACAATCTTCTGCTCATATAACACTCAGTCTTTTTTAGGTTGTACTCTGGGAAATACTCAAATCCTTTAAATTCATTAAACCCTATGAATATCTTCCATCAAAATATCTATTTGGGATTGAGAGTGTTTCAGTTTTCACACAATGGGTCAGGTTGGAAGGACCCACACTGGTCTGGTCCAATGTCCCTGGTCAAGCAGGGTCATCCCAGAGCATATGGCACAGGATTGTGTCCAGGAGGTGCTTGAATATCTCCAGTAAGGGAGACTCCACAGGCTCTCTGGGCAATCTGTTCCAGTGCTTGGTCACCTGTGCTGTAAAGAAGTTCTTCCCCATGTTCAGGTAGAACTTCCCATGCATCAGTTTCTCCCTTTGCCTCTTGTCCTATTGCTCAGCAGCACTGAGCAGAGCCTGCTCCATCCTCTGACCTCTCCCCACACACACTGACAGACATTGATGAGGTCCCCTCTTCTCCAGGCTGAACAGGTCCAGCTCCAGCCTTTCCCTGTAAGATGTACATTCCAGTCCCTTAATTGTCTTTGTTTCCCTCTGCTGGACCCACTCCAGGACCTCCATGTCTCTCTTATCCTGAGGAGTACAGAACTGGATGTAGGACTCCAGGTGTGACCTCAACAGGGCTGAGTATAGTTGGTTTTGTTTTGGTTTTTGTCATTTTAGTCTTTATGATTATTGAAATCTGACACTTGAACTAGCAATTTTTCAACATTATGTAACTCATTTATAAAACTACATAACTGCATTTTTATAGAATGAACAAATTATACAGCATAAAAAATAACAACTAACTAAGACTTTAGCTTACAAAGTATTACTCCCTACACCTAGAAGAATAAGCTGATTAAACAGAAATATAATCAATCTAGTGTGTGAGATTTTTAGAAATTAATCCCCAATTTCAGGTAGGAAAAAAGAAAGCCAAAGGCTTTTTCAGTCACAGAAGATTCATTTCTGTGTTCCAAAAATGCTATTTTATTCTAAATACATTATTCTAAGATTTCAAATTTTATTTATATTAGAATAGCTAATTTCAGAATTTAAGCTGTGTCTTGAGCATAATACAGGGGTGGTCTCAGGTTTTGGTCTAATTATTTTCCATTATGTGCAGAAGTATGGCATTAGTGAAACAGAGGTGGTGATACAATCCACACAATTTTTAAATTACTACAACAGAAATTCCTGTATTAAGACCACATTATCAGTAAGTCTTCCTTTTGCTGGGTCAAAGGACTCAATAATTAACATCAAGGCTCTGACACTGAGTAAAGCCTCAGCTTTCATCTAATTCAGATGACCTCTTCAAAGCTTCATTATAAGATTTAATTGCACTAATTAACAGAGATCAGAGTCAATTAGCTATTTGCAGACTGCACATCACATCACAAGGCAGCTATGTTTGCAGTGATGCTGCATGACAGGAAACTAGATCAATTAATGTAACTTTTTCCCCCAGATGTGCATCTCCAGATTTTGGATGCCTCTGTGCAAATGTTGTCAAGGCAGCTAAACCCAGCAAAAGCTCAGTAATATTCAAACTCTTTACAAATAGGAATTACTGGGGTTTTTAGCTGTAACAACAACTTCCAAAAAAGCACCAAGAAAAATAGTAATAAAAAACCCCAACTTATCAGTGTCCTTTCAACATTCCAATATGAAGGACCAAGGTTCCTGCACAGCTACATTTTTAACTTCAGAGGACATTCTGGAGAAGTAAATAATAAAATAATAAACTTTTTCACACTGCAGATGCCCTTCCATCTCTCTTTAAAATGCATCTTTGCCCTGCAGCTGTGCTGGACAGCAATAGCACACACAGCACCAAGCCCTGCATTCAGACCATGAAGTTTCACCTCACAAGTGGCTGCACGGTGAGTGCTGACACAGCACAGACACTCATCTGCCAGTCCTGTGCTTTGCACAACATTTGTTTCTTCGAATGCAGTATAATCCTCTGTTCTCTATTAATTACAGGCTCAGTGACCAGTAGTAGAAAAGGTCTCTTCACAGTATGTATAAAGTAATGACATCAATTAAAACAGTGGTTCCAACTTTGGCTCAACAGCTGAGCCAAGACATGCCTGAATTAACATGATCTTCCTTTTGCTCCATTAGAATATGCACAGAAATACAATCCCATATTGTAATCTGTATTTTGCACTAGTGCATTGCAATGACCATTATTTAGGTATCCAAAATGTATCGTGAGGGCTGGCCTAAGTTTCCTTTGCCTGAGCTTTAACCACACATAGCCAAGTCATGACTTCAGACCAAGAAAAGAGTGCCTACAGTGGTGTGTTATGTGCCAAGACATCCTGAGCCCAGTGCCAAAATAACATGGCTGCATGACTCCTGGTCTGCTCATAGTCTTCCTGCAGCTGCCTGGAAAACACTGTGTAGACATGCTTTTCATCTTTGGATGATTTTACACATAATTTCTTATTTGATCTTATGTATTATAAGACAACTTGTTTTGGTGGAATACTGAAAATTGGTTGCTGCAGGAAACTTCTGAGTACTTTTTATTTTCTTAGCTTTATATCATATGGAAATTAAGCTGACTCATATTCTGCATATTAAATGCCATATCAAGTTTTCTTGTAAGTGGGGCCCACTGAAATGCTCATACACCAGGAAACCACTGAGATTCCACAGAGCTAGTGCTTTAAGTAATGAGGCTGAGTTTACAGAACTATTATGCAACATGACATGGATGTGAAAATCACCTGTGCATGTTTTTAATGAATAGATAAAAACAAACTCAAAAATATTTTTTCTGCTGATATTAATGTACATGCATATCTCAATAATGATAAATATTCATATTCCATTATGTATTCTTTTATATATATATATATATACATATAAATGATAAATTAAGCAATATTGATCATGATTCAGTTTGAGAAAGGGATCAAAGAGATCTACCCAAAGCAAATGAAGGGCTACATGAGGTGAGATGCCTCCAGTCACAATAATTAATAAGCACATGAATGGCTTCTGGAAGGAGTAAGATGAAATACACATACCTTCGACTGAGCTCTAAACTGCCCACCAGCTTTTCAACTAGGGCAGGAGCTGATGACTGGGTGGAGCCAGCCAGAACAACCAAGTGCATTCCTTCTTTCCCACAGGTAATCACAATCCCCGTTCCCATTAGGAAAACTGATGAAACTACATCTTTAAAAGTTGACCTCAGATTACGATTTACATTGATTATGATTGTAGGTTTATTACTTCAAGACACTTGGGAAACATTCATATGCAGACACTTCCATTTTTGCATTACCAACCAAGTCTTGACACACTGCATGTCCACAAAATCCACCAAAGCACTGTAGCAGGTTCTCAACAAAGGAGACAAGAAAAAAAGAGCCTAGAACCTAAGTGGACCTTCTCCTTGGGAAAGTGGTACTACTTTGGTGTTGATACTGACCACAAAATACTCTTTCTGCAAATAAAGAAAATTTAGTTAAAACCAATGAGATTGGAGTATGCTAGGAAGTTTTGGGGAGAAAAAAAGGGATTTAGGAACCCAGGGAAAGAACCGGGTCAGAAACACAACCACAAAAATCCTGTGTCCTGTCTATTTACCATTGTACATATAAAACCAAATGAAAGTCAGAATCACAGAATCAATTAAGTTGGAAAAACCCTCTGAAATCATCGAGTCCAACCTATGACCAAGCATCACCATGTCAACTAGATCATGCCATTAAGTGCCATGTCCAGTCTTTCCTTAAACACCTCCAGGCACAGTGATTCTATCAGCCTCTCTCAGGCAGCCAGTTCTAGCATCTAATCACCCTTTTTGTGAATTCTTCCCAGAGCAGAGCCAATAGACAAACTACTTTAAAAACACAAAGACTGCCAGAGTTCAAGAAGTGCTTAGACAATGTTCTCAGGTGCATGGAGTGATTCTTGGGGCTGTCCTGTGCAGGACCAGGAGACCAGGAATTAGACCTCAATGACTATCGTGGGTGTCTTCCAATTCAAGACATTCTATGGTTATATAATCAACAAAAGTTGGGGCTTGTTGATTATTGATTTCCCAACACAACACCCCCGACCCCATCAGTTCAGCTGCTCTGTGAAAAATGCCAAAGGTTACACAGCAATTAAGTTAACTACAGTTCCTTGAAGCATTTACTCCAAGCCTTCATCACTGGATCCATGTCTTAGACTAAGACACATGTCTTAGTCCAGGTCTGTATTCCATCCTTATGCTTGCAAGGGAACCTAAGCAAAGATGCTTTCTCACTCATAGATGCATCTCACACAGTGAGATGCTGCTTCTCTTCTCCTTGTTGGAACTGGGCAGAGAAGAGCAGCCAAGCAGATGCACAATGGCAACAAACACAATTGACTGATCCCAGCAGAAAACTTTTCCCCTTACTGTTTTCTAAAACCTAAGCCAAAGGCTTGTGCATTTTGCTTCATTTTCATAATTCTTAAATATGTTCATGAGAACCTTTCTTAGAAGAGCAGATTTCCATTATAAGTGATTTTAAGAGAAGCTACTACTATTCAAGGTCAGGGGAAATTCATACTGAAAGATGTATTTAACCTTACTCTAAAAACTTCATGAAATAATCACATTACATTCACAAGTCAAACTCATAGTTTAGCTTCCACTATTCATGTCTGCCATTTCAGCCCAGTGCAAAATCTTGCTCAATTTGCTCAAAGTTTGCAGTACTCTCCATTTTACTGAAGGAAGGAGGACTTGGGAGGTTTGGGGGCATAAAGAGATGGGAGAATAGAGGCCTATTAACTGGTCTTTATTTTCCTGAGTATTTTGGCTTTTTTTATATTCCTGAATATTTTGATAGCAGTTCTTCTAGGTGATCAAAGGAAAATGGATAGTGGAATTGCTGGCTTTATTTTTCCAGTATAAAAAAATAATAATTACTATAGATTACCAAATCATTAGAAATCTCTGAGAGGAGACACATGAAAAATTTTGCCCTTAACTGCAATTGCTATAGATTAGTACTCCTGCTTAGAGTACTCATATTTTCCCTCTTATATTATCTGGGAGGAGGAGATAAGGTGATCAGTCCTCAAGCTTTCTCTTAATCCTCTAAAATCGCCTGTGCTTCTCAAGTTCCTCTCTCCTTTCTTCACTGTCTTGTTGCCCCTTTATATTAAGCTGGAAAGTAGCTTTCTTCAGGATGCTATAAACAGTCATTACTGACAAAACCACGTGATTTTTCCTGTCACTAGGGGAGTTTCAGTGGCTTGAAAAAATTAAAAACAACAATCCACCCAATATTTAACTTCCCAACACCCAAATCCCCCCAAACAACTGAAACAACAACAACAACAAAAAAAAAAAAAAAACTTGGAAGAAACTTTCTTGGCACTATTAAGGGGATACTGCTTGGTTGAAAGCAATAGGATTTGAAAATATTGGGGAAATTACAACTGTCAAATCTACTGTGCACATTACATAAATAAATTGCAAATTAAAAAATTAAAAGTAAAATACAATTAAAAAAGACCGATTCTGAGAGATACATAAGGTCTGGGATTTCCCTGATTTCTTCTAAGCCATCCCTTCCTTAGGGATCTCTCCATCACACAGAGAGGAAAGAAGACTAAAACCAAGATGAATGACACAATTAGACTGAAGTGATTCTGTCCCAAAAGTTTTTTGGTCAACTACACATTCCTGCATCAGGAATTTAATAACCAGTTAAATGCTTGCCCTGTATGCAAGAAAGAAACATGATCATAGGATTTCTTCTCAGAGAAAATTTTTGTCCAACCACTTGAAGCATCTGTTCACTTATTGCCTCATCTTGAATAAGATGAAGATGCTCTCAAAAAAGCTTAACCTTTCCAGAAGAGCAGTAGAGGATGTCAAAGGTGATCAAGGTTTCCATATACTAAACCACAGATTTTCTTGTGCAAAGTGTCAGTTCTGTAAGACCAGCAAAAAGATCAGAAATTAAGACCAGCACAAACTTGCACATCACAATAAGACAACTCATTCTTCATAAAAGCACACATCTTTTCAGCACAGGAAAACTCATGCTGGATGTTAGTCTTAGCCCTCTATTATAATCTCCATCTCCTTTACTACTAGGAAAAAGGGTCAAAATTCTTTATCGTGATATTATTTGTACATATTTCAGTCCTCCTGCAATTTTCTTTCTTCTTTAGAAGAATGTTATTATCCAAACATCTGGATTTGTTGTTTTCTCTGTAATATAAGAGCAATATTTTATGAGCTGTATATTCTTGTAGAAATATTGTATATGTCTGCAGTTACCTACACTTTATTGAAGGTAAGAGTGAAAAGTATACTGCTTATGTTCCTTACACCTGACTATCTTATGTTTCTCATGATGAAGAACAAGACCAGCAAAGTCTACACACATTGTAAAGGCCTGTTGAAAAACTACTCACTTCATGATCTAAACTGCTTGCAATAACAGATTATCTGATTAAAGCTCCTCTAACATAAGTAGATAAATTTATCTTGCCTGCAGGCATAAATGAGAGTGCATCTGCAAACTTACAATAATGTTTATCTATTGGTCTCTTCCACAGCTCAACAACATTCACTAAAGAAGCATTTTAATAAATTCATCTGCCTTTTGTAGTTCAGGGGAAGGGGGGAAAGAGGGAGAATATGCAGACATCTCTAGTTTTCGTGTAAGCCAACAATTTAAAAAGGGTCTATTACAGTACACTTGGCTCCTGACAAACTACTCGAGAACCTGTCATATGGCATGCCAAGTTCTTTTAAACCTCTGAACAGGTTTATTATTACTGCTCTACAAAGTCTGCAACAAGTCTTGGCAGACCTACCACTCAGCAAGAGGAACACTAGACCAGATGTGTTTAGAATTCAAAAGTGCAAAGTTGCCATTTTCCATTTACAAGTCACCTTTAATCTTTTCAACTAACCTTTCAAACTACAGTCAATCTAGGGTCTTGCCTACTTTAGCAAGACAGATAGATGGAAATGTAATCAGAGAGTTCAGTTGTCAGAGCCTAGCTCTTCATGGGCCAAAACCACTTTTCTAGTATATTAATTAGTCTTTTGGTAAATGTAACTGAAGACAAACTAAAGTGACTAAATGCTGCTGGGCGGGAGAACTCCAGTGCGTAGATATAAACCATTTCAGATAATATTCACTGCAGCACTGTCTGGAGTATGTATGTAAACACACACACACATCCAGAGTAATTTTGAATGATCTTTCCTCTCCTCCATACTCCCCCATTCCACCCTGGACTGCCCAAAAACATCAGGACTGACAAAACTATCATGCTGTAAGGGGCCAGGATGTCACCAATACTGACTAAATGACCAGTGATAAGAATTTCAAAATGCCACAACTGCTAATTTTCGGATGGTCATGTAATATAATATGGTAGTAACATTTATAAAACAGCTTTTTCTCAAAAGAGTTTCTGGCTCACAGAATCAAACACAGAAAGAGTTTAGGAAAGAAAATTAAAAATTAAGATTCTGGAGCATAATTCTTTGGCTAACAATGACAACTCTATCATATTCAGGACTAATCAGAATAGAAAAGCTTTTTTCATATAAGACATATGTCTGTGGCTTGTGAAGGCTGAAGGCTTCTCAGAGGTTTATAAAATTAGGTAAGATAGAAACAATGGAAAATATCACAGTATTTCATAAAGTGCAAGCATCAATACATATCTGAGGACTCACAATAGCATTTTTTGAAAAGAAAACATGTATTTTCTCACCTGGAATTCTTTACAAAGATGTAGTTCTCTTGAATCTGAAGTGACCAAATAACAGAGTATATTTTAGTAAATAATTATAAAACTGAGATAAAGTACTGCACTGAATGCACATTAGTAAAGGAGTGAAGGAATATCACAAATTACAATGTTTTTTCATAATGTATGAGGATTTGGGTTTTGTTTGTTTTTTTAATGGGTGTGTGTATGTGTGCATGAATTTCACATCATTTTGTTAAGGATTGTAAGAAAGGACAACACATCAAGAATCAAAGAGAGAAGAAAGCATCAATAGTTTCTCAACCCCAAAGTATACAAATTTAAAAAATGTTATTTACACTTTTGAAGAAAGCTTACATTGCATGGAATAAATGTTGAAATAAGTTAAATTTCCTTTCAAGTGCAAATTGCTGGTTTGCTATAGGATACATAGATTCCACAGTATTTCTCAAGTGCAAGAAGCTGTACCTTCATCAGAAACAATGACAGTGTCTTCAGAAAATGTGCTTCCCTGTATTTTGCATGCTACTAGTCTTTCATCAGACAAGTAAATATTACATAACTTAAAAAGTTGGACACATATTGCATACTCTAGAAAACAGGTCAATATGATGATTAGTTCTCAGAAGCAGCTGAGAACACACCACACATATTTGATTTTGGTGTTTGACTTGTTTGTTTTGAAAGAACAGTTTCTAGTAGAGCAGCTATGGCACAGTATAATGAGCACAGAATTTCAAGCAGCAATGGATCAATGTTAATCCACAATCAACAACCATTTTTATGTAAGGCCCCAGCAACTCCATGCAATTTTGAAATATTCACCAACACCCAACAAACTTGGCTGAAGAAGCCTCCCTTCCTGCTTACTGCTGGCATTTGCACAACAGTACTCTTCCACACCATACCTACATGGCCTGTACCTTTGAGAACTTCAGCACTTAACACCTCAGAGCACTGAACTGGTATTTCAACTGAGATCATGTGCACTGGTCAGAGAGTTAAGCTGAAATCTTAAACAGCAAAGTTTACAAACAAGGAGCATGATTCTACAAACAAGGCAGTGTCTTTAGACCATTTCAGGAAAGATGCCTTTTAACAGCATGGTAGCAACTGGTATTATACAGCTGCATTACTTGTCTAGCATGGCAACCCAATTTCAGGACATTACGTGGGCATTCTGCTTCTTCCTAGTTCAAGCAAAGATGAGTTGCTCAATGTGGATGACCTTATGGAAATAAGAATCACACAGTTGGTGCTCTCAACAGCTTATGCACACCTATTCTCATCTTAATGACAAAGATCAGCAGTTGGAAAGGTCATGACTGAGACCTCCCAGGATGATGAAGAAGAGCAGCTAATCATGCCACAAGTTATGCAACTGCTGGGGGGAGTTCAAAAACCAAAGCAGAGAGCTACAAAGACAGGCCTATGTACAACAGATAGATATCTATATAACTGTAGGGATAAATACTTACCTGTATGCACAGGAACATCAGACAGTGCCAGACACTTTTCTCCTCAGGGGAAACTCAGAACCATGAGACACTGTGCATTTTGCTCTACATGACCACCATATACCTTCCTATATATCTCTGAGGTGAACACTGCGATCTGACGCAGAGATTGATGAATGTGAGATTATCCATGTTAATATTCTGATAACATTATGTCAATGAGGTGAAAGGATAAACTTATAGGAAACAAAGTGGGAATATTTCTATGGATCAGTGCTTCCTTTACAAACAGAATTTTGGAGCAGTAAACTCATTGGACAGAAGCTTTTTTTTACCTAGGAGTTTTTCCATTTGGGTCATGTAACTCTACTAATCAATAATTAATTTTCTGAAGACCGTAGAAGAACAAACACACACTGCAAAATATGCCATAAAATGGTAGTTGCTTCTTACAACAGTATGACGAGATATTCCAAATCACACAAATGTCCTCCTACAAATCTTTCTGAACTTAATGCCAGGACATGTTTGGTTACTGCTTGTCAAGCTACACTCATTTTCTCCTTTCAACAAGCACCTCATACCAAAAAAATCCTTATTAATTAATGTTATTATTCCATAGCAACTTCCTTTACACAGTCACAACAAATATCTCTCCCATCATAATGAGATTATGTAAAATATGTATCCACCTTAGTTGTATAACACAACCAAAGATGGGCTTTAAATAGGCTTCTTTTAGCAACAGTTTTTTTTCTGAAACTGCATGCTTCTTGGACAATCAAAAAACTGAAGTTGCCTTCTTCAGTTTAAGAAAGCTGTTTTTATGTCTTGCTGCTTCTTATCTCCTTAAAGGAGTTATTAGCATTATTCAAAAAGATAGTTGATAAAGAACATTTAACTGTTTAACAATACTCAACAGACAGTTGATTATAGAAAGACATGTCAGTGCACATATGGCAGGCGGATAAATTATGCACATCTGGATTACTTTTGGCAAGAAACACAACTAAGCGTCTAACGCCAAGTTTAGCAATCTGTCACTATCAATATGTGCATTTATTTAAAGACGTCAAGGATTCAAAGTCATATTTTCTATTTCTTCATAAAAGTTCTACCTCTCCACGAGACGGCAAAACAGGTGACAAAACACATTGCTTAAACTGCCAAAGGCTGTATAAACACGGAAAATTTTTAACTTACCATGCATATAGGAGTAGCCAAATTTTAAAATCCACTCTATTCTTCACCAGTTTATATCTAATGTATGAAGTGGGTATATAATCAAGTCCTGAATACCCAGCCTCAAAACAGGTGAAAATTTGAGAAGTTCAAAGAAAATGAAACAATATGAAGCTGTCAGAAAAGTTGCAATTACAACCTTGTTCATACAGTAACTGATTATTTTTTGCAATAGTTTAATGAGAAAATATACTAATATGTAACTTTATTGCCCAAAACTAAATAATAGATTTAGCAGAAAAGAGAATGTACACCATCTTGAAAGCAAAACATAATAGTGAAGGTTGAGAAGTCATGCTTGTTCTTAAATCAAATCTAATCTAAGTTACCAAAACAGAGAAGTACAGTTGATATGGATTAACATTTGCCACAGTGTTGTGGATTGACACAGAGAGAGCAACAGTTGCGTATAAAAAAAAATTATCAAAAAGCCAGAGCAATTTTTTCTCAAAAGAACAGAGAGTGTAATCAACAAGGCCTTTATAAATCCAAAAGTATCTTAAAAATAGGAAAATTAAAATAAAATTTTGAGACAAAAGGCCTACTTACTTTCTTACACATTAAAATCATTCTGCTTATTCTAACAAAGGGAGAAGGGAAAGAAGTTTTAACCACTGTCTATCATTTTTAATGTAGAAAAAGCTACAAAAACATGTTGTAAGAATTTCAAGGCTGCACATTGTTTAAAGTAAGATGAAAACCCCTTAGCCTGATGGTGCAGTTTCTTTGCTATGAGAAATTCCACTCAGGTTTAGCTCAATGATCATATTAGACTCATCCACAGTCCTCTTATGATTTATATCCCTGAAGGGAATAAAACCTCATTCTGTCTCATTTACACTGGCTAGATGTATGGAGAGACAACATTAAGCCTGCATAAATAAATGTAACTTTTATATTCATATTAATATATGAATACAAGAACAATAGGTTTTGATTTACAGTTGTAATAGACCTTAATTATATTCACAAAAAATTGAAATTACTTGAGATAGGTAATAACATTTATTCCAAGTACTTGCTCAAAGTTATAATATTTGCTCTACCAAAATATAAAAATTTTATTAGGTATTTCAAAACCTAAAACCTTGGCATATTTTCTATAAAAGTAGTAACCATTTACATTTTATTTCACACAAACACAGAGGTAAACAAGCAGCCTCAACATTAGAAATTTAAAAAAATTAACTGATTCACCAGCTTATTGAACACTGTACTTGCAGCACTGAGTGAGTTTTAACTTAGCCAAACATAATGAAGAGAAGCTGGAAGTAATCAGCAAAGAGACAGTAGAATTATCTTCCTTCCTGATGGGTAATCCCTCCTCTGTTAGAGGAAAAGGTATTGCAGTGTTGGGGTTACTGGAACAACAGACTTCATACCAGCCTCAGGACAAACATACCAGGCACCATTAATTCACCCAGCTCTTTGAGTGTTTCACTTCAGATGGATTTCTGTTTGTCTTTTAATTTGTACTATTCTGCTAGTTCACCTCCTAGTGGATAAGAGTACATGCTTCTTACCCTACATAATCTACTTCTCTTGTCTCCAGTACCTCTAAAATTTTCACTTTTCTTCACGAGTATTCCAAGTAAATATGCAAAATTTGGCACAAGCACTTTCCACCACAGAAGGAGTTGAGAAATTCTCCTGACAAGCATGCATAGGGCAATATCCTAAGCATATGATTAATTAAATCAAACTGAAAATCTCTTTAAAAGGATAAGTGAAAAGGGTTGCTTACTAGGACAAAAATCTTGAACAGCACTGAACTGGGTAAACACAAAGCTGAACAGTCACTGGTTAGGACAACACAATAGTTTACATTCCCTATTGGGCACTTGACCAGAATTACTAGCTAAAATAAATGGACATGGAACTTGATAACTTCAGTTGTACTGTATTTCCCTTTAAAACCCTTTTAGCAGATTGGCAGTAGTTTATATGGGGAACAGTGGCTCTTTCTTTGCATAAATATGTTCAGACTCAATTGAATTTACCTGCGTCTAGACACACTGAAATGTCTCGAATGTTGAACTCTCTACCAGCAGAGGGGGAACCTCTATTGTGATTTCTTTCTTTCAACACAATCTTAAAGGCAGACTTCTAAATCCATTATTTAGCTTCTAGCACATTCTTTTTATAAACGTCATATATAGGACTAATACACCTACTTCCCTTGGGCATTCAAGACAGAAAACTCAAATTAGATGACGGTGCTTACTGCTTTGATCACATCATGAGACACCATTTCTATAGCTATTTCTAAAATTTTAGCATATACCAGCACAACTCTATGTTAAGGGAACTGTATAACTTCAGATTTTTCTTGATTCTTGTTTTAAATTACCCCTTATAAATTTGAATAACTCACTTCACTGTCACAATCTTCTAGAGCTTTGTTTTTCTTTCACAAGAAATCAATGTTTCTTCTCCCTGTACTTGAATTTCCAAGCTATTCAAAAGTAAGTATTTTCATTATCATTTAGAGCATTTATAAGACTCTTCTATGTGGACATAAGCTGGAGAACAGAAATAACCTACTCCCACAAAGTCTTATGCAGCAAGTCAACAGCAAATACAAGAAATGAACCTATATTTCATACATCTCAATAACTCTAATGACTTCTCCTACTATGGTTAATTCTTACCCAATTTCTTTCCCTCAAAAGATCCCCTTTGATTAAAGCAAGTTGTATTAGTTATACAACAAAACAACAGGTCACTAGCTCTTGTGCTCAGAAAGCAAAATATTAAGTACATACAGGTTTTATTTCATTTATGTATTTTCATCTACATCACCCACAAAAGATGCTCTACATCGGAGTTACCACGAAACAACGTTAGGACATATAAAACAAGAAATACAGATCTAACATAATCCAAGAAAATACTGTAAACAGATTCTTTTTTTTTTTCTTTGTTTTTAAAGGATAAAACATTTTTCTCACTAAAAGATGAGTGCCAAAAAATAGAAAAAATTAAAATAAAATACCCAAATCCCTGTCTAACTATGCGAAGATCTAATCTGAGTGCTAACATTGTGCTCAAACAAAACTTTGATCATAATTTCTTTTCAGAGACCAAAATGAATGACAATAGGAAAGCAGGTTTCTATGGCAGGGCAGCTCTGTTAAAGCTTTCAATAACCATGTCAGCTCCCAGGGGCTTTAATTTGCTTCTGTGGTGGCCTTTGTTTTTATCTTTAAAGAATTCAGTAACTACATGACATACATGTACTTAATTTTTTTTTCAGTATTCTTTGGTAAAATTCTAATTGCTCTCAGACACACATTTCTGAGGGATGATGGTCACCAGAGCAGATTTGCAGAGCACCACAGACAGGTGAGGATCTCAGCCTCTGACAAGGAGTCCCAAATGCTGACAATTTCAATTCTTTTGGGGAGGTGAACAGGCAAGCACAGCTCTAATTTTCTGCTTTTTAGTATTCTTCTTTCCACTCAATGCTTGGTGACATTAGCTGGCACACCCTGTCTGTCAATATATTTTTTTTTTCTGCAGAAGTAGTTTCATGAGGGAAAAGGAAAAGAAAAGGAATTTTCTAGGATTGTAGCTTGCTTTTCTCCTCTTCATCTCTTCTCCCTTGCTATTTGCCTGTTAAGATGAAAACCTTGGGTCTGCAAAGACAAGCAGGAGCATACTATTGCACGACAAAAAAGAAACACCCCTTGTATTTTCTAACAATAGCCTGCCAGCCCCAGAGACAGACTACAAGAGACATGTAGTTTGGCCCTTCTAAGACAAAACTTTAGCTACTATGTGTAAATAATATTTTCCTAGTGTTATGAAATACAAAAAAGCTGATACAGCCCTTAAATATAGTACTGTAGCACAAGAAAACCTCGCAGGATTCAGTACTAAGCACACAATTTAAAGATGTAAAATGGTTAGAGAGGGGTTGTATTGATTGATGCTTGGCATAGAAAATTATGATGATAAAGTTTTATTGTGGAAGTTTTCCTCAGCGCCTGAAAGCTCATGACAGAAAGCTTACGGTGGCGATAGCCACTATTTTTCCTCTGCAAGAACAGTAAATATCTTAGTAAAAGGGTAGATAAGGCCAGGCTGGATGGTGCCCAGAGCTACCTGGTCTAGTGGCTGGCATTCCTGCCTCTGTCAGGGGCTTTGCAACTGGGTAATCTTTAAGGCCCCTTCCAACCCAGGTCATTCTGTGATACATAAAAAACCAAATTAAATCAGAGAGGTTTTAAATAATAAGGTGACAAAACCAAACTCTTTTTGAAAGACTTCCAACAGCCAAGAAGTAAAAAAAAATTTCAATAGCCAAGAAGTAAAAATTCGCTCAACAATAACAGACTTCAATTTTCCTCTTATGAGCAGAAATTTAGACTTTCAGAGTGGTTTTGAGTAAAATAGTTATAAACATCCTGGTTATGAATATCACATCTGTCCCAGCAAAAAAAGCTGAAGATAAGAAAACATTTCACTATTTCTGAACACTGTGCAAAGCATCCATGTAATGAAGTCTGAAAATGCAAGAGAGAAAACTGTGGTAGAGGTTGTGAGACTGATGGTCCTGATCAGTCCTATCACTGTTGTAGAGGGAGGGTAGTTGTCCAGAGTGCAGTCAGCTGAAAAATGCTATATTTGTGGAATCCTGCAGTGTTTTGCAGGATTTCTGGCAGATTTTTCCCCTATTTCAATAGAACTACATCAGTTTCTCGGTGAGTCTTTTGTGGAGCTCAAACAGCAAGTTCCTTTAATAAGTACAAGGTTGCCACACTTTTCAAGTTGTAATACTGTATAGCAATCTTCAACAAAACTCCCATTGGCCCCTGAAGTGAGTCATTGGTCTAAATTAAGAACTAAGTAACTGATTAAGCAACATTTAAGTTCCATAGAAGAGACCTGGGAATCAGATTTAAAGCTTTCTTTTCATGGGTAGAAATATTCAGAATTTTATCAAAGCTTGCAAACAGCTACACTGAACAAGGTAGAAGACACTACTTTTTGCATATTAATAAAAATTAAAGAGTTGTTATCTATTAGCAATTACATTCTGTATATTCACACTAATAGTCTCAATAATTGCCCCCAGAGTCTGACTTAGCAATTCTGAAATACTTCAAAAAAGAAACACTTTATTTTTGCATGCAAGATGAATTAATACCCTGTTAAGAACATAAAGTCAAGCAAAAGAAATGGAAAAAACTGAAATAATCTAAACAGTAACAGAAAATTGTAAATCCATAAGGTAAAGAGAATTATGGCCTTTGAGTTACACATTAGCAAAATGACCATGTATTTCTGCATTCTCTAATACCATAGCTGAATTGGAAAGGAAGAAAATGCTCAAACAAATAGAGAATATTATTTCATCATAGTTCTCAAAAAATATTAAACTCAGAGAATGACTCCACTGTTTCTAGGACAGACATCCTTCATAGGAAAATACTAATACATACTGAAATGAATGAAGCATGCAGAGTAATTTCTTCACAACAGATAACTAATTAGGAGATGCCCTATATTATCTAAGTCTCAGGAAACTAAGGAATGCCATTTCAGAACTTGAAAGTGCTATATTTATTTCCAGTTATTACAATAAAAGAGAATACAAACTAATATCAAAGAAATAATTTTTTTTCAAAGGGTTAAGAAAGGTTTTCAATGACACAATGTTGAAGTGTCAGAGATTTGCATTACTCCTCCAGTGAGAAAAGACAATACTGTGACCACAACAGCAACATATGCATGGTGTGGGACTCTCTGTGCCCACAGTTCATACAACTGATGTCACGTTTCTTTAATTTGAGTATATCAGGTTCTATGAATATAAAAGCACTTGTGAAGCTGGCTGAATAACAACCATGTTGGAAATAGAGAAAAACAGAAATATTCAATTATTGGATTGATAGCACCAGTTGGAACACCATAGTCTCGTTTTCTGTTCTGTTTGTCCAAACTTTTGCATTAAGCTCTTAATTCCTGCTTCAAACTCTCACTGGAATCACCAATAATTAAAAGGCCATTAGCTTTGTGGTTGTACCTGATAGGCCTACAAGTGCTTAAATTACTGCAAAATTAACAGCAGACTGCTTCCTTACCTCGGAGATGACAAGCAATTACTTTAAAAGACTGACATGCTCCAATACTACACTACAATTTCAGTTAAACATGTAAGTACAGGGAGCAAGATGCATGAAAAAGACCCAGATAGCCTTCTGTCTAAAAACCTGAAGGAAGGTGCAGTGTAGTCATAGCCGTAACTCCAGTTATCTCCGATAAAGCAATTTATAACTCAGGTCTCTCTTTAATTCAGATTTTTTAACTATGAGAAGAAAATCGAGTAGAAAGAACAGAACCACAATAGTGAATCGGAACCTTCAGAGCAGTTTTGAAAAATATTTTGTATCCAAGAAGTTAGGTTTCTAGTCTCCCCTCTGATATGCTTCCACCTAGGACAATAGTCAAGTTTCTCCTCTTTCATTATATCTGATTCCTCCCTCCAACCCCTCTCTGTCTGAATTGTCTCTGTTTTAGGGCTCAGATACATATGCTACTCATTTTGTCCTCAAATGCCTTAGGGAGACTCAGACCCATGCACATCCTGATCAATACAGAAGAGGATTCAAACACCAGACAATGACTGAACCAAACTAACACAATGAGGCCCCACAGGCCCCACTGCCAGACAGTAGATTTTTTAATTCTCTCTTAGCCAGGTTCTACCAAAAGTGGACAGAGACGGTGCTTTGCCATTCCTTGAATGCAATCCTCTTCTGCAGCATCCATCCCTCTGCAGAGGGGTCAGGGACTGATGATCTGATGCCTTCTACATGCACAAAAAACATAAGCCAAACCCTGAGCTTTACTACCCACATGAGCAGACCCCTTGAGCTTTGACCCAGTTTGGTTACTAACAGCCTCTAAGTATATTCCTAACTAAACTCTGCTGTCAAGTAAATATCAACAAACCAACATATAACAAAACAAAAAACTTAATTCAATGTTCCTGATTTCAAAACAGGCAGTTCTTCAGTCAATAAACATTTCTTCTAATGCTACAAGTAAGTGAAAGGTGACTAACAGGCAAAAGACTTTTTAAATGTCTGGCAAGTTTGGAGAGGGTTTGGAAGGAATAAGCTTGCCAGAAACTGCTGGCAAGCACACTCCCTACAACAGCCAGCAATGGATATCCAAGCATGCATTTTTGCTTCCTTTCCCAGACATAGTATTACCACCCCCACCTTCTTATTTATGCAGGGAAAGGGTGGCATTATTGAATTTGTTTTCTTAGTTAAGCAAATTTTTTTCCTATTGCACAGAAGGAATGACTTCCAAAAGCAGAGGTAGCCAAATACATCTGGGGAACATTTCAAGCCCATTTTACAGGTACTAAAAACTGAATTGTCAGAGTCCATCGGCAGAGCATAACATTTCACTTTTATGCAACACATTAGCTACTGCACTCCCAGTATAGAACAGTTTGAGAGTTATATTTCTCAAATATAGACCAGAGATGCAAATAATGAACTTCAGAGAAATTTAAGAAGGCATATTCATTTTCTTTAGAAAAAGCGCACCTGCAACTACTTTTATTCTTTGCTTCTCCTGTTTTGCTAAACTTTGTGTTTGCATCCTATCCATGATGTGCATTAAATCATAACACTTCATAGTATTAAGGATTTTAGACTGGATAACCCACAGAAAGTGTAGCTTAACCTGTAGGAAGGTTTTGCTTTTGGAGGTTTCATTCCATGACACACAGATAAAAATGAAAAACTTCTAATGTTGCAGTCTAGTAGCTACATCAAAAGTTAACATCTCTGTCTTACAGAAAATGCTTTTGAAAAATGCAACTATGAACTGGAAAAAAAAAATTCCAAAAGCCCGCAATTGGCTATATACCCTCTTCTTTTGTGAGCTGTGTTTCTGAACCAAGCAACAATATTACCATCAAAAAAGAACTTAATCTTTTCCTTTAATACCTGGCAAGTTTATGTGAAAACAATTTATATGGCAGCATACTTTTTGTGTTTTTTAAAAGCATTTCCAGGCGCCAACCTGCAAAATCTATTCACATCTTAAGGAAAGCTATGAAAGAACATATGAAAATTTCCCTTTTCTTCAGATGAGTAAGTAATATTTACTCTTTCAAAACCTGTGAGTGTCAGTATTAATAATCTACTCTTAGACTGACTTTTGTTTATAAGCCGATTTCAAAATACTGCTCCATAGTCTTGATTCCTAAACACACTCACAAAAATTAGTCCAGCAAGATGACATTAGTCTCTTCTCAATGACCAAATGCTTTGTAATAAGCAGATTGGCGGAGATGACTTAATTCAGACACACTGAGTAACTGAATAATTAAATCAAATAGAAGAGCTAATAAAGAGTGCATAGAGACTGCACAGACAACATTATTTAGGGAATGGAGAAAGTCAATGGAAAGAGAATAGTAGTAAGGCTTAAATGTGCCTTGATTCCGTATTCTGATTTGTTAAACATTTTCCCATCATTTTATGCCCTAATAAGTTTCCATTGACTAACATGACCTAGAGCTACAGAGAAAGCTAGCTGAGTGCAGAGTTTCCTAGAATGTATCTCTACTAAGTTGCTGCAACTAAACATCAGCTAAAATAGCAAATTTTTTTGAGACTAGTGTTTGGGTAAAGTAAAAACTAAGCCACTTTGAATACTATGCTGTTTCAAAATAAATTAATTCTATTTCAAATTCTAGTAATAAGTGAATTTTACTAAATGTTAAAAACAGGAGTGACATACTGGGAAATAAGAGAAATGAAGCACTGAATGTAAAAAATATACTTTGTTACCCACATTCAACTATCACTTAAATCACAGTTTATTGGTAGGTAAAACAAGACGAGACTATACCATACATTCACTTTGAACAAAAGACGACCAAGATAAACCAAAAATAATTTGACACCACATATTAATACATAATCCAATACAAGCTAAAATCAAAAGTTAATGTTCAATGTGAACACTGAAGCCTGACATCCTGTTGTCTTCCCTTCAACCAAGAACAAACACTCGCTTAGTGTCATGAAATTATTTGAATTATCAGTGGGAGCAGAGCCCCTTAAGTCAGGTAAGAAATAGTTGTAATTATGGGTCAGCTGTTCTCAGTTGTTTAATTTCATATATTTCTAATTGCAAAAAGACACAAGGATCAAGACAACAACCTCTGTCTATGCAGTACAATCTGAAAGTTAACACAGTTGTACGGCAATAGCGAAAACCTGACTTTTGACAGCCAACAGGAGTAAGAACCAATTAGTGAAACTTCTGGTAGCAGACAGAAGAAAGTACCTTAACCCTAAGACCATCCATTTGTTTTATTACCTACAGCTACAATGCACAATGATAATATAGCTAAAAGGCTGCACTTCAATTTTTACTAAAGCCAGCCAGATCAGAAATAGCAATGACTAGAGTTTGCTATGAGTTAAAGGCTATCAATGCAACTGCTTGTACTCTTCAACTCACGGAGATTCAGGCCACTGCCAAGTCAGTGAATGAAACAGATGAGGAAATGTAAATTCAGGAATAGGTAGCTTCAACTTTTTGGTTTTGCAATTGCAAAGCAGCAGGCTGTCAAGTCCAATTCAAATGTTCAGAAGCAAGCTTTACTATTAGGAAAAATAACTCTTTAGTATATAATTTTTCTCTGTGTGTGTCTGTATTTGTGAATGTAAATTTAAGATAAATCTAAGCCTATTTCAAGACCAAAGGCATGAAGATTAATGTTCACTCCAAGAGAAACAATAAAGCATATGAGGAAAAAGAAGTATCATAACACGCTGCAGAAGATTCAAAATCTACATTCCTGGGCAAGTAGTGTTAAAATTTTATTTTTATATCCATATGCATATGTGTATATACATATATGTGTGTATTTAATAAAAACAAATAAAAATTATATATTATACAAACACGTGTACACACACTCTACAGATCTCAAAATAAGCAGCACGGGCACATAATTAAGGGGTCCCCAGGGCTCATAAAGAAAGTGCAACGACCTTGTTAGTGTTTGGCCTTTCTTTCGCACCCAGTCTCATTGTAAAACAGTCAACCATGAAAGTACTTTAAAAAGCTGGTTTTCTTTTTATTTACAGCATGATTTTATAATGTACCATTCATGTTTTATAGAAGCTGGTACTTCTGTATATCTTTCTGCCAAATTCAACATGAACCACAAACTTTCTAATTTACAACTTTCAAAATTTGAATGCTTTTGAATACTGGGATTTTCAACTTTGCAATTTAATGACAACCCTGCCTTTGGCCTTTCCTGACCTGTTGTGAAGTAAATCAGGCACACTAATGTGGGCTAACAAGTCTTTTTCACACTGTTCGATCACCCTGCATCTTTTTTCTCAGCAGACACTGCCTCTCTCCCACTCTCTGTCTAGCCATCCTCCCTCAAAGCAAACAAAATGGTCACTGTAACCCTGCATTACTGCTCATTAGATCACAGGTTAGTCAAGTGGAACTGCCCGAGGTTCCCAAAGGAGAGCTATACTTCAAAAATCTGTCCATGTCAAATGAAGAAAAAACCCCTGAGCGTGGGGTCACCCAGATCAATGATCAAAAGAGACTGAGAATAGTGGAGGGAAAAAAAGGGAAAAAAAAAAAAAAAAAAGCCCTTTTTTGTAAAAAAACAGCCTTCTGTATAATAAATCAGAATAGAAAGATACTAAGCTTTTTCCCCCCCTTTAACAACAGTCCATTTTGGCTTTAAAATGGAATACCTTGTTTGTCAGAAGATTTTATAAGAGTAAGAGTATTTTTAAAGTGCTAAGAGTGAGGTTTCAATAAAACTCAAACTTTAAGAAAATTAGCAAGAGGAATAATAATGGAATATAGTGGAGATTTTCTCTCCATCACATAAATATTTAACAATTCCAAAATGAGTTAACATCAATTTTCATTCAATTAAGACTTTTAATTCAAATAAACATCACGAGAAACGATACAGGTAGCATGTCCACAAAAAAGGATAGTCAAACAAAACTACACAGTTTGATCTCTTCTGGTACATGACAGATGTCCAGGCACATGCAATACTTCAAGAATCTGCAGTACCATTTCTGTAGCCTCTGTCCGTCTTTTAAGCACATGGGGCAATTTATTACTAACAATCATAAAAACAAAAGGTCCAAACCAAATAAAAATATTTTACAATACAGTAATACCTTTAAGAAATAAATTTTGATACACAGCACAGACTAAATTACTCAATGAAGAGTACTGACTGTTTAACAAGGTTCTGTGCACACACAGATCATAGACATAGCATATATAACCATGCTTATTCAAAATGAGTTATATATTTCTAGAACAACAAACATACAGTGTCACTAATGAAGACACTGTTGCAGCTAAAGGGACCTGGTTGTTTCCTGCAATATTGTTGACAGAACATCTTTTTGTTTACAGGTCTAAAAAATTTCTTTTCCTGCCCTAGAGTAACTCAAATTTCACTCTCTTACTCCCTTTATCCTCAGCCACGAGTAAAGGCATAATTAGGAATGAGGAACAAAGGTAAAGAAATTGAAACAGAATATCTGTCGTAGATTTGTAGTTAATATGGGGTCTGTTGTAAAAGCATTACTGCAACAGACCAAAGCTATAGGAAATCAAAGTAAAGAAATCCTTAAAGTACTTTAATGTTTCATATCATGGATTAAACAATTTCCTAGCATTTACTACCAGAGTAACACAAAAACAAAAATAAGACTATAAATGCTGTGGTAATACATTATGAAAAAATATTGAAAAAGGATTACAGAATAAGCTTGTATTAAGAGACACAGGTGGAACAACTTAATTTTAAATAAGTAATGGAATTGCAACAAATACATAACAATATATGGAGTAATCCAAACTACCCACCTCTATAGGTATGTGTGGATGAAACGAACAGTTTTTTAAGAAAAGCTCATTCACTAATGCAGGTTGGGCTTTTTGGTCTTATTTTTATCAGTTTGCTAGATGCCTCGCACTGTGTACTAATACTTGAAATGGAACTTCGGCATGCATTAACTTCTAAGATGCCAATATATTAATACTGAGCCTTTACTTTTAAGACAGTATTAATTCAGCACAGGCTTTCTGACCCTTGAAACTTCACATCCAATCAGAATCTGAACAACTAAATAAAACAGAAAAGATTAGAAAAAGCAAAGATATTGAGAAATATGTAGTTACAGCTATGGATTATTCATTACACTGTCAGTACTATACTTTTGAAAACAGTAAGAAAAAATACAAGGATCAATACAAGGGTGTGTAAATCTGGATAATAAATGAACATATTTTCAAGCAAAAAAATTGCTTAAGTTTTGCCTCTTTTTTTTTAATATGGTATCTAGTTTATTTGTATGATACTTCACAAAGATTTTTTCTAGACTAACTCAAAATTTCAGGCTGTTCAGATTCTAACAGAAGAAGCTTTTTCATGTCAGCCTGCTGTAATAGATTTTCTAAACATTTAAACTATTTTGAGAAAACATTTACGCTTATAAAGATTAGAGCATGACTAATGATATGCTACAGTATCAACAAATCATCATTAGAATAATGTCGTTATATTCAAAACCCCACTTCTAGTCTTATGAAGACGATTGTTCCCAGATGCTAGAGTGGATAATTCATGTTTCTTCAGAAGCATGTCTGCATCTGCTGCTGAATCACTGCAAGAAGTGGATGGGAAACCGGTTTCCTCTTTTTGAACCAAATGTCATTATGCACTGAACAGAAGTGGCTTCTGAGGAAATAATGGACACTGTTCTCAGCCTACATCGCTATAGAATGTCCTCAATGGCTCCAATTTTCTTTAAGCAAAAATTCAGAGTACTGCATCCTCATCGTCCCTGAATTATGGGGTCCTTCACTACTTTTGAATATGCACAAATTCCTTCCATTCCATTCTTCATTTTTGTTTGAATCCCAGAATGCTCTCTACTCATCTCTTCTGCCTTATTACCAGTAAAGTCTTGGGAAGTAACAAGGAAAGAGGTGCATGAGACTTGTCACCAGTTCCCTTCCATTCCTCCTATTTCTCCTTATCTCTGGTTCATCCCACTTGCAAAAACAACGGTGTCCTGTCCAACAATCAAACTCATAACAACCTTTGATTTTCAGCTTCCATCACACCCAGAGAGGATCCAAGAGTTTTCCAGGAGCATAATGGCTTGAAAGAATTCCAGGGTAAAAAAATGAGTTCAAAACTGAGAATGAATAGGAAGGAATTTAATCTCACCTTAGAGTAGAATGTGTTTCCTTCCCGGCCTTTGACAACTGTAGCATTGTTCCAGTAACATCCAGAATACTGATGCAAAAATGACCCTTTCACCAACCTGTCACTTGGAAACGCATCATTGTTTCATGAAGTGTCACATATATGCCAACATCTCCATGT
Source organism: Lichenostomus cassidix (assembly GCF_008360975.1). Classification (NCBI taxonomy): domain Eukaryota; kingdom Metazoa; phylum Chordata; class Aves; order Passeriformes; family Meliphagidae; genus Lichenostomus; species Lichenostomus cassidix. Next base: position 58,426,074 of record NC_139511.1, on the reverse strand, counting down.
TCCAGGGTTTATGGCTTGTTTTCGCTCACAGGAGTTTTATGCTCAAACATCTAAAGGAGATTCAGCTTCTGATGGGCCAATGACACACCAATTATTAGGTTTGCTTTCCCTCATGCTGCAGCTCATACTCAAGAGAAATTCTACTCAAGCAGTTTCTGAAATGTTGAGTTTGAAAAGGAACAGAAAACTTTCCATACTCAAGCTGAGCTGTGAGTACTTTCCCTTTGATGGAGGTTTCAAGAAAATGCATACACAGCAAGCTCCTCAGGGTGTTGGTAACTACAGATGATAGTAATCCGTGCTGCATCACAGTGCAGGTAGCACTGATGCACCTGAAAATTTTCTACCTTTGCAGCACATAATTAAAATCCAACTTGAAATACTTATGTAGATATAAAATGGCTAGATTTTCATCTGCAGTGGTTATTGTTGAACTTCCCTGACATGACCAATAAAGATGCTCATCATGATTTCCCATGTGTGTGAGTGTCTAATTCCTGCAGAATTTTCTTGGGGATAACTTTTTATCCCATCCCATCTTTGGTTTTTTAGTTCTTTTTGTTTGGCGTCCAGGATGGTCGCTGCTGCCTCCCCCCCATCCCCCAGCTCCAGGGATATCGCAATAATTTTCAGCCAGCCCGGGATTTCCGGTGAGAGCTGGAACGGGGGGACAAGGGGAGTGCTGCCCTTTTTGTCGGCGCAGGTGATTTCAGGCAGGGAGGCAGCATGGGTCTCTCTGAGCAGAGATATTGCTGCACGCTGGGTTTGCTTGTTTGTTTCTTTCTCCTTCGGCACTGAGAGTTGGCTCACTGGCCCATTTCTCTGCCTCTCTGCTGTTTTGGGAGCCCAGAGGCAGTGTGCCCCACACGGGACCAGGGTGCCGCATTCCCTGCCGGGAGCTGTCCTGCCTCTGCACAGCCTGACCCAGGGAGCAGCCAGCGCCGGTGAGCCATCGCGGGAGAGATTCCACCCTGCCGTTTTTCTGCTACTGCTCCGGGCTTTTCACTGCACTGCGCCCAGACACCCTGTGCCAGCTGGGACACCCGCGGCTCCTGCGCCACAGCTGCGGAGTTTCTGACACCTTCTGTTTGCCACTCCAGGTGAGACAGCATCTGCCATTCCAGTTGCTGCCCCTGAGGCTCCCGCGGCAGTCCCTTCCGCCGCCCAGCCCGCCCGCCATTGCTGCGTGAGGGAGACTCGCTGACCGCGCGCCACAGCGCCCCCTGCCGGCGGGGGCATCATCGCCGCTGCCTGCCCGGCCGGGAGCAGCAGCGCCCCTGGCGGCTGTGAGCGGAACTGCACCGAGGAGGGTGTGTGACAGCAGAGCTGCTCCTGGCTTTCTGCTGTTTGCTGTTGCTGCCCTTGGTGTTGTTTGTTTGCCTTGTTAGACACACTGGTAAAGAACTGTTATTCCTTTTTCGCCATATCTTTGCCTGAATGCCCCTTGATTTCAAAGTTATAATAATTCAGAGCAAAGGGGGCCATATTCTCCATTCCAGGCAAGGTTCCTGCCTTCCTTGGCAGACACCTGTCTTTCAAACCTAGACAACAATGCCTGTGGCCAGAAATTAATTTAATACACTGCACACCTACTCTAATGGAATGATGATTATGTGATCACCATCAACTTGAAAAACTTTTTAAAAGTTTACTTCTGTTATACTGAGTACCAAATATAAATTATGTAGAAAATAGTTCAACTACACAAAATTAGCTTCCTCCTTGCTAGATACAAAGTTCACAATATATTTAACTTGCCTTTAATCAGCAAACTTATTTTAGCACTAAGGACAAAAATAGAAGAGAAGGATAAGTCCTCATCTTTTAAAAAGCAGCAACTTGTATTATTGAGCTCCAGGTTTCAATTCTCATCCATATAAGAAGGATGTTTGAAAGAAAAACACATACTAAATCACTTTTACAATAGCAGAGTTTTCACAATCTTGATCCAATGCATTACTAAATACTTTTCCATTCTTTTTTCAACTGATCCTGAGACCATTTTTGCAAAAATGGTAGAGCTATATTTAGAAAGTAGTTATATAGCCACTATTTTTTCCATTTGTAATAGTTATTACTTCTGAAAGAAATACATCTTCTCTTGTTCATGTAAAATGTCACTAACAGTAATTAAATTTTTGAGCATTCAAGAATTCCCCCAAACAGCAATATCACAGACATAGAGGCTCAAAAGGAGCATAATGATTGTGTGGTCAGATTTGTATCCAACAGGCCTCAGGATTTCATTTAATTCTCTACTAAAGTGCATCAACTTTTGACCAAGCAAAAAAGGTTTCAGAAAAACTGTAAAAAGCTGTGCTCTTCTCCAATAGCCTTTACTGAATATCATACAAACATTTGTAAGTATAAAAATATTTATGAAAAACATTTACTAAAATATGAATATATATTTGTATCTGGATACATTTTAAAGTTTCTCTCATAAAATTGCTTTTTATTTACAGAGATTGTGTTCTACTTTTACAGTCATTGTGTTTAGTTCTGCAAGTACAGCCAACTCCTTCTCTTCAAATGATATTTTCTCTCCTTTCTTTGCTTGGAAGTCAGCAAATACACTAAATTTTCAAAGCACACAGTGAAAATAAATGCTTCTCTCCTCTTTCTCTCTCAAGTCCAGTAAAAGGAATTGCACACCTACTCTAGAACATTCATTGTTAAGTATGAGGGAAGAATTACTTTCTAGTATTTCCTGTATAATCTTCCTCTATTGTGCCTCACTATAGACGGATAAACAAAAAAGCATGAGAAGTAAAGTGGTAGATAGAAGGGTCCAAGTCTCATTGGATTTTAGAGTTCCACACCTGCAACCTTCTGCACCAGTTATACTTTTACATCTTCCTCCCACCGCTGGTTTGTGCCTGTATACCAGCTTATACAATTGTCTTCTCATCTGAGTTTATTTAAAAATAAGACCATGAGGAAGGATGGTACTTAAATAATAATCTTTAGGCCCAAAACAGTTCATCACATGGTCGCACAAACATTCAGACTGTCACATCTGAAAGATGGGAGAGGCATAGAGGACAGCAAGCAAACCAATATTGCTGATTAAAAAAATACTCGATGTACACACCGTCTACATACATATAAAACAACTATTTGAAGACCCAAAGAAAAATCAATGTCTAGCGTTCAAAATTATATACAGCAATACTCTTCAAAATCTACCCCAAGACGTGCAGCTTTTTTGGCAGAACTATACCTGGCACCATTAGCTACAAAGGGCCATTCAAGAGGTTTATTTCTCTAAGTATAGCTGGATGTTGTGAAATTGGTGTATGGGGACAGTACTTTCACTTCTGTGTCTTAGCTACTCTACTCCTACTCTTTATCTCCTTGAACATTGTGTAATATGTGCACATTTGCAGATGTGCTCAAGCATTTGCTCTGGTATCTTCAGGAACATCATTCCAAATCAAAGTTTCTAGGGGCACTCTTTGAACTCATTTCCTTGCAGACTTATGTATTTGTCAAGAGCACAACTAGGAGTTTAGTATTCAGAGAGACACTTTTCTTTGTTAAATGGGCTACATACACTGGAACAGCAATATTAAGCTGCACTAATTGATATTACTGAACTAAAAATTATCATCCATACCAATTAATCATTTTATCTAGTCAAAGTTTATTGACAATTTTATCTGTTATGACTTTATTTTGAAACATAACTGAAATACAAATTCATGTAAAGCAAATGTGTGGTTACTGTTTGCTGTGGATTCAGTCTTGCAACTGTATGAAATTCCTTGCTGTTCACATTTAGCTAGGATATGGATCCGCTCACATGCATTAAAATTTCTTATATTTTTTATTGCTTTTTATATGTATTATTTTTATAGGATCCTTTTATATCTAAATAATCTTCCTAATAAGTATGAAGAAATTTTGAATCAGAATGGAAGTTCATATGAGACACGCAAATAGGAGTTACTTCTGCATTGTTCTAAACATGACAAAACTAATACTGTCTAAACACCAATTTAATAATATTCTCCTCTCCTGCAAATGTGTTCATAACTGAAGCCTGACAAATAACTCTTCTGTTCCCTCAAAGGCCACAGTTGTGAGGGAAGCAGCCAATACTCAAAATAGCCGAGTCCAGCTCCAAAACAATCTTCAAATATCAGGGGATACACCTTGGACGAAAAGAAGTATTTGCAATGAGGGGATTGCAAATATTAAGGTCACTAAGGTCACTATGATCTCAAAACAGGGTAGGAATCTATATTTTGGCTATTTACTGCAGTAATCTGAAGATAAATCATCTCAGGAACAGTTTCTGGAGGAACCAAAAATCTGTCCCCGATTTAACTTTCCTATGGATGTCCCTGTCATAAAGTACACAGATTTGCAACAGCTGGTCTTTGAAAACTCAGATTTGAGAGGCTTGACCAGGGTGAGAACAGGACAGACTGCAGAGAAAACTTTCATTTTCACTCTTTGTTTTAGGCTAAGTTTTTGTAGTACCTGCTCCTGGACAAAATATGTGCTCAAAACTGTTAACTGAGATACTGCATACTCTCTGAAGCTAAACCTCTTTAGGTGTCACTGTTCAATGCAGTTTTTCAGATTGCTAGTAATGACATCTGTAACTCAGATGTTGAAAGGGTTTCCAAAAATAAACCATTTTCCCCCAACTGGCAGAAACCACAAACAACATGAGCTATGGAAAAACAATATGAAGACATTGAAATATAAAGAAGTAATTACATCCTGGAACTGAGCCTGTCATATGCAGCCAACTTAGACCATTGGCAGGCCCAGAAAACCCAGTTTCTAGAGTGCTACAGATCCCCAGCACCAGTAAGTGCCTCCACAGATGCTGGCAAACCTGAGCATTCTCCTGCAATGGTTATTTACCTTTAAGGTATTTCAGGTTTCAAGAAGATATTGTTTATCTACAGAATTATTTCTAGACATAAACAATGGAAAAGAAACTGGCAGAGTACTGGATAACAGCCCTCACTACCCTAAGATGGCTCTTTTCATAAGGAGAGTCACCTTCCACTATTCTGCTAGCAGAAAACGAAATTAAACACTGTCTGCAATTCAAAATCAATATGTTCTCAGACAGATAAATACATCACAATCTATGTAAATATGCAAAAAACATTTCACACTCACTTTTGAAAATACTGTTTGTAATTAAAATCTATTTTTCAAATCTTGCTCTACCAAAGAAAAAAAGGAAAATCAAAATTACTCTCCTGTGGAGTTTCACACCTGCATCAATTCAACTTTAAAGTAAGGTCTTTTATGCAAGAAAAAAAACCAGCACTTGTGATCAGCGGAAGCTTTACATGCTGTTTTTTCTCCTGACAGCCATATTTAAAACAGTATAATCTTAAAAGAGGCTGAGGAAACTTTTGATTCACTGTTAACTAGTAAATCTATATAAAAAAGTTCTAGCATTTTTGATAATAGGAACTTACAACAGATCTTCAACGATTTCTTCTATTACTATGTTCACAAATTTAAATACATGAAATTTATTAGTTGCCTGAATTTTTGGATAACTGAAGAAAAACCCACCAACAGGTTATACACTGTGAGCACCTACACATATATGGTTTTAGAATAGCACAGTTCAAATGGAGTGGACCCATGCTAATCTAGGGCAACTACAATCTTAAAAAACAGCCTTAAAAACAAAAAAAGAAATGCCCCAAAGTCAACATACTGCCAAACAAGTATGTTGCCAACAAGTACTACAGACAACTTGCAATGTATGTGGCTCCTAACTATTGCTCTGACCTGGGAGAAGAGTGGCTCTCTTTGCACAGTGGTTCAGCTCACGAGAATCTACTGCAATATCCAGTTTCTGATACTATTACACAAAACAGTGAACATTCAAAATTAAAAATCAACAGGTTGATAATCACAGCAATGCCTGTTCCCTTTCAAAGCAATCTGAAGTCCTTTTATCGCCATCACTCTCCTGCAATATTTTCAGCCTGTAATAGAAATCTGACTAATCAAAGCCAGTTTCAATAATCAGCAGTACTTTAGTGTGGACAAGCAAAAGCACATTCTGTCAGCAAGATACTTATTTAAAAAAACATATAATTATGTAAACTCTTTTGGAACTGCACCCTGTATTTTGGAAACCATGGCCAAACTGATACACCACCACATTCCCTCACATGCTGACTAACCAAATCTATTTTTCATTTGTAAAAATTTATATTTACTATTTTATAAGGTTTCCAAAACTACAGGCAGAACTGACTGGCATATGATTAATTCTTCATAACTGTAATTTTAATCTAAAATAAGGTTATTTTGGATCAAACTTATTGAATCAAATACAATTGATTCAGTTTTACTGCCTGGTTAATATAAACAGTCTTTCTTTCAGGATGGCTCAGCTGAAATCACTTAGCAGATATCTGAAAACGTTTAAATGAGGGCTATTATCAAAGAAAAAACAAAACAACTTACAAATACCTTTGACATGGCAAGATGGAATAACCACCACAGAAGTCTACATAAGAGAAATATGAGGGACATCTTCATTTATAGTTTCTACAACTAAATGTCAAGTTTACTTTCTTGATTTCATTTTAAAATCAAAATATAACTAGGAAATAGCTAATCAGCAACTGAACTTGGGGGAAAAAAAAGATTACGTTTACAGATTAGTATTTCAGCTTGGCTTCTCCTGTAATTTTCCCTGGTCACTTCAGTAATATGAAGTATATTCTGCAAAATGAATTAGGTTAAATTGCATTTCATAAATTAAATAAGTTATGTGGATAATTTTGCAAATATTTATCATAGCTGTGAATTGAACTATTCATGACATTGCTTATTACTTACAGCACACAGGTTCTACAACATCATTTCTACCTAAGCAATGCATGGAAAAAAACACATTAAATAAAGTACAACATTTTGAAAAACTGAAGCAACTGCACTTCCCAACAATATATATAACTAACATCTGTTGCAGAAACTGCTTGGCACTTGCACAGTTTCGTGAAGAATTTTTGTTGTAGATAAATATTTTTCTACATTTTCTATTATGCACCACTCAACTCAGACATTTTCCTTAATTATACTCCAAGGAGTTCTTTCATATCCATTAAAGAAAGGCAATTTGTTGCCTAAAAGAATGCATATATGCTTTTAAATTTCAGCTGTGATTCATTTGTCTTCTGACACATGAAAAAATTAAGAAATACCTATAACTAATGGGCTTAGTTCAGAAAAAATATCTAATAAAACTCTCAGTGCTCAACATATTACATTTGTTAAATACTTTAATATGTTGATTTTGATATAAGCAATAGTCTTATGATTCATCATTTTACTCCCATTCCATATCTCAATAAAGAGGACAATAGCAGAACACAGCCTTTAGGAAAGCAAGAAATTTCCATTTTAACATCGGTAAAGATTACCAAAGAAAGCTTCTTTGTATACACACCAAATACAGAACATAGTTTTCAGGGATGATGGAACAACTTTCTGAAGTTCTACTCTTTTATTTCTTTTCTTTTTTTTTTCCCTTTTAATTTTGTTTTCCACTATTCTTAAGTAAAGAATTTTAAAAAACACTAAGCTCTTCATATATGGCAAGTTTTTTCCCTGAAAATATGCATATGCTGTGCACATTTAACAGAATGTCATATTCTGCGTTTCGTACACCTCACATTAGCAATTAAGACCTGTCTGCTATGATAATAAAATGTAAGATTTTTTTTTTAAAAAGCATGCAATAGAAACCTATTTAAATGCTATTGTAACTATATAGAGATCTATTACACTACTGAGATTTTAAGCAACTGGTAGTGAAGAATGAGGTGAAACTGAGGGTAGTGCCAATAAAAGAAAAGAAATGCTAACTCTAAATACACAAAAAATTGAGTTCAGGCCCAAAAGTCTATCCACATGGGCTCAGCTGCAAAATGAGAGACTTCCAAGTATAATTTGCTGTAAAGCAAACCAACTGGCATTGTATTCATTATTAATATGAAATGGGACAAGGAACATTTCTTAAATTTTATTTGCTATCAAAAACTTCACTTAACATTGAACCAAATCTGGCCACTTCAAAAATGAAAAATGTAGTAAAATAAGAAATACTTAAATCGTGTGAGAAACAGCACTTTTGTTGATGACAACTGTAATCTGTATTGCTCTATGAAAAAAGTTAAAGCCAAAGAACGGAGGCTATATTTGGATGATAAAATCTAATCAGTTGTGTCTCAGGATATTGTCATTTTTTAAGTGGAAGGCTTAGTACTTCATGCTCTGCTTTTATGCGGTATAATAAACTAGGCCAAATTATTACACTTACAAAGCAAAATCCATATTACATTTCCTTTAAATATTCATTACTTCTTTCTAAGGCTGCTTTTATATGAACAAGACCTAGAACTTAGAGTTTCTATTCCTGCATCATTTTTGTTTACCTTTTTATGTAACTTGATACATTAAATCCAAATTCCCTTTTCTTCTCCTTTTTCCTAAGAATGAATTCTCAGAGGAAAGGACCAACAATTTAATAGAACACTTAACAGTGAAGTTTGCATAGCTCTCACTTAATCTCTTCTGATATTAAAAACACTGCTATACTCCAGTCACATTTACACCACTTCTTAACACATAAGAAGCTTAATTTCTTTTGACTAAGAAAAGAGGCAGAAGTAGCAATAAAGAAGTAAAGAGTAAAGTTGTATGCTCAACTATACTGTACTAAGAGCAGCTATTCTGCAGATCAGTTTGTTCTGAGTTGGAAGTCTAAAACTTTGTATTTTAGACAAAGAAAATCTAAGAAAAAATCAAGTTTAAATACAAAGCAGCACCACTGTAAGGCACTGAAATAGTTTTCACTCTGCTGCACTCACAAAACAAACAGATTTCACATATAATCTTTAATAGGAGGAGTCCTTTAAACGGAATTTATGAACAGAACGACACAACCAGATTTTAACTTCTTCCTACAATTTCAAATCAACAAGTAATTTTCAGCATTTCCTCAACCGTATCTGACATGGTAGGAATGCAGACAAGATGAATTTCCCAGAAACTGAAGAGCAAAAGGTACACTGAACAGAACAATTACATAATTTACTGTGTGATAGCAAGAAATTAGACAAAAACATTATTCCATAGAACAGGAAGATCAGAAGTAGTTAAGGACTTCAGTACAGGAATTGCAACTCTGACCTCACATCAGTACACAGCAGCTCAGAAAAAAGCTTTTACACAAAAAAGACAACCTGTGGCTGCAATATATTGCTTTAAGCAGTTGAAAAGAATAGAGTAATGGAACAGTGCAAAATTAAAATTAATAGCAAATAAAAACCCAAGCTAAACAAAAAAATCACTGTCCCAGCAGCTTTTCGTAAGAGTATTTTTAAAAACATCTTTTCTCCCTTAAGGAAAATATGGTGAAAGCAGAAGATCTGTTTGTATCCAAGTATTACTTGTCTGTTTTCCAGAACAACTAAGCCTGTATAGAGTGCAGTGGACTAAGTTTTTAGGGATTGGGACTGTTCTTGGTCTGTGTACTTACAGTAAAGAAGAAACTGAGGCCAGTCCTTAACCAGGATGTCAGGGCAATAAGTGATAGTGGATCAGTGGTGTGCAGATAGTAAATACAAACAGGCAAGTAGCGGCCACATTAACATACCTCTTGTACTGAGCGAGCTGCTGGCTTGTCTTGGTGATTGGCCAGTATTAAAAACGGCAAAGTACATAACTGTGGGTGCTGGAGAGCAGAATGCAGTTCATTCCTAGCAGTTTCTAGATCATCTTCAGAGGAGGCGCTGTCTAGTACAAATATTACCCCTTGGGATCCTTGGTAGTAACGACTCCAGTATTTCCTGATATTGTCAGCTCCTTTCAAGATAATAATGAGAGCTAATTAAAACAAGAAAAATTTAACACATTTAACAGTTCTAAAAGAAAATAAACCATCTAGAATGATCAAAACAATTAACTAAATTTTGTCTCCTAACCATCATTAAAAAAATAAAAAGAAAAAAAAGCAATCCAAAGTCCAACATACGCACACACACAAATGTCAAATCAACATTGTTTAAATAAGGAAGGAAGTTTACACAATGCAGCTTTTTTTCCTTAAAGCTTCTGCTTTGTTAATGAGTACTGGCAGAACTACCATGCTTGCACTACCACACAGCCTAATCCTTTACCTTCTCACTGGAATATCTTGGCACAAACACCTAAACCTTTATCCATTCTTTTTGACTTTGCCCTGCAGCTCCTTGTCATAACCTGCAGCTTCTATCATGGCAGTTGCTCATTTCTGAGCACGATAAGGTCTTCCAGTTCATCTCCAAACCATCAGGCAACCACTTCATAATTGGGGAAAAAAGGTGTCAGGAAAGCCTATTAAAGTAATTAGACACTTAATGAGGAGAATGATGATACAATAGTGAGTTGAACAGTGAATGAGAAGCTATGGTGACAACATGCAAAGGCATTCAGTTCAACTACTTTTGCTCTGTCAACCACACTAAGGATTCTGGAAGAGCCCAGTAGACACATGAGTGACTGTATAGGCTTATATGCCACAGTAATTTTTAGGACATAGTTCAGCAGCACTCAGCCATCTCAACAGAAGCCAAGCACTAAGGTTATCAACAGAAGGCTTTTGTCTCCCCTGGAGAGCAGCATATGTTGAAGCAATGAGGTAGGAAAAAAAAAATTGTATTTGACAGCTGTCAAACTATCTAAACTATGATTTGGATATGGGCTATTCTTTGTATGTCTGGATCTGGCGCTACACTCATGGGGATGAACACTAAACAGTGAACGGCAGCAGCAATAGTCTAGTAGAAAACTTGATATGTCTGCCAGACAGTGACTTGCAGAAATGTGCTGAAGGTACCTTTTATAAAATATTTTCTGATTTTGAGACAGGGAGTAGTGAACTTCCATATAAGCACAAGAACCAAGACCTGAAAATACTGCAACTCTATTTTTCAGTGAAACAAGATGATACAAAATTTCTGAGCAATATAATGAGATTTCAATGCAACATAATGACTGTAACATTGATAAAATAATTAAAATATTAACCTAATTTACACATTGTGCAATAAAAAAGTCACTAAACAGAATTGAAGAAATAAAAACATTTGCACCATTTAATTTAGGTATGCAACTCAAGAGCATTCAAATCTCACCTAATAGAGTTGCTCTTGTCTTTTTACCAGTCACACTGGAATCCTGAAGGCATTGTTTCTGTATCTGCATCCAGCACAAATGCCGTCAACACACACACTTTATCCTACAGAGAATACTGAAGTCATACCTAATCATATTTTTTTTTGCAAGAGACCTATAGAGTTGACTACTTAAAGACAAATAGTAGTCAAGACCTTTCTTAATCTCTCTATTAATTTAACCAGACTCCACAATGCAGAAATAGGATGGATGCTTTATTTATTTTATCATCAACATCTGAAGATTAATATTATATATACAGAAGGGGGATTGCATTGAAAGCTAGCTTTATGTTTCTGTAGCACAAAAATATCTGTACTTTAAAGAATTTTATAGCATCTGTTAGATGTCCCAGTCTTTCTGAACAGCTGTCTGCTTCAGAACCAAGTACAGCAAGTTGCCAGAGGGACACTATTTACATAGCCACACACAGCAGTGTCACAGGCATCTGAAGTATCACATTACTTTAAAAACTAGTAGAGAATCATTTTCGATGAACTTAAAGGCCAAGACCATGATCAGTTCTTTGAAGGTATTTTTTTTCCTAGCAACATAACATCTGTCTTCTTTACTCTAACCATCAGTCAGCTATTTTTCAATCACATGTCATTGCCAGAACCTGAGTCTTATCTTTGTAACCGAACTCACTCTAAACAGAAAAACTGTGTGGTGAACTGTAGAGCATTTGACCTCTTTTATCCAGGCACATGGAAAAAAGCAGCTTATGGATCTCAATGTGAGACATTGAACCCAGAAAAGGAATATGCTGGTTTGCTAACCTTATGGGCCAGACTTTTTGGTTCAGGTTCTTTAGCAGCTCAACTTTGTTTCTCCATGTCAACTGTTGCAAAAGAAACACTGCCAAAGTATAGCAATCCTTTTCTCTCCAGCCCTGGTCAGTCCCCATGGCATAGTTGTAAGAACCAGCTTACAACGTCCCATGAGACTTGGTATTTTCTTTAGGATCTTCTATTACTCTAATGACCTGCTCTGAAATTCCTTACACTTCAATTCTGAGAAAATCACAGCCTGAGGTTTAAGAATAAAAATAATTTGCACTAAGCAGACAAGAACAAAGACTGATAAAGCATGTACCTTAGGGTGCCATTTCAAACCATTTTTCTGGCAAATGCACTTGAAAAATAATTCTTGGCATCAATAAGCTATCAGCAGCTGGAAATCACAATTTCTACAAGACAAATAACCTGATATTCTTTTGCCTTAACTCTTCATATCCAGGGAGCAGAATCTGCTCTCAGCTGCCTTCCTCAGAGCAGTGGAGTGGAGTTATCCTAGAGTTATCCTGTGCAGGGAACATTTGCCTATGAACAGTGTTTCAGCCATCAACACCTTGTGGCATGACAAATTCAGCCTTAGAAAGCAAGCAGTTGCTTTTAGGTGCAGTTCAGCACCACTATCCTATGAATTAATTTTTTCATCTATTCCTAAGGTTTCAAAGACAGGAAGATTCAAAGTCTGAGTACTTGGGAAATCCAGAACATATTGTGTATCCATTAATCATTCTTAGTCTCTCAGAAGACTGTGATAAAAGCAGAAATTTAACTTAACTAGTACCCAAAACATTCTATCAAACAATAGTAACACACAGAATAAGCACTTAGGTTTGTCAGCCTGCTTCTCTAACAGCTTTGAACCATATGACTGTTTCTTCAACCAATAAACTACATAAACTAAGATTAAAAAAAAGGAGAAAAAAAAAAAGAAAAAATCTCCAAAACCTCAGAAAAACATAATTCACGTTAGACCTCAGGAGCATGCTATGTGACAGCTTCACTAAAATGTGACACTCAGGGTAGCAGCTTTCTCAAACCAAAGCAAGAGTCATGACTTATGGCTAAGCACATGATTTGTTTCCCTCAGCAGTGAAGGAACTCACAGGAGTGGGCTGAGTCCTGTGGTGTGACTAAATCATTCAATTTACATATAAACTAGAGGAAAAAAACCCAACAAAACCCACACTACAATACAATCACACCACTTATTACAAAAGAAAAAATTAGTATTCAATCAAACATAGGTTTGAATTACATTATAACAGGGAAAAAATGCAAGCCTCCCCTTACAGAAAAATGACAGGATGATGCAATTAAAAACCCCAATCATTTAGCATTATTACAGGGCAGGTTTACTCAACCAACCATAATTTTAAAGACCTCCATTCCAGTATTTTTAAAATCAACTAAATATTTTTTTCTTTATTACTAGTCAAAGGAACAGTGTGCCCATATTAACACTGTTAATTATTTGTATCAGTGCCAACCGTACCCCTTGGGAGCTGGGAGGAAGATTTTTAGTTATGTGCAGTTTAACATGCACCCAAAACAGTACACACAAGTACAAGTACATACTCCTGTAAATATTATGCAAAACACAGAGCTGCAAATCTTCCTTTCAACTATGAATACTTCTATTTACATCTTCATTCACAGTGGTTTGAGGTTACCTTAAATTCCCTCCTTTTCAGTACTTTCAGGAGAACGTAGCATTACAGAAAAAATTCACTTTATTCATTACAGAAAGAAATTTACATGTGTCAAATTTGTTACTTGTCAGACTTGCAGCGTCTCCAGTGAAAGCACAATAAATGTCACAGAGTCCTTGCTTCAACACAGTCTAATATGCAAATGAACATTCTTGTATACCTCCAAATGCCTCGCAGGTCTGGTGAAGTTATAGTCTCAAGTGGAGGGAAGAACTTTTTTTTCCTTCCCATCAAAAACACTTAAGTTGGGGACATGAAAGAATGCAGGCTGAAAACAGCTTTTCTACCACTTCAAATATATCATCCACTCACCTAAAATGAAAACATCTACATATTTTGAAGGTTTTACAGTTAATTAAAATATTATATAGATCATCCATCTACTGACATTAAACAGAATATTTCTAATAAGCATAAAGGTGAAAAAATGCCAAGGACCATGCCACAAAATATTTTTGCATGAAACAGTGGCCCATGGGTGGGGAAGTAAGAAAGAAGTGAAGGGAAAAAGAAATCTCTTATCCATTCTTGCAAAACCTTTAAATACACCCTACTCTCTCGCTCCAAGAAAACCTTAGGAAATGTTTCTAAATCTATGTAGGGTTTATAACTTCACTTCTGATCATATCCTCATAAGTAAAACTGATGTATTTTCCTGAGTAATCAAGAAGATGCCTGAAACCTTAGATATCTTATTGCATTCAAGCGATGTCACTGCTCCGTATCCATCTTGGGCAGATTTCCCAGTATTCCACTCCTGAAAAAATACTGTATATTGATTTTTTTTATGTGCCTTTTATTACAAATAAATTTATAAATCCTGTTTAAGATAGCTGCTATGAATGTGCATGTAATTTGTCCCATCCAACAGACACATCCACAGAGATACAGAAGATTCGCATGGGTGTAATGTCAGTCACAATTCTATGACTACTTTGTATGGCAACCGTGACAACACAGATGCTAAACCAAAACCTTCTCAACATCCAAAAGTCCCAGAACTTCTACTTCCCAAGGTCTAAGACCAAGTGATCCCAGCTTCCTTTCTCTAGGCTTTCAGGCAGTGAATTCCTGCAACACACAAAGCATGGCAGCAGGAAATTGGCACTTTTTCCCCGGAAAGAGAAACATTTTGAGACTGCCAAATCAGCTATACTCACTGCAGCAATTCAACTACAATACGAAAAAAATAGCATAAAAGGAAAAAAAAAGACAAAAAATGTAGATGAAAATTTTTTCTCCCTTTGTATTCAAAACATTCAAAATCAGAAATGCATATAAGTTTATGTTGCTTAATTTTATTTTTTCTATCAAACCAAAGTTTATGGAAACCATCTCTGTCATCTCTTCCAGGCTTTCCCAGTGAGATGAATCTGGAAGTCAAGCCTTCAGTATTTTCCTTATTAGCTAACTTAAGTGCTATTTCCAACTTTGAATCTCCACCTCACTCTGATATTTAAATCTGTTGGAACAACATTCAGGTGTGAAGCACTTGGAAGCTTCAAAAACGTTGCACCTAACTTGTCTTGCAGAGCAAGACAGCTTGATCTTGCAAAGCAGAAAGTTTGATCTATTTGGGTGTGTGTATTATACTACCATGTTAAAATAAAACATGCGATTTGAAACAAATATCTCCTGTTCTAGTCAAGAACATAAAATTTCTTATAAAGTTCATTAAAAAATTTACAAATTAATTTAAAAGAAAGAGAAGGAGATATGTGATTTGCAACATGCTTTAGTATCTATTTAAACCTGGTATCTGAAGATTTAAGAGTTTGCAGCAGGTGGCACAGACAGTCATTCTCACCCCTTCTTTTGCTCTTTTTATGAGTTTGGGATTGTTTGTTTTGCAATTCACAAACACATAGTAAGTCCTCTAGGGCTAGCAAAGAATGGCTGGCTACAAGAAAATCTGCCACTTTCCTCTCTATCCATTACCCCATCTATGTCCTTCCCCCACATCTGCTAGATGACTCTGAGACAGCCAGGATCTCAGAAGCAGCGTCACAACTCCACAGGTGGAAGTCTGCTGCCAGCAACCAGCAAGGCTCAAATGTACCCTTCCCTGAGCTGCAGTCACACCTCTGGTAACAGTCTGGCTAACCTCACATAAAGCTCAAAATCCACCTTTCTCTATGGCACTCAAAACTAGTAGGCACATAAAAGAAACAGCGAGTCTACCATAGCTGTGCATTTGTTTAGCCCTTGTGCTGACTGGCCCACAGAAGTTTAAAGCTCTAGCTTTTGAAAGGATGAAGGTCTTCCTGTGTAGAATCAAAGAATAAAACTTCTTTCTTTTTCTTGGAGGAGGGGGGATTCCTAAAATATTTGTATCATTTCTGATGTTTGACGAGGCCTGAAGAAAATGGCATTGCAAACCCAACAGGAGACAGAGACTTTTAAGCAAACTGAATGTTCTGCTTTTCTCTCCACAAAATATCACACAAACAAAAACAACAAGTCCCCACCCACAAAAAGCTTAACTAGGAAATTCTGTGTTTTGCTTATCCTATTTACATAGCTGTGATAGGCGTTGCTTGCATGGTTAGTACTTACAGTGAGACAAACTGTGGGCTGTCTTTTCACACTGTAAAATCCTAATTGTAGACAAAGCACAGTATTTCCAAAGAACAGTGGTAAGATTGCTATGCTGAATCAGAGCTTCCTCAGGACTCATGTTAATGAGGTTCATAAACAAGTGTAAACGATCTTTCTTACCTATGAGAAGGGGAAGCTGTATGATGGAGCCTAGGCTTAGGCACCATTTGAACAGCAGGCTGAGCATGATTGATAGCAAACAAATCTAACTTTAATGCTGAATGTCTTTGGGCAACTCACAGCATGGACAGCTAAAGAGGGTCATCTAAAAAATTCATCTGCTAAGACATTCTGTAAACTGTTTGATGCAGCTATGTCGCAGATGGCATTGCATGTACTCCAGAACCAGATTTTGTAGAGGTGTCAACTGCCTTTTAGTCAAGTACAGTATGGAGATTTTATTGCTTTGTGTTAGTTCGTCCCTGTGAAGATGACTTAAGCTGGTATTTACTTGTGGGATCAGTTTTCTGATGACTAACCTGATGAAATTTTAGCTGCTCTGACAGGCTGTGTTGCCAGAAGGGTGTTCAGCACTCTACCTCCACAGAGCAAAGGAAGAGAGTGTTTTCCCATGAAAATTTAAAATATAAATTCTAATTATTAGAGCAACATTATTTTCTCCCTTGTCCATAATTTTTTTCACCAGGCAGATACTACCTGACAACTGCTGCTGTCTTCTCCAGAAGTTCATATTTTCCACACAACTTAGACTGCACAACAGAGTGGCTTCTCCTCCTACTCTCTTTTTTGCTGCTTTTTACTTCCAAATTAAGGCCAAACACGTATGCTTTGTTTAACCAAACCTATTTGAAACTATTTGTTCTCAAATTGTCACCTAGACAATTAATTTAGCTGGCCTGTGAATTTATGACTTTGGTAATAAACTTTTAAGAAGTAACAGCAGTGGGGAGGGAAGTTTCACCTCTTTTCCTGGGCATGCTCAACCAACTGGAGACAAGAACATTCCTGATATTAACCACTCCACTCTTGCTAAGCACTTAACACACTTTTGTCTTAAATGAATTTTCCAATATGACTACACAACATGTAGTCTCTATGTTTGAGAAAAAGGTTTTAGGGTGAATCACAAAACCTTACACAAACAGATGACAGTATCTTTTAATAAATAAAAAAAGAGAACATTACTAAACCCTATAGCATGCTGCTAATATGTTTAAACTTTGTAAGAAGAAGAACTGCTCACATCCAGAATAATTCTTTTAAATGGGATTGGGCTCAGTATTTGTCATCTCACTTGTAGTTTCTAAGCATTTATAAGACATCAAATGAAATTATAAAATAACTTATTTTTAAAAGACAACTGGAAATTCTTAGTTGACTACCTGGATAGACCATAAACCTTGATACAAGCCTGAATAAATATCTAAACCACAACTTCATTTCCTGTTTTGACAGCATTACAACTGTAAGTGACTTAAAAAAACCAGGGAATAAATGGTGATTTCAGCCACTATGTCTCCAGGTTGGAATTTGTTAGCATCAAAGAAAAAGCTTACTATTGGCCTTTACACATCCATTATCTATCAGAGCATTCAGCATCCTAAATGTTTTTCAGAAAACACTGTCAGAATCTTCTGAACAACAGACGTTATCATCTGCCTTATTTTTCCAGTCTTCCTCCCACTCTACTGTATGTTCATCATACACAATTTCATCCTACCTCCCACCAAAAATTACTGCACCCTAACAGGGAATCATCACCACTGTAGTTTCTTTCCATACCATTGCTCAGCTGAGTTGCATAACAGAAATATTTCCAGTTGTCCCGGTAATAGTACATTCTGAAAGAATGTGGACTAGTGCATGGCACATCTCCACAATAATGTCAATTATACATATTATCTTAAAGACCAATTTTTTGGGGAAAAAGATGTTTATCTTTTTAGTTTCTTGGGGATCAGGAAGGGATTATTGGTACAGCAAAATTGCAACTTAGAGAACAGGCAGTTCTATTTGGTCAGCAAATAAACCAAAACTTTCTTTTCAAATAATTCAAGCAAGCCTAATGTTAGATTTGAAAGCTCTATATATTCTTAGTTTTTCAAGATCAAATTCAAGGTTTTTAAACAAAACATTTGCCATTTATGAAATTGGATAGAACCTTTATTTTCTGTTAGGAAGGCAACTTCCTGTCTTAGGAAACAAAAACAATTAAAAAAACAGAAACAGAGTTCAATTTTTGATATTCTAGTATCATATACTTCAAAGAAAAACTTCTGCAAAGAGAGCATAACAAACTTTGCTTTGTCCCCCTGAATCTTAAAAGAGGATGAAGAGATAATCAGTCCTGGAAGAGATTAAAGAAGAGAGACTATATTCTATATATATTGCCTGAAAATTTCCTGCAGAAAGGAAAAAATAAAGCCAGGCTTCATTAGCAGCTTTGGAGACAACCAGCACAGAAAAAACTAGCATCATCTCTGACCTCAAGAAGAATACTACTTCAGCCAAAGAGAAAGGATACTACACAGTCAGCATCTGTTTCACAGAAGTGCTTGGTTGCTGAATACAGGAAGCTTAAGCAATATGACTGCTGCCGTGTTTTAAATATTGGCTGTTAACATGTTACTGTATGACAGCGTCTGAAGCTTTCTGTTACCTAAACCTAAAAAAACAAAGTATCAAAAATTAAAACTATATAGAACATCACTCTTTAAATAACATGTTACAGACAGTATTTCTTAAGAACAGATGTCTTTCTACCTTCCTCCAAGTTTCCAAGATCAAATGTCTGGACAAGACCTCCACACTACAGTAAAGAGAAATTATATAACAAAACCATAACAACTGAAGGCATAAACCGGAAATAAGACCAAAGAAAAACCCAGGAATCAGACAAAAACATGGGCTTCTCTTCAACACTAGAAGCAGTAATTCCAAAATAAATTCTAACAGTAATTATGTATGTAAAATGTTTTGTTTTGTTTTCATATAGGAGCAAGAGAGAAACCATGCCTACTGAAGAAAGCTCAGGTTTTACCCCCATCAAACAGGAACACATTTCTCAGCTAAAGGTTAAATGCTGACTACAGACTTGCAGAATGATTTAGTTTGAAAAAGACCTCTAAGATCACCAAGTCCAACCTTTGACCTATCACCACCTTGTAAACTAGATCATGGCACTAAGTGCCACGTCCAGTTGTTTCTTCAACACCTCCAGGGATGGTGACTCCCTGGGCAGTCATTCCAATGTTTAACAACTGTTTTCATGAAGAAATTCTTCCTGATGTCCAGCCTGAACCTCTGCTGGTGCTGCAGGAGGCCTTGCCCTCTCATCCTGTCACCGATCACCTGGGAAAAGAGGCCCATCCCCACCTGGCTACAGCCTCCTTTCAGGCAGTTGTAGAGAGTGATAAAGTCACTCTGAGCCTCCTTTTCTCCAGGCTAAACACCCCCAGCTCCCTCAGCTGCTCCTCACAGCACTTGTGCTCCAGACCCTTCCCCAGCTCCATTTCCCTTCTCTGGACTCACTGCAGCACCTCAATGTCTTTCTTGCAGTGAGGAGCCCAGAGCTGGACACAGCACTCGAGGTGTGGCCTCACCAGTGCCCAGTACAGGGGGACAATCCCTGCCCTGCTCCTGCTGGCCACACCATTGCTGATCCAGGCCAGGATGCCATTGGCCTTCTTGGCCACCTGGGCACACCCTGGCTCATGTTCAGCTGCTGTCACCAGCACCTCCAGGTCCTTTTTCACTGAGCACTTTCAAATCACTCTTCCTACAGGTTGCGGAAGGCTGAGGCTGCCTGAGGCTGTTGTGGCCCAAGAGCAGGACTTAGCACTTGGCCTTTTTGAACCTCACACCATTGGCCTCAGCCCGTGATCCAGCCTGTCCAGATCCCTCTGCAGAGCCTTCCCACCCTCCAGCTGATCAATTCCTGCCCAACTTGGTGTCATCTGCAAACTGATGGAGAGTGCACACAATCCCCTTGTCCAGGTCACCAGTAAAGATATTAAACAGAACTAGGACCCATTCTGAGCCCTAGGGAACACTACTAGTGACCACCACCTCTTGGAACAAAACAAACTTTTGGAAGCCTGCTTTTACTCCCTTACCTAGGCACTGAAAAGCCAACAGAATTAGCATTTCTTTGCAATATTTCATAGAAGAAAACAGATTACATAATTTTAAAATACAGACATGAAAACACTCATAGGCAAAGGAAAAATAAATTAAAAGATGCAGTAAAAGAATTGTGACAATCCTTCTGTCTTTGAGAAGAGAGAAATCAATGGAAAAAACAAATCAAATATTCTGGATTACTTCTCATCATGAGTCAAAAACCCATGCTAAGATAAGATTTCTCGAAACACGCATACCTGCATAAAATAAAAGCTGTATGATCAGAAAACATTAATAGACTTTAAAAAGGATTTACTATAGCATACACAGATTCAATTTTTGATTAAAAATTGTATTTATCTATATGAATTATATATTTCATATAGCTTAGGTATCTGAATGTATAAACTAGACTGCAAATGATTCCCTCTCTTTTAAAAAGTCCAGTAAGTGGCATTATGACTAAGTGCACATTATGCACACAACACACTCAAGTGGTATCTACACTATCCCTGAGACGTGATGCCTTTACCAAAGAAAACTACGATGTTTTTTTTACAGAATACATGCTCAAACAGGGGCATGTGTGTTTAAATCCATGGACCAGTGGTAGTGAAAAGGAAATGCTATGCTTTCTACATGTGCTTATCTCAAAGCCTTCTTGAAACAATTTCTAATAAGACAATTACCATGCAACTAGATCTCATGACACTTCCCTCAAGAACCAAGTTAAATTCTACCCCAAATCATTTAAGAGAGGTTCCAACCTTGCTGAAAAATCTAATAAATATCCTCAATATTAATTCTACTATATTTACATAAATAAGAAAGTATACAGAAATTCTAGAATATAAAGAAGATCTACGTGGGTTTTAAATTAGAAGAACATTAGACTCCACAAGAACTCTCATGAGGAGAGTGTTTTCTTCCTTGTAACAAACTAGAGAAAATCTAAAAAAAAATCCCACAACCATAAAACAACCGTCGCTCCAAAATCCAATAAATCCAACAAGAGAACAGTTCTCAAAGAATATAACTCATTAGAAGTTGGCTGCATTTGCAATACTTTCAGTAGTGCAGTAAATCTACTGGTTTTGACAAATGTTCCCATAGTTACCTGAGCCAGTTCTCAAAAGCAAAAGTTTGCACACACAATAAACACAAGGAACACACTACCTTGAGCTGCCATGTTAGCCATACTAAAATTACAGTCCAGTTTGTGTTTCCATATAACTTAACCACTGCAATCCAAGAAATTACATTAAAGAGATACACCACACGCCTTCCACTCCTCCTGCTTTTCACCCTTTGTTTTTTGAGGTCAGGATCTGTGCAATTTTCTCAACTTTATCTGCTGAGATTTTTAATTCCAGCTGCACCAATCTTTCATTTTTAAATTTAAAATAACTAACAATTTAAAACAATTGACAGTTTCGATAAGATTTATATATTGCGTGTTTTTATAACCAAATGAATAAATGTCATACCTCCAAGTTCTTTTACGTTCAAAATTGCATTCTGGAATGGCACTGCTTTTATACTAAAACCTAAGAAGAGAAATAAAGAGCATTAGTAAGCAATTTGTTAAAGAGCCCATTGGGAATAAATTGCATATATTCAGAAAAAAAACTTCTTCAAGAACCAGGATTTTGCACGTGAAACTCTGTTTCAATGTGTTGTTTAAAAAAGTCAGTTATAAGGGGATAGAAAGGGGGTAAGGGGTGGAGGAGTGCCAGGGAAGGGGAAGAGAATAAATCAGTATAAGCAATTAAATTTTCAATTTTAAGTACTTGGCACACAAAATTCAGCACAAAACTTCCATCCAGATCATCTACCAGAATATATTTCTATAAAATCATCTTTTACTGCATCTGGAACTAAAGTGGGTAATTCAGACTACCAGTAATGTGAAGAGAACATTCTGCTCATTTTACGAGACATTGAAGACAATGTGCAATTCAAATCATGTTTTCTTCCATTGAAACTTCATAGGTTTTGGCTGTGCCTGGATTATTGATCCTGTGTATAAATATAATTAACTGAAAGGTCCTTCTACAGACCATAGCTGGATGTGTTAAAATGGTTATAAGCACACTGGAAGCATCTATGAATCCTCTGTTAGCCTGTTTTTCACTTAAAACTGAAATAAAAATAAAAAAATAACCAAACAAAAAAAATCACCAAAATGTGATCCTTAATTGAAAATTCAGACAGACAAGAGAAATGGAATGTGAAAGGCTCCCCGCAATATATCAATGCATTACATACTAAATTTTGCATGTTTAGTGCATTCATATATATAAGTGCATGTAATACTTTATATAGGAAAAATTATGTCTACTCTTTTAGCATAAAATATCCAGCCAGACATTAAATTTATTTCAATCTAGCATGAGTAGTTTCAACATGATTACATACCTGTGAATTGATTAAAGAAGTTTTAACAAACATGTTTCACCCCAAGTTTATTTGCTATCATTTAACAGGAACAAGATGTCTTTTCTCCCTGGTTAGGCCAATAAGATGTTACAGTACTCCTACTATGGTCAGCACAAGATGCAATAGAAGAATGTACAAGAAAGTCTGAAGGGAATAATTACGGAATATTTTGGGTATTGCTGTCTTAAAAGAAATCTTAACTCTTTCTAGAAAGAAACAAAAACTAGAATGGACATGAATGGCATCGATGAAAAAAGCAAAAATACAGGTTACAGTTTGAAACCTGAGCAGAGAAGTTACATTGCATACTTGGATTCTCCACAATATTGTCTGATATACCACATTTAAGTGGATTTATTATAAGCTGAATATCCCGGATGTGCATTATTTTGGTTGCCTGACTAGTATTCTCCAGAAGTGCTTTTCATTCCTCAATAATAATTAAATAATGGTATTTTATTGCATCTCTCTAGAAAAATTAAATCAATTTAGTTTTTAATTAATAGTATTTTCATTACTTTCTTTGATAGCTCTACACTTCTATTTATATTACTGTTACTATTTCTTTCAGGGTCTAAAGTGTTAAAGTACAATTTGTTCTAATTCCAGAGACAAAGCTCAAGAGAGGGAAAAAATAATTAACAAAAAGACCCCAAAAATAAAATAAAATAAATAAAAAAGCTAATTACCCTACAATTTCTTTCTAACTTTTTGTGTTAGTCACCTTCTCATAATTAAGCGCCAGATCTCTCTAACATTGCCAATGACACCAACCAACAGGTTAATTATTCATTTTAAGAAAAACACCATTTTCTTATACCTGTTTTACATTTTACTTACAGTTGCATTAAATAACCTTATGTTCTTGTAAATTAAGCAAAATGTACTCTGAAATCTAGTAAGGGTTGCTAAAGCATAATCATAAAATTCAAGCCCATGAACCACACTGCAATACAAAGCCATGTAACTGCAAACACAAGTTACTTGCACAATGCTTAGTATCTGTTCCATCAGCAGATCAACCCTAATAACTGCTGCAGCCACCGAACCAGATTTCTTCAATCTCCATGACCTAATCTGCCCTTTTTCTGAACTTTGCCGCCAGGTATTCCCTTTTCTCATTTCACATGTTCAGTGCCTTGATTTTCTGGTGCTGTTTTCTCCTTGGTTTGTTTCTTGTTGGTTGGTTGGTTCGGTTTTGGGGTTTTTTTATCAAAATATGCTTTTCAGTAGTAGGCATTCTGGTTCATCTTTATCAAGATGCCTATTCAAATTTTCCGGACTTAAGATACCTCTTATCTGTGGTTGTACTGTCTGTTTTTAAGTATCTTCTCAATACCACTGAAACTTTTTGTAAATTGGTTCTTTGATCTCAATCTGCCCTTACTACATAAACAAGCATGCTGCTCATCTAAAAAACTGGGATTATCACCAAAAAAACATGTTTCCATTATATTTATACTTTTGGTTGCTAGCATATACCACAAGGCAGTACAGATCAAGTATGTACAGAAATAAATCCCAAATTATATTTCAGAGCATGACTGTCCTATTCTATTTTACAGCACATTCTCCTCTTTTCTCTCCAATATATGGAGAGATTGCTCAACACTCAAAAGTAAAATGAGGAGAAATAAACATTTTAATGTGTATCTACAGTACACTGCTCCTGTATGTTATGGTTCTGTTTCACTAGATCACATGGTTTGGACTTTTGACACGTTCCAAACTGAATGTTTTCAAGGATATTCACCAATGTATGAAAAAATACTGGAAGAAAGTAGTGGTAGCTTTAAAGTGATCCATTAGGTACTTTCACCAGCAAGATAAGCAGACTGAAGTTCTGTACAGCCTTTGCTATGTGTTTCAGAAGTTACCTTTGGGCAATGGCATAACCATGGAATAAAGCACACCATGGAATAAAGGCAGCATCCTACCTGTGGTGGACACGATATTCTCTGGGCTTTCACTGCAGAGCTGAGACAGAAGACTTGTCTTGCCAGAGCCAGAGAGGCCTATGCAAACCAAGTCATACTCAGGTCGTGGTGGTGGCGGTCCCTTGCAGCAAAGTGCTCTGAAACACTGCCAGGGTAGGGCAAAACAAAACAAAAACAAAAGGAAGAGGTTACTTTTATATTTTGGCACATGTTTATGCAACAATGTTCTAAGAAGCAAGTTCATAAACTTAAAGGCACTGGAGAGAAGCAAATTATTATTTCAATTTATTATTTTGACTAAGTCAACAATTAATAGACCAAGACCACCTCAACTAAAATCTAGAACAACTTTATAAGAACACAAATACACGTGTTAACTTTTCACCTAAACCTCAAAGAGCTGGTTTGAGGAATACAACATCCATTTCCCAAGTAGCACAAACAGCTCACACCATGAGGGAGGCGCATGCCCTACAGAGCTCTGCAGTTGACTATGCATGAGTTTCCTTCCTGTGCTAATTTCTTGTAATACCTGGTGTGAACATCAGAGCCACTCCTGACCAGCTGCTGGCCAGGATCTACTTGTTGTCACACAAGAGAATCAGGGACCTTTGCTGCACTGATGTCCTTTCTGGGCTTGCTTTGTCATGCATTTTAGCTCAGAATAATAGCTGTTAAAGGATAGAGCTTGTAAATAATTAAATAAATAGATTAATCTTGCTGGACATAGATCTAGTAAAAAATAGACGGATCTCTCACTTTCCCTGGAGAAATATAAATTAATCACAATATAAACAAACAAAAATCTCTTACACAAAGCCTACTTCAGAGTTCTGCTCACTTCTCTTAAACCGTTTTGCCAAAGTAGGCCAAGTTCATACAAAAGGTTCCTTAGGCCCTCATTAAGTTCTTCCGTTCTTTGTTTATATGCAATTTAGAAACTTTTTATGTAAAAATCTGAAAGCACATAATTCCTGGAAAGCTAGGAGGTTTATATTTTATGTATAGAGAATAATTACCTGCAAATTTCCAATGCAGATATATATATATATATAGATATATATAGATACATACACACACATATATATATGTACCTTTTTGCCCAGTGTGTGCCACCTTTATATCAGAGAAAGACATCAGCTCTAATAGTGAAGGGACAACATGTCTGTGCAATAAGTCATTTCTCACACATTCTGTTTTTACATAGCCTCAGCCCTTTATTTCCATCTCAACCACAAGTCAATCACTGCACTGATTGCAGGAAAAGAAATCCAGGCTTTACAACCTTAACCTAGTTTGTCTGGACAGCTACCCAGATTTTGTCACTGAGGGCTACTGAAGGAGCAGAGAAACTGAACTGAAGTCAGTAAGGCTCTAATGCAAACAGTGGGGTCTGACCCTGTGAGCAAGTCATCCAGTGAGAATGTGATTATAAAAGGACAGCTCACTCAACACGGAACTTTAATTGGATTCTTTCAGTATAGAAAGACTGAAAGTATATGGTAAGCTATTTCATATTTTTTCAAATTACCATATTTCAGTATATGGTAAGCTATTACACATGCTGCCAAAACAGTTTTCATTGCTTTAATAAAAGCAAAAGATAAATTCAGTGAAAGTTACAAAATTACCTCAGCATCTTTTAAAAGAGTGAAAGGAAGTACTTTAGAAGAAGTAAAAACATTTACAGTAATATTTAAGCTGAAAAAAGGCAACAGATTTTAAAAACAATAGCTTTGCCTCCATCAAAATCTGATTCAAAAATTATTTTCTTTAAGAAGGTTTGCTCTTGTATGTGTCCATACCTTAAAGGAGTAAACATGCCTTCTAGCTTTATTCACTGATGTTCTATTTATTTACTGGTTTATACTTATCTCACAGATTCTACAAAGCCACAGCAAATATTCCACTGTGGTACTTAAGTGAGAAAGGCCAACTGAGTTCATTGAACAACATAAACTCCTTTAAACAGAGCTTCCACTTAATGGATATCAAGCTGAAGGCCACATAAAATCCTTCAGAGCTTGCCAGAGCTCCCGAGGCTGTGTGTCAGACTCTCTACAGCCAGTCTTTAAAAGGATTCAATTTGTCCTTGTCAGCGTGGCATCTCTGTAACAACCTCTTGAGGTCACATTGAAAAACATAAAGGAACAGATAAGCTGATGGAATTCTGTGCTTCTCTCTGTCCAGCCGCTGTGCCAGTTCTTATGCAACCAGACATGACTCCTGAGGCCTGACAACATCTAATAACTTACAGTTCTCTGAAAGTTAATTTCTGCTCTTTGCAGAATACATATGAAGGCTCCGTGGGTGACAGGCAGGTTTTGTGAACTTCAGGATCTCTCTACTGCAGACTCCTTAAGTCTAACTTAGTCTGGAGAATCTTTACATGCTGTGGACATGACCAAAAGTCTACATCAAATTGCATGTCCAAAGTAGTATATGTAGACCCACAAACCTCTCACTTATCATTCACCAGTAAGCACAGTTAGTTAGGCACAAAAATTTCAGAGATAGATCCCTGTAAGACAGGAACACCACTCCCTCCAAATCACTCTCATATTTTATTCTATATGATTCCCTTATCTTTGCTGTATTCATGACTTTGTCCTTCTGATAGGCTAATTCCTTCATTAGATTGGTTTAGTTGTAATGAAAACAATTTTTTAATATTCTAGCTTCAAAAAGCTGCTGAAACTTAAGCTATTGTGTATAGTGGCTGAGATGAGAAATTCTACAGCACATTGTAGGGGATACTTGTAATAACATATTTGGACTTTATAAACTTGTTTTGCAACTCTCCTTAAGCTCAGTGAACATCTTTCCCATTGGAAGTATCACTATACAAACAGTCTGATCACTCTCTTCCTGTTCTCTGAGCAGCCTAAAGTTACCTGGTCCTTAACAAAGTTAGGGCTATTTAAGCATTTATTTAGAGACTAAACCTTTATTATCACAACTTTGGCAGCTTCATCTAGTAGTTGCACAGTATCTGTAGAAAATTCAGAAGTCTCTGATCATGCAAACAAAATTAAATCTTATATTCTGCATTTTACTATGGATAGGAAATGCATCCTGAAATATTTTATAACCATGGACTAGAACTTCACATTATTTAAGATGTTGTCACATATTACAGTGCACTCCAAAAACCACAAAACTGCAAGAAACATGTACTAGTAACCAAAGAAGCAATTCCAGAATTCCAAAACACAGATATATCAAAAACATTGAGAGAGTTGCTCAATTCATAACTAGTGGTCAGTTCTTTCCCAAGCCAGCATACTTTCCACTCCATTTGGTCAACCCAAAGGTCATAAGAGAAACTTGAATTAACTTGCCAGATATGGACCTAGAAGTCTACTCCATTGATTCCCAAACCTGATTTGCTCCATGGGCAATAAAATCCTGCCCTTTAGGTATTAAAAAACAAACTCTGAACCCAAACAACGCCTCTTACATAAAGTGTCGGAGACACCAGAAAGAAAACATTGGACTACTGCAAATAGCAGGTCAAGCAGGGCTAGCTGGCACAGTCACTGAAAGGCTGTTTGGGATATGATCATGTAATCAAGCCCCACTGCTAGCAACAAAAATGGAACAACATTTTTTTGAGGCTTTTCATCCTATCAGGCTAAGACCTTACTATAAAGGAAACGACCTATCAAAGTGTCAGCTTTCATAATTTTTGAGAACATCACACTCAAATCTATAGCCACTGGATGGGGAAGATGGGATAAAAAAGAAAAGCAGGCAGGGAGTTATTTTTTTAATGAACAAACATATTTTTAAAGTGTTGAAAACAATAAGGTATGTTTAAAAAATGTGTGCATTTAGTCAGTTTTAAAAAAAAGGATGGATTTATCCAGGAAACTGGGTAATAGGTGCTGCACTCTGCAGAAAGCTGTACAATATTCAGCAGCACTGTTACTTTCACTTTATTTGTAAGTGTGCATAAATGCTGCATGTGTGAGTAAAATTATTTTGTAACTGTTAAGGAAAGAGTTAGCCAGTTCTACTTCTCCTTACAGATTTCTAACACAACCAGATGATTCTGGGCTTAGGTGGATCAGTATTTATGCTGACAATCCTAGACAGTGCCTTTAAAGCCCTATGGAGATTTCTTCTGGGAAAAGCATACTGTGTTTATAGCAGGGATGGCCAAACACTTCTGATGTATGTGCCGCTCAGAGATCACAGATTGAAGCTCTGGGCAGCAAATGTCCCTGAATTACTACTCTCTACAACACATTAAACTGCCTCCAGCTGTTGAGTCTGTCCTTGCCTACTCATTGTACTTCTCGTTTCACTCTCCTTTTTGGGGTGAAATACTCCATTATTTCTGCTTTGTTCTGGACCCATCTCCTGTCTGTTTCTTTTGTTGCCACTATTTAATAGGGACAAACAGAAGCAAGGGATTTCATGCTTAGTTGGTTAAACACACACACTCTCATGGAAAAATACCCTAAGTTAGTGCAGCACTAATGCTAACAAACCAAGCATTCAGAACTCTTGAAATACAGAATTAAGGTTGAAAGCTCAACCCTAACTCTGCTCCCTTCCCCCCTCTTGCTTACACTTATGTATATGGTCTCCTTTTACAATTTTTTTTTCATTCAAGGTATCTTTAAACAAACAGACTTCTAGTACTGGCACACACTTATATCCAGAGGACTGGTTAACCATCTGAAGCTGTTGATAAAACTCAAGGAGTTTATTAAAAAAAGTAAAATTTGCACGCAGTAGGTTCCATAGCTCTGATGTTGTCTGAGATCACACAAGCACAAAGAAACCTCAAACCTTGAAGAGATAATGTGAAGGGGGGGCACAATGACACAAGACAGACAGTTATAATGTTAATGATAGGAAACAACTGGGAACAGCAGTGGAATAATTTAATGCAAGTAATAAAATACACAAGGCACCACAATGAAATTATACACTGTGTAGAGAGAGGGAGGGTAAAAGGATATACAAATAAACTAATCTTTAACTGTATGAATACCTTAGCTTTAAATTCGTACAACAGAATTCTATGCATTTCATAGTGTTAGCTAAAGCTGCAGGCTCTTCAGTTTCCATACTGCTGTATCAGTGGTATACCTTTACCAAAAAAAACAGGGAGGAAGAGAAAAACCTACCAAATTTTAAACACCCTATAAGTGACACTGCTTTCATGTTTTCCAACATCAGATTAATAGGGCTCATCTTTGTCTCTATGACTTCAGTATAAGGACAAAACCTCAGACTGCTGTTCATTTTGTGAACAGCAAAATTCATCCTAGGATGAATCACCACAACTCTCTGGACAACCTGCTTCAGGGTCTCACAACCCTCACAGTAAAGAATTTCTTCCTAACACCTTATATAAATCTATCATCTTAGTTTGAAACCATTCCCCCTTATCCTATCACTACATCACTATCCTATCACTAGTCAAAAGTCCCTCACCAGCTCTCTTGGATGCTCCTTTCAGGTAGTGGAAAGTGCTAAAAGTTCTCCTGAAGCCTTTTCTTCTCCAGGCAGAGCGAGCCCAGCTCTCAGCCTGTCTTCATAGGAGAGGTGCTCAGGCCTCCGCTGGACCCACTCCAACAAGGCCATGTCCTTCCTGTGCTGTGGACCCCAGAGCTGGATGCAGCAAGTGGTGTCTCACCAGAGCAGAGGAGAAGGGCAGAATCCCCTTTCTTACCCTGCTGGCCACATTCCTTTGGATGCAGCCCAGGACACATTCGGCTCTCTGGGCTGTGAGTGCTCATGGCTGGGTCATGTCCAGCCTCTCACTGACCAGCACCCACAAGTCCTTCTCAACAGGGCTGCTCACAATCTGTTCTCTGCTCACAACCTATACTCTGCCCAGCCTGCTATGCTTGCGATTGTCTTGCCTCAGGTGAAGAACCTTGCACTTGACCTTGTGGAATTTCATAAGATTCACATAGGTCCTCCTCTACCAGAGGACACTCAACAGCAACATATGGTCTAGAGGAGGAATCTCAAATTCCACCTTCTGACCACGAAGAAATATATTTGGATTAATTGGTTGAAATTATTTACCATCCCCTGTCAAAAGCTCAGTATTTCAGAGGAGCCAGGTTCCGGAATCTCAAAAGAAGAAATCACGCTTTAAAAAAATTTCAATATCCCTTGTAGTCCCAGATGAGCAAGACATTAAGACACAGATTCAAGCACCAAAACAAGACAAATGACACAGATCTATCCATTTTTTAACATATTTGATAACTCTGCTACCAACAGAGAAGTCTTAGAGGAAATGCAGTTAAGAAGAAACAACGGCATGACTTCTGACAAGCCAGATACAACGCTGCCACTCAGAGCATATAATTTCAAAAGACTTCATGGTCATGATAATACTACTACAGTGGGTCAAATTGCAGGAGATAATTGTTTTATCTGATATCAGATTAACTGCTCTTGGATGAAGGCGTGACCCAAAGTTCAGGAATCACAAAAATTTAATATATGCAGACAAAGACATAACTTCCCTGGAAGAAGCTGTAAGGCAACAGAGTCCTTTCCCTACGATCAGCCAAAACAAGCCACAAACCTCACAACCAAAATGGAAAAAGAGCTTCTCTGTCCCTAATCTCTTACACACTCCCTGTAAAATCAAAACCAAATGATGACTCTCCCTTGCACTCACACTAGAAGAAAGCATAAAGTAAAGTAGTATCAAGTTTTAGATGTACTCAGATATTCAGTGGATTAGTATGATTTAAAAGCCTACATAAAATAAAATGGCATACAGCTATGATAAACCAAAGCTAAGTCAGTTACAAACAGTTATAAACACATGCTACAGGTGGTACACAGAACAGAAGACAATCACTCGCTTCACTGCAGTGTCAAATCAAGCTCCAAGGGGGCTTTTGGACACTTCTAAGTTCCATCAAGTGTAGAATTATTGCTCAAGTTGTTTCCTCTCTGACAGTTTGCTTTCCACTTGCTTTATTGCACAAGAGTAACTCATTCAATCCACCAGTCCATTCACATTTAACAGCAAGAGACAAAGGCCACAAAAAAGATGAATGAAAGCCTTTGCAAACAGTTTGTTTCACAACTTAAGGAAACACAACCACACTAAAAAAAGCCTGAAAAATCATCGCAAATACCAGCAAAAAAGGCAGTAGCAGCACCCACCACCCAAATGTGCAAAAGCTAAGGATGTGACACCTCCTGTCACTTCTAATTTCTTGCAAGGATAAAAAATATATACAGTTTTTTTCTTAATACACCCCCTCAAAAAACCACACAAATAAAAACAACTAAAACAAAATTACACCTTTGAGCTTCCAGGCTTGCTAAAAGTAATCCCCATACAGTTTCTGAGCCAATTAATAAGAAGCTTTTCCATGATTTATGTGCTACAAGGTGGGTTACCAAACAAGTTTTTTTCAGCATAGATTGAATAATTCAGTTCTATTCACATGGGATCGCAAAAGCAGAAAGTAGCATATAGACCACTGGACTTTGATTTTTTTCTGAGCTGATTTCATGACTACATGCCACCTACATGTAATAGCACACTTTGCTTCTTTATTCTCCTCAAAAACTGTTCACAAGTACACAAGACCCATGTATTTAACATA
Organism: Lichenostomus cassidix; assembly: GCF_008360975.1. Lineage (NCBI taxonomy): Eukaryota > Metazoa > Chordata > Aves > Passeriformes > Meliphagidae > Lichenostomus > Lichenostomus cassidix. Next base: position 58,393,690 of record NC_139511.1, on the reverse strand, counting down.
CATGGTGCACCTAGGATTACTTTGGTAAGAATACCAAAACCAGGATTTATTGAAACAGTAGAGTGATATCTTCAAATCCCACACCAGAATGAGTCAAGGGAAAAAAATTACAGAAATATATCTGGTGCAAAGAGAAATCTAACTGTACACTACATTGATGTAAATGAAGACTTGCATTGTATTCCATGCTTTAAAAAAAAGCAAAGAACAAGAAAAGGTATTGCTGCGGTCCTACCCTTAAAATTTGCAGGTAAATTCAAAGTATACTAAAAGAGTAAGACCCATCATGCCCTGTGAATTGAAACTTCTGTAATTTACAATAGGATCTATAAAGCAAATCAGTCTTTAAAAAAAAATCAGTTAAAATAAACACAAATTCATTTGAAACACAGTTGGAAAAAACATGGGAATAGTAAAGCACAAACAAGAGAAGTGTGTCCTCATGCACTAAAAGCCAAAAGATCTCAAGGCAGATTCAGCTGATACCAGTGAATAAATCCCTGAAAAAAGTCACAAGATCTGAACTCTTCCATCCATTGTATCAGTAACATTACAGAAACAGGCAAACTTCAGAGTATTTTTCCCAACCAGCTTCAGCCCATGCTTTCAGAGCTTTTAGGCATCATAATCACAAATAAAAGAAAATAAGTCCTGGGCTGTGTGTGCTTCTCTTGAGTATCAAAAAGCAAAGTAACCTAGAGAAACTCTAAGTGTGTTTTGAGGGAAAAAAAAGAAATAACTAATGTTTACTTGAGTCAAAGTTTCCTCTGAGATTAAGCCCCAAGATATGTCTTGTTCTTTCTTATGAAAGATTTCAAAACTAACATTTGACATCAAATCTGAGAGAAAAGAAGAGAAATCTCTGAGGACAGCAGTCCAGACTGTTTTCTATGAAGTCTGGTCTTACTGAACAAGTTCATAGCTGAGACAGGATAGTAAGTACAATGAGATTGTGAGTATCAGTCAAAGTAAAAATTGTGTGCAAAAAAACCCAAAGAAACAAACAAACAGAACAAAATTTAAAACAAAATTTAAAAAAAAAAACACCAGAGAGAAGACAAGGACCCGTTAACGTTGTGGGGGGCAGGGGAAAAAGCCACAAATAGGAGAGTTTTAGAATCAATTTGCAAAATACCTTAAAACAACATTAAACACAATCACGACAGTTCATTAAGAAGGAAACTACAATTTCAACTGTCACTTTTAAACCTGCTCAGGAGTCCCTGCTGCTCTCTCCCTGTACCACACACTGAGCACACCAAGGCAAATTTAGGTATTACCAAACAAAGAAGTGAGCAAACCAACAAAGGTTTGGTTGCCCTAAAATTATCAGGAGGTAAGGGACAGAAGATATGAGTAGAAACTGATGCAACAGAAGTTACTACAATAAAAACAGTGTATGCAGTTAACATCTAAATAGCTTTACCAGTATACACAATCCAACAAGAAGTAATGGGAGGATTTAGATAATAAAAGGAGGTGGACAGAACAAGGACAGCCTGAATTTTGCAGACTGTGCAAGTCTTCTGGCCAAAGAATTCTTCTGCTTGGAACACTAAAGACAAGACTGCTTTTCAACACCAGAAAATGGAGTAAGAATTATACCAGTATTGGTGCAGACACAAATGGGAGATCCAATAGATGTGGCCTATTAGCAATTCATGCCATTGCCAATCTCCAGTGTTGAATCTGAAACACTAGACAGTTGCAGGCTATAGGTATCCCTTATTCATTAAGCTCTCTCTGAATGATTTCTATCTCATTTTGCCTTTTCATTTTACTTTGCCAGCACAGTGTATTTACAAAAAATTAAAAACTTCAAGAGAATACCTGTTTTTACCAAAAGACCCTAGGGAATATGAAATATGTAGTAACATATACGGAAACCTGTCTTCCCTCCCCTTATAGAGCATAACAGTTTTACTTGGCTAGCACAGCACATTACCACCATGGGAGGAAACAGACCAACCCACACAAAAACATTAATCCAAAATATACAATTAGAGGAAGGCATATGAATCTCAAGTACCATTAAAAATTCTTCAGATTTTAATCAATGAGAGCCTCTTGGAATGCAGAACAGGTTTAGCTTCAATCAAACTCTTAATGAGCTAGGTTTGAGAAACTTCAGCCATGGAAAACACCTCATGCTCCAACACAGGCCATTCACATTTCTCGTCTATCCAGTTGCAGGTTTAGATTTTTTTCCTGGCTACATATCTACCATGGAGTTTCTCAGCTGACACCCATTTGTTTGCTGATAAAGACTCTGTTGGCTATTTTGTTCATGTAGAACTGCAAACGGTGAAATTTATTACTCCTGAGCATGCATAAATCAAGGACTGCATAGCCTTTACGCTGTTTTAAAGAGAATGCCAAGAAATGCCCTATTTCTAGTGCCTGAAAGTTTGGGGAACACAATTTGAGATGGGGATTCTCAGCTGATAGGGAACAGATTCTACAGAGAAATGGATCAACTACAGATAACAGCTGTTTTCATGAGTTTGCAGTGTTAAAAAACTTAAAACCAAACCAAACAAACAAACACAAAAACAACCCACCCTCACAGAGCAACTACACAAAAAGGATTTTTTTTTTAGTATTCACCAATGCCTATTCATCTTCTTGAGTTAGGTGGGGGAAAACAAACAAATAAATGGCAAAGGATATTCTGTAGATAAATTCTGGACACATAGATTATGCTGCCTTTGAAAAGCCATGGCTAAATTTTAACAATTTTAGGTGACAATGGAAGTTGGCAAGAACCGGTTTTTGTGAAAACACAGATTATTGTGGCCTTGCTCACCAAACAGTCTGCCATACAACTGTGCAGACCCATGGGTATGTCAGTGTTCCTGCTCTGTGGTGCTGACAGCCCAAACCAAGAAGTTTCTCTTGGTGAAATAACCACCACTTTTATCAACTAAAAGGCATGAAACACTTCAATCCACTAGAGTGTATCACTATGCCAGATTATTTTTTTTAATCTCAGAACTGCTGAAAGCCTTTTAAGGGGAATTAAGTTTTTCTCATTTGAGTAGGTGCAGCATCCAATCAGCTCTAGGAAACCAACACTTTTTAAAGGAGTAAAAGCCCTCCGCCTGAACCCTTCTTGTGCAACCTGTTTCCCAATGATACTGCTTTCATTGATAGTGTGATGAGTTACTGTGTTTTTTCAGATAATTATTATGCAACAGTTCCATAAAAATTCTCGTAATTTAAAAAAGCAGCAGGTTGTTACTTAAGAGTACACCTGATGTTGATGAAATACAATCACAAATCCATGCGGAAATAAACTTAACATACTGTTCAGATAACTGAGCACAGCTCTGGGATCCTTAGTTCCTCAGCTGAATTAATGCTTAGCTGTGGAAGATCTAACACATGTCCTAAGGAGGCTGCAGACACCTCAGAAAGAACTGACTCACTGCTTCTTACGGGAACAAAACTTTTATCATTTATTCTAGATCAGCATAGATCTTGCCAAGCTGGGAAACTCCTTTTGCTGGCTAGAGAGAAAAAAATCACTGAGGACCAGGGAGAATTGCCATAATGATGAGAATCTATCAGAGAAACACAAGCAATCTGTAGCTGGAAGCATAATTCAGAGTGAGATAATGAATAAAAACAGGCTTAAGAAATGGAAGACAGTTGTCTTTTAGAGATTAAGACATATGATTAGTTGTAAAAGCAGTACACTGGTTTTAATTCAAGTTTTTGTTTTAAGTATCTTTAATTTTTTACATTCACTTTGCTAAGGACTGGCAGTTTCTTAAAGAATTATAATAAAGAACTTGAAGCTGTGATTTTGTAATATAAAGGTATAATAAACTTTTACAGTGAAACTTCAGCAAGTGCCAATTACCTACACATCACTAAATCAGTATTTTTGAAAGACAGGGAACATATAGAGCGTGAGAAAAGATGCACACAGTTCTATTCATGCCACAGAGATTTTTCACTGAAAAGGATGCTTTCACAGCTCACAATTCTTCAAAGCAATTTATAACAATGAAAAGATACAACAAGGCCTGGGATATATCATACCATTTTATACAAGGATTACGGAGTGTAGTACACTTTGATTATGTTATTGGGAATAAAGTAATAAAGTGTGGGATTTCAGAAGATACTAACTGCTCTAAAACATGTCAAAAAATCACAGTAACTGAAAAAACACTGGCAGGATTTTACCTCCTAAAGTAAAAATAATACAGTCTCTTTATTTGAAGAAATGCATAAATGATCAGGTTTCCTCATCCTTGCAAGAAATGCTTAAAATCATGCTGTCGAGATTATTGCCACCAAAGCATACAATCACAAATTATGTTTTAAGAGATCCATGCTTAATTGGGAAGAAACAGCAATCTATAAAAACATGGAAAGAGACATTAAACTTTGGTTTCCTAGTGCACTGCACACAATCCTTATCCTATGCCTGGAGGTGGAATCATCATGCACATAGATAAACTTTTAGTCGAGAGATTTGCAAAACAGAGAGAAGAATAGGGTGCTGGTGCACTACTATATTAGAAACACTATGTCTGTATACCAGTAAAAGAAAAAGTCTTCCCCAACTCCACAGCCCAAAAGAATAAGAGCTTGTAGTGGGGAACCAGCTCTGCATACCACCTTGGACAACCTAGCTTGGACCTGTACAGTTGAGTAGGAAGTACCAGGGACCTTCTGGATAGATATTGAACCAAAGCAACTAAAAGAGAAGATCCTCCAAGACTGCAGTCACTTCCATTTCTGCAGGTTGAGAGCAGACAGATGAGAATTTGAAGTACTTACTGCAAAACAATGTTTTCTACTCATTTTTATATAAGCATTTTATAAAGCCGATATAAATGAGAAAAAATTGCTGTTTGCATTCTCTGACAAGGCAAAATTTCTGGTGCCCAAAGGGCAGTATGAGCCCCTAGATCTCCTGCAACAGAGAAGTGGCAAATTTTGTCAGGTCACTCTCCTCAACTGATGCGTACCAAGAAAATAAAACTGAAAAATATGGAGTAACATATTTTAAAAAGCATAAGACTGACCATTCCTCAAGACTCAACAGTTATGCAGAATGATGAAGCAGAACTTCTCCTGTCACTATTAACCATTCTGATCAAATATGAAAATTTCCTAACAGGTACTGTTTTTCCGACTGAATTTTGCAAGTTCCTTACCAGAGGAAACTAAAATATCTCAGACCTTCTTTTAAGCACTAAGTGCTCTCTCTAAACTCAGAAATATTTTGATGGGAAAGAACAAAGTTCAAAATTAAGTAAGACATCAGAAATTTTAGTGAATATATGCTGTCTTGCATAATTTTCCTAAAAAAAGATCTCAAATATCATTGACTATTACGAGGTCAATCGTGATTTCCAAAACTAATGCATCTTTGCCTAAATTTTCAAACTGACACTAGCTGTAAGTTAGGTTATTTTACAGTACATTCTTAGAAACTAATTTTATTAAACTTATTTTTAAATGTACCTAACTTCACTAAGTTGAGGCTAATGTCAGCCAGAACAGTAAAATTGAGACAAAGAGCAGGAAAAATACCAAACCATGAAAACTAGCAGGAAGGAGAAAGAACATGCTGCTATCCATGTATTACTTCTAGTGAAATACCACTGAAGTTCAACATAATCCAAGCCACACTGCAATGTGTGTAAATCAGCAATGAGTCTAAGCTCCATACACTAGAAGAGAAGTAATAATTATATGGCTTTCTTTTTTTTTGTTCAGAATTGGAATGTAGTTTTGGCACTGATTCAACCTATATGAAGTTCAAAAGAAAGCAGTCCTTCAGCATGGAAACACAGTCTAAAGCAATAAGTAAATGAAATTACAGTGCTACTTTTCTTCTTAAAGGCATCCAAAAAAACATGAGAATATGATTGTGATGTCCATCTAGCACAAGGGAACTAGAGCAATTTAAAGTAGTTTATTGTAAGAGGACACAACTGAGCTGAGAAGTCTCATATTTGACTTCTGTCCAGAAACAGGAATCAAAATGAACTATTAATCTGTAGTCTAAATGCTTGAAGATTTTTTCAGCTGGGGACATTATACAGCCTTAAATGGTAAAAACAGTTAAGTGCTACCCCAATAAAAATCCTTGGAATAATAATCTTCTACAAACAAGTTGAAGATAAAGTTCCAACAGACCATAAATTAATTTGGAAATGTTCACATTACAAAAAGCACACTGACAGCAATAAGTACACCATTCAACAGTATGAAACCTGGTAAATATTTTTGCACTTAGCATACATATGAAGTCCATTGTAAAAATATTGAAACCTACTTGGACTTCCAGGTACACTAAACTATTTTAATGACAAATGGATCATGATTCTTCTCCCTCCTGTCTACTGCTTTTCTCTTCTGCTAAGCCTTACATTCCAGCCTAATAGCAATATATTTTCTACTCCAATCAACCATACTATTCAGTGGTATTTCCTAGAAAAATTTTTCTTGCATGTCAGATAAACACAGAAGAAAATCCTTCAGGGACAGCTTGATATACCACAGATGCCAGCTGAAATACTACTGAACCAAGAAATTAAGAATTTCCTTAGTGAACCTATCAGCACGGAAAATGTGGTAAAAGTACATATTTTACCAAAATTTAACTGTATCAAGCATGTGACTTGGACTTCATTCCATAATTTTAAAGCTATGTGGGTTCAGAAGGATCAGAAAAGTCAAGCAGTATGAAAACCAACTAAAAAAAAATGAACAGAAAAGGTTTATAGAAACAGCATGATGGTATTGCATTATTATACTACCATGAATGTTTTATTTGGGAAAAAAAATGAAACTCATATGTGGTATTTTAGGATAGCAAAGTCTTCTTCATAATTTGCTGCTTAAAAATAATTTGGTGGTACCTGGCTAGACAAAAAACAGTGACAAAAAAAAGCTACCTTGCAGGTGCCACGCAGGATCTCACTGAGGGTAAACAAAAACATATTTCCTGGAGAAATTGCTGAGCTTCTGTCAACAATTAAACACTCCATTAAATCAAACTACACATAGTGAAGAACCGTGTGAATTTGCAGTGCAACTCAGTCATTAGTGTTCTCATACAATTCTGTGCTTCCCACATTTTCAGGAATTAGACCTGCAAGTTTCTCCATTTTTACACATGTTCAAAGAATTTAACATTATTAGACTGTCATAAATGACTTAAGATTTTTGGCAGGCCATCTGCTGTAATAGCTTTGAATTTCCCTTAAGTGCATATTGGGGATGACTTATTTTAACAAGAATTAACACTACTTTGAGTCTCAGACAAAATCTAAACTCTTAACTCCTTTGCATCACTAACATGCCAAGTGAAGGTCAGTGCTATATATGTGTTATTTGCTTAAGGTAGATTAAGATGCATGACGTGTTACATATATTGGACATTCTTTTGATCTTAATTTGAAACTATTAATCCTTCTAAAAGCGAGTAAGACCATCTCCATATACTTGGACTATGTACTTGGTATCTACGGTCAGCAGAGTCAGAACTCTAGAAAAATTTCAAAGAAGTACTTTTCCAGTCACATTAGGGTTAAAAATTAAGCAAGATTGCTCATGCTTGCCATTCCACAAATTCCAAATATATTTGAAAAGTCATACTAGTCCTATTCTGCATTCCAAATTCCTGCAATATTCATTAGTCTCAGTGTAAAAACCCTCATGAGTGGAAGACCAATTTGCTAGTAACATTTCCTGTGTTGGTTGCACTCTAGATCTACTTTTTAACTGTAGTACATAGGAGAATTTAATCAATCTTCCCAGAAAGAATCTCAGCAACTAGAGCTATTTCAGTGGCTCATTAGCTAGTTATTAGAAACAGACTTCATCACTGATATCTTAGGACAGTGAAAACAAAAGCCAGATTGCATGGATTTGTTTTAAAAGAATTTGATGTCATCATTTTTGCCATTATAAATTTATACTGAAAACAAATACTGGCAAAGAAAGCAAACATCCTATACTTTCTTGATTTCTCCATTGACCACACATAAGGAAAAATATTGCTCCAACACTACAAAACCCTTCTCTTCCAGTGCAGACATGAGATGAGATGATTTAAAAAATGAACAAACAAAATATTTAATGTTCTATTCTGTCAAAGGGAGAAATCTCTGTTTACAGTTTTACAACCCTGTTTTCTCCTGAAAAAAATACTGCCGTAATGATCCTGCAGTTTTCAATCACTTTACACTGCAGATCATGTGACAGAAATGTCAGCCATACCCTTCAGCATTTCCTACTCATTAGCTTGGGTATTCTTCAAGTTGTGAATGAATGGGCACTTAACTTTGTTCATTCCCAACCACTGTGCCAGGCTGAAAAGTTTCATTAAGAAACCTGAGTATCTAAAGGTTCTAGAGGCATTCAGCATCATGAAGGAGAAAATTCCCGAATTATTTCACTGGATTTTTACACACTATCTAGCAATTACACTTTTCTCGTTACAAACTGAGCCAATATTCAAATAATTTCTTTTACATGTCCTTTAATTCATGGGTCTGTAGGAAGAGACTTTGGAATACAGCATCAAGTTCCAATTAGTTTTTTTCTGTACTTTTCTATAGCCTAATAATATCAGCGCTTAACTCACTTCAGTCAATGCTTCCATTCAGACAACCAAAGGAAAATGTTTCAATACTGAAGAGACACTATTCCCCAGTTGTGCTTATCCTACAGTCACATCATCTCAGCTCAAGCTGTACTGCATGGTAAAGGTCAAATTTTTATTTCAGTATCAACATATACTATGCATAGGCAGGGCCCATCAAAATGAACATATGAAGAATAAGAGAACCTTCCCAGTAGTGTAATCTCATTCCTCCATGGGGATTTGCTTATTTCTTGTTTGGCGGGGATGTTTTTTTTAATTTTGCAATTGCCAATTTTAAACCCTAGGAGGCTAGGGCTTCGAAATCAGACTACTGAAAGGACTGACATGTCCCAAAGGGTGTAGGAGGAATTTGATTAGTTTTTTTTTATTGGGAACTATTTGTAGTACTCCTAGATGCTTACATAGTAACAGTAGCTAAAAACTCTTGCCATCTTTGGCTTTCCAGGAGACTGCACCCCTTCCCCAGGAATGTGGATTGAAGCATAGTTATCCATGTACTCATCACCCCTAGGCTGAGTATCAGTGAGCGCTGCACCCCAGGGATGAGGCGTTCCAACTGAATCAACAGGCACCCTGCCCCGGGAAGCGGCACGTGGAGATTGCTCACCCGCGCCAGGCGGCCCGCTGGTCTGCGAGCAGATTCTTTCCAAGATCGGGTGCTTGATTTCATGCTAAGGCGTGGGAGGGGATCCGTTTCTCCATGAATTTCTGTGATGATGGCAGTTGAGAGATCATTGCTATGGGCCAAATCAGGGGAGGGAGGCTCATTTCCACCGCAGCTGACTTCAGCAGTGAAATACTTGCGGTGGTGTCTCAACCACAAGACAATTATTAGTTCAGCAGAATTTCCTTTGCGATAGCATTGTGATTATAGGAACGGGTTCAATGCCCACAGAGAGAAAAAGTAAAGCACCATCTCAGAGTACCATACTGCATTTCACTAGGCACTCAGATCACATTACCATGCATTTTGAGTAGAACATTCAAGCAACAAAAAAAAGTATTTAAGAAGTTGCACAGAAAGCTTATAAAAAATTAAACCAATGCTGCTTTACACAGAAGTAAAAGTAGGGTGAAACCAAAAAAATTGCATCAGATTTCTTCTATCCAATTCTGTTGGTTTTCACTTGGAACAGAGGCAAAACAAATAAATAGATCAATCAAGGCAGAGACCATTCTGCAGTCTATATTTCCCATGTCTTCCCAATTCCAGCAAATTCTAGTTTTCTGCTCTAATAAAGAAGCTACTCACTTCAATAAACAGTACTTTTTGTTAGTCAAGCCTTGTATTACAAAATAGTTTCTGGCCTTGATGCTAGATTTTTAATACTGGCTATTCATATGCAACTCTGCACATCAAAAATGCTATTGTACCACTGCAGAAAAGTAACTACCTAAGGCACAGGCTTTAGAAAGCAATCATTGTAGATACTGTGCAAGACAGCAAAAGCTCCAGTGCATCCGGATCACGCAGAGGAAGAGAACATGACACAGTCCTGTTTTAAAAATGGGGTTTCACTGATTTAAAAATAAAACAAGTAATACGCTTTACACAGGCCCTATACAGCTCAAGTGACAGTGTGGAGCTACACACAAACAAGTGATCCTTCAGCCCTTTCAGGTTATGCACAAAAATAAAGCAAACATGAATTAAGAGTGGATTCTTACTACTTCCACACATTACATACATACATACATCATGCAAGTTAGCCTAACCTAACTCAGTGAACTTTCACACACAGATTAGTGCTTCCGTACCACAAGTGTTTTAAAATTAATTTTAATTACACTGCAAATTGTGCACAGACTAGACTGCAGCTCAGCATGTATTCACGTAGTGTGTAGCTGAAGTCGTATTTCCTTATGACTATCAAAAAGTCATAAGTAAACAAAAGACAAATATATGAACTACTTACCTACTTCATAGCCATCAAAGAAAAATCTATCTGTGGAGCAGAGAGAATAAAGACATCTATTTTCATAGAGCTGAATATTTTAACATCAATTTCAGGCTGTCCTGCTATGTAAAAACAGTAGCACATTAACATGTTGAAGTCTTTTGGTTCTGTTGACTTTTTAGTGTCTTTGTGGACGTTCTAAGTTTCTTACATGAAATTAAAATTTCTTAGTGTCTCAACTCTGAGCCTTAAATGTAGCAGCATATTCAAAAAAAAGAAAAAAGAAAAAAAAAAACCAAACAAAAACAAGGGGGGAAAAAAACCCACCAAAAAAACACCCACCCCCAAAAAAACACTTCCCTTTGTTACTTGCAGAGACACTCATTTCCCTCTTTCAGAACAGGCATTTGTTAATGCAAATGCATCAAGGCATCACATTTTTCCTTATGTTTCAGATAAAAATATTGCCAAAAGTACAAATTCCTATTTGTTCAAATTTATTTTGTACTTATCCTACATGTGGCATACTGAATGTGCCAGCTCTCAAAAATCACACTGCAGTCTTGAGTCGCACCCTCTGCTAAACAAAATCTCACTTACAAAATCTAAGAAAGCCACAGCAGTATAAACACAGAATAATCTTCGAGACAATCTAAAGCAATTGAGATATCCAGATAAATGTCCTGGGAACTTTCTGAAGGGATGCATGCAGCTGTAAATGGAGTGAGGACAAGAAACAATGGACAAATTGAAGCCCAAGAGGTTCAGACTGGATTGAAGAAAATACTTTTTGCCCACGGGAAAAGTTCAGCACTGCCCAGACAGGCTTCACAGTCCTATCTTTGATGGTTTCTCCCACTTGGCTTCAAGACCAGAACTAAGCTGAACAAAGCCTTGAGCAACCTAGTCAAACCTTAAGCTGACCCTTCTTTGACCACAAGGTTAGACTACAGACCCTCCAAGATCCCTTCCCAACTCAATTGTCCTGTGAAAGCAATACAAATTCTACAGAACCCTTCTGTGATATTTCATCTATACAAGTCTTAAGTGATAACATTTTCCAATAAACTGTTTGTAAGTTAACAGTGTTCTTAAAAAGCTAGGGAAGGCCCTCAAAAATGCCTGAACACTTTATTAATTTGAATAGACTTCCACAGACTGCTTGATCAAATATAGGCATGTTGATTCACTGCCACTTTTGCCCAGGTGCTCAAACCAAAGCACCCACACCAGCTTAGTCACAGGGTGAGTAGTCAGTGGCCAGTTTACTGTTTCTTTACCAGTGGAAACATCTATAGAGGTGTATCACAATGACCAGGGTGTTTTCTGCTTTGTTTTTACAGTCAGGGGGAAAGAGAACCCTCTCACACATTACGTGGAAAGGAATCATCAAGCATCTGCCTGTGCTTCTGGGAGAGCTGTGGGACAGCTCTGAAGGACTGCCAGATCTACTCAGTATCCTCATTTGCACAATGGGCAGGTTGCCAGACCCAGTTAAAACAATACCTGAGGTCTAGTTTATATTCCCACCTAGGCCAAATAGCTGGGATTTAAAACACTTGCAAGTTTGGGTGTGAGGGTGGTGTGCAATGACAAGGGAATTAGACCATGGCTCTACAGGATTTCTCTTCTGATGCAAGGTTAGCTCAAGCAGCTCTGCCTTCTCACTCACCCAATCCTCCTCAGCAGAAGGAGGAGTGAGGGGCAGAACTGGAGACTGCATCTGGGGTGCAGGTGATGAAGCTGGGACTCAGAGCTGTGTCCCAGCCAGAGTCCAGCAGCAGTGAGTGCCCTTGTTCTGCTGTTCAGGCAGGTAAAGCTGCAGAAAACGCAAGTGCCTTTGGGCTGGCAAGGACAGGCTGGTCTCAATTTATTTTAAAAAACAGGCCCCTCTCAGCTGCTCACTTGCTTTTCATCACTTACTCCACTCCTCTGCCCCCATGTCTCGCACACCAGTTGCCATAGTTTGTTTCCTCCCTGCTCCCACTTCTCTCTTCACATTGTCAGAAGAACGGGGAGATGGAAGCACCTTCCTTCCCAGTTCATCACCTGTCAAAAAAATCTCTCTAAAGATGCCAGTGACTCACCCAAGCACAAAGCCAACAAAAAGTTCTATGTCTTGCAGCTTGCACATCTCCTGAGCTAGGCAACATGGGTGGCCCGCCTCTTTCCAGAAGGACATATTGGGAGGGAGCACCTCTGGCTGTTGTGATGGCAGCACCCAGCACCACCACCCAGCAGCCTCTAAGTTTTCCTTCTCCACTCCAGCCATGTGCTCACAGAGCAGACTCTCCTTTGCTGTGGCACCAGGAGTCTTTGCCTTTCAGAACTGGCTTTGTACAGTTTGTAACACGCCAACCTCAGGCAGCACAACACACCATCCTGCTAGGAACCCAGCCACGACTACTATTTTACTGCAAGTCCCCCTGTTACCTTTTCTAAGTCTAGACTGCCTCAAAGTGAGACTTAGGGGGTTGAGGGAAACCAAAGCATGCACACACAAAAAAAAGTGAACGTTTTATCCCATCTCTGACAAATTCACTTGCAATGAACAACAAAGTTATGGCAACCCCCTCCATCACAGTGAGCAATGCTTGTATACTCTCATTATCTTGTGTATAAGTAAAAGTAGCTGTAGAAGTAATGATTCTTGAAAATTAAAACTGTCTATGTAAAATTTTTAGGCTGATTGATACAAGTTAAGGCAGCACAAAGTAGTATTTCATTCCAAGTTTTCAATATATCAAAACAAAACCAGAAGTATGCTGAAAAAATAATCTCAATTCTTCAACTTCTAAGAAAAATTTTACATCTAAAGCCTCCCAGGCTGGATATAGTTTTCCAGTGCACCATGAGCAAGGAGTAAAAAAAGCAATCAAGTATAATTTAATGGTCTAGAAAATATAAAAAACCCTATATTTATTGTTTGTAGGTACGTTTCACAACATCCAGTTAAAATCAGAAAAAAATTATAGTGAAGTTGCAATGCTTACTCAATTACTTAAATGCTATATTAATGCTAGTTAATTTTAAGTTAATATAGAAAATTGGCAAGTTAATTAAAATATCTCAATGCAACATATGCTTATTTGATAAAATTGGAGCGCAGGAAAGAAAACCAGAACCAAGAATCTTTCTCTTACTCTGCTTAAAAGGCAGAGAGGAAAATATGCTGACACTGAGACAGGAGAAGGTACAACAGAGAGACAAAGTTTGACAAACTATTAGACCCAACAGCCATAGATAATATCCCTAAGAAAAAAGAAAAAAAATTTTAAAAAAAGTAAAAGCTCTATGCCTTCTCTGCATAAAAAGAATTCCTATTCTTCTGTCAGATTTGTTTCTTTGATATTTAATATTCTTTTCACTAAAGAACCTAAAGAAGAAAGCTGTGTAACAGTCAAACATGCTCTGAACACATAAATCACAGAAATCTACCAAAAAACACAAACTATTACACCATCACAGTCTCTGATTACAGACTTGCACAGAATAAACTATCTGCTTTTTCCAAGATTCAGTAATACACTGACGCTGCGTAGCAGAGAGGTTATGAGCCCCCAAAACAGTGCACAGGGAACACTGTTTCCCTGGAGTTGATTCTTGTCAATTAGTATTTACATATTTAATTTTATTTGCATATTTACCAGATATATTTACTTTCTTCCAAGGTCACAAAGCTCCTTAGAGCAAGAAAAATAGCAACAGCAGAGGATAAAACTGTCTATAAAATGGCTTTATATTTAATTGAATTCTTGTTCTGATTCATGATCAGTAATAATTATTCCTGGCAAACAGGGGAGAGAATTTCCAAAGCACATACCACAGAGAGACTTGCAAATTAATTCAAGTATTTTGTAAAATTGTTTCTTCATTAAGTGGTAGTGCTCCCCAAATATACAGTTTATTATAACATCTGGATCCTTTCATCATCCCATTACTCCCTCTGCTATTCCTGAAATATCCTTGTAACAGGAAAACACTTTCAAAACATGCTCTGGCATGTTAAAGCCCAGAGCTTGCCACTGCAATTCAGATATTTTAAATTTACACCACTCTTGTTTCCACCATCAAATGTACCAGCATGTCTAGCGTAATTTAAAATTTCCCCAACATTCCTGCTTATCATTCCCACCACAACACAAATTACTAATGCCCTAAAAAAACAGAAACAAAAAGATACTTCAAAACATTTGCCTTGTTTTAAATATGCTCTCCCCAAATCATCTCTCCCCTGGTCAGCCATCAGTGGTTCTTACATTGCATAGTAGCTATGACCCCTACGTTTGAGGTGGCATGATCAAAGGAGCCCTGGCCAGACTTGGAAAAACATTTCCACTGAGAATGGACATACTGCCTGTCAAAAGGTTATTCCCACTGCGTACGGGGAGCAGCTCATATTACTCCAGTGTAACATGAAAGTGCAAAATCTAGCCGTAGTAATCCACATACATGTTTTTCTTTCTAAAAAGGGCATATGGGAGACACTGGCTAGAACAGAACATCCGTATTATCATTTGAAGGGAGGGGATGGACTGGCAAGGGAAAGCTACCCTAATCAATCCAGCTGCAGGAATCAGCCTCTTAAAAAAATACTTTAAATATTCTGCCTCTCACCACAGCAATTACTTCTCTTCAGTTGCTTTCCTCCCCTTTAGTTAAAAATTTATATATGCAAATATACATCTACGTATAGATAATCACACACATACACATGATCAGACTTTACACGCTGCGGAAGACAAAATAACTTTGGAGGCGTAAATCTTAATGTCAATGACAGGAAGGCTTTGGTGAACCATTACCATAAATCTGACAAACGCTAATTTGATGGGTGGCTGTATCTGTCTGCTGCAAGACCAGTCTAGACAGTCTATTGAGAAATCCTAAAACACAACTGTTTGTTCCCTGTAACACCATCTGGATATGGCAATAAGAGCCGACCCAGTGCCATTCACACATGGATCAAAGCACATGCTAATGCCATCATGAAGTCATACACATAAAAAATTCAATCTGAGAACTCTATGCAATTTTCCTAAGTCCTCAGTGAAGAAACCTCAGACTTAGCACAACTCAAGCTAAGTGCATGAAGAGGGGGAGAGGGTGGAAAAAAAGAAGAGAATATTTAATGAGCTTGGCCTTCCCGAGGAATGTTAGGCCACCCATTGTATTGGAAAAGGCTCATGTCACACTTCAGTCATGGCACCCATCAGGGTGCCCCTTTACAAAAATTGATCCGGAGGTTTTTGTAATTACCTGTTTCAAACAGAAAGAGTGCCCAGAAAAAGGAGAAGGTTTCTGAGGTGTAAATCTTGCATTTTCTTATTTAAGACAGAGCTGGCAGAATTTGCAATATCGCAGACAATATTGAAAAACCCTCTCTCATTAAACTGCACCATGGCACTAGATCAAAGCACCAAGGGCCCCCTATTGAACTTCTCTAAATATTACAAACCTAAGAGCAAGTCTGGCTATGCAGAAACTAAATGTAAAGCAAATTTTTTTCCTGCTTCCAAAAAAAACAAAACACAGCTTTCCATGACACAGCTTAAAAAGGTAAACATACCATATAGCATACTGGAAACTTTAAATTGTCAAAGTTTCACATACTACCACAAAAAAAAAAAAACCCAGCAGGCACAAGAAAAAAAAAATACCCAACCAAAAAAAAAACAAACCCACCAACAAAAAAACACAAACAAAAAAACCACCCCAAAGATTACTAGGGGCTTTTTTCCTGCAAAGCCCACTTCTGATAGTTTCTGGGGTGCTTTTTTAATACTGCCCTTAGAAAGGTTCTTGTAAGTTCTGTTTAATATAATGCATTATGTAACCAATTCAATAATCTACACAAAACATTTGGCTTTGTCATCAAATCCACCATTTTTTTCTGTTAAGTATCCACTAATGCTAGGCTTCCAGCAATTATATTGTTCCCAGCTTTTTGACCATTGAAACTGTATTTCTCATTTAACTCTGTTTTCTTTTCATGATGTAAAAGTTTACAACAAACAGTCCTTAGTCTTTCTGGAAAAACTATGTATGAAGCTTGTTTGCTGAAGACGTATCAAGTCAGGAAGCAAAAGCAGGTTTTAACAACCATTTTGATACAAGTCCCATCTTTAAAAGCTGACATCCTATCATTTAAGTCTTTTTCTCTAATCTTTAGAACGCAATCTAAATACTGTTGGACTTCAATGACTCTTGTGGGTCTCTTCCAGCTCAGGATATTCTATGACTCTATACTGTTATGGTGCTGCTTCATCCTGAAAACATTTGGTAAGATCACAATCCTAGCTCTTTAAATACTTTTCATTGTAAATTAAAAAAAGACAAGTAGCAAAATTTATTTCTGCCACCATGAGCAGCTCAATGGAAGTTAAATAACTATTAACATCGCATTTTAAACTTTTATGGGCTAATGTTAGCAATTTTCCTATTCCCAAAAAAACATGTTAACATGAATGACCTGTCATAAAATACTGCATCCCTAGAAGTTTCATAAAATTACTGCAGAAAAATAAATTGCATAGTTACTTTAAAGGACCTGCAAAAATTCTGTATATATGCAAAAAATCACTCAAATTAAACTTCCACACACAACTTAAATCTCAATCCAACTTGAAAAACTATGTATTTTTAAGAGCAGGTATGAAGTCACAACAGCTACACTGTGGTCCATCACAGAAATAATACTGTAAGAAAAAGTACATTCCAGTTCTCAAGATCTTTTAACTCAGTATTTCTGTCAAAATTACAATTGCCTTAAATTTAAATATCTGAGCTCCATATATGTAGCTTTTAAAAATAACTTTAAAAGAGAAACAAGTTCAGACTGTTACAGAGATCAAATAGTCTGAGGAACTTTCTGCTACCATGCCATGAGAGGATCTATTATAATAACCTTTTTTTCAGTGGAATAGATTAAATACAATTACTTTTTCCTCTCCCAAAAGATTAGCATTCCAATAAAACCAAGGGGAAAAAAATAAAAAGGGTGGGAGACAGAAAAAACTTATTTTTGCGATCAGGTTACTTTAAGACAAAAAAAAAAAGAAGAGTGATCAAGTAGTCTTTCCGTTCAAAGTGTGCTCATGGATAAACAGAAAAAATCTCCACAGAGATTTCTGGTACTAGAAAAGCCAAGAGATTTGCCCTGACTTATGACTCAAAAGACTGATACACTATGAGTCATCAAGTTTTCAGACTGTAGAGATATCTCAATACGGGGAAGTGGGAGATTTACAGGAATGAACTGTGCATCACAAACCAACAGTTGTTACTGCAGAAAGCAAGTATTTCCCCTTGAGGAAAAAAGTTGTAAGTGTGTACATATCACAGTAATTTCTCATTACATTTGCAATGGGACTAAATGGCATCATACTAGCATTAGGCTCTTCCATGTCTGAATCATGTACAGAACAGATAACTGAAGAATACACATGCACTTAGTATCTGTTTAGAAATACACACCATCTCCTGTCTCCTCCAAATTTCTACATGGAGAATTGTCTTAAGAGAACCAACCTAAGTTTAGGCAGAACAATATATAGCCTAACTATCAATGTTTCAGCAGCAGACACGTAGCGAAGGGCATGCTTCGCAGAGTTTAAAATCTCCGATGACTCCCTTCATGCTCTGCACAGGACAGCACTGCCATCTACTGCTCACTGCCGCAGCAGAACCCTTTCACACACCTCCACAAAGTCTCCACCAGCTCAGAAACACCACCTCTCCCAGGCAGAATCAAAGACAGAACCTTGAGAAGCCAGTCCCAGGGAAGACACCTGTAACTCCTCTAGCAATTCTGTAATTCTACATGATACAAAAGGCTGTGTTTCTTTATTCAAATGTCTTACAGAGCACAGAATTAACTGGAGCGCAGAGGGAAGAGCTGCAGCTGCTCCCCAGAGGGAGTCACCAGGTGGCTGTGCAGTGCCCTCTTCTGCTTTCCCACCAACGCAGCTGTACTCTTCCTGAACACAGAATCCTTTTTCCATTTCTCAGTCCTTGTCAGAGTACAGACATTAATCTGTTTCCATCCTGAGAAGCTATCCATTTTCACACATACACAAACATTACAAGGCCACCCGAATTACATACCCAGTGTCGTAAGCAAAATAATCATTGTTTTTCTAATTTTAGCATAATGAATTTATTTCTACCAAGTGCTATAGACTCAAGTTATTCTAACATAAAGCTTGTGGATAAACCATGGATGAGCTAACAAAAAAGTATTTCACTCAATTGTTTAAAAAGTTGCCAGGAAGGTAATGACATGTTCAAATCATTTCAATTGCAACCTTGATATGTCAAAGAATTTAGTAGAATATAAGCACAAGGACATATCTGTGCCACTACCTTTCTAACTGAAAGAAAATAAGTTCGACTGGTAAGCTTTACAGGTTTTGACGAATCCATTCTCAAAGTGCTCTTCCCACTAACAATAAATTTGGATCCACTAGAAACTGATGCAGATAATTTAACGAGATTATGAATTTTGTTAATGGAGACCATTTCATATGATATAACAATAATGATAATGAAACTACTGAAATGTAATCTATAAATACATTGAAGACAAATTGAACCACCCCATTATGAAAACCAAAAAACGTTATCACTGTTTTTCAGAGTACAAATAGCCATGTGATCACTTCAATCATAAGGCAAGTGACATATAATTACAGCACAAAGTTACTCACGTCTCCCAGATTCTATGGCAATCGATGGTTACCTGTTACCATGTGCAGTAACTTGAACTTGATGGTGACAAGTGGCAGAGGTGGAAAACAACTGAGGTGAGAATAAAAACCTGAGAATAATTGTGAAATCTGTAATTAGAGTATTGTGAAGTTACATAGACAGTTTTCACTTGCTGTTGTTTTGTGGTATTTTGATTTGTTTTCTTGGCATTTTTTTGCAAGGCAGAGTGTATCAAAATGTGAATGACCTTTCAGAAACTTTAAGAATGTTTAAGATCTTAAAAAGACCTACCAAAAGACCTCCACAGACACTCTACCCCTTGTTCTTCCTTAAATGATTCTTGAGAATGTGCAAATTCATTTCCTCTGCAGAACCCACAAAAGCAAGTCACAGCATTCTCTCTCTTTTCTATACCCAGCAGACAAAAAGAAACACAGATTAATTTCTTCACAGGTGACATCATACTAGGGATCTGCTACAGGCCATTCAAACAGGAAGACCAAGCTGATGAGGTCCTCTACAGACAGACAGGAGTGGCCTAATGTTCACATGTCCCAGTCCTCCTGGGGAACTTCAACATCCCCAATATCTCTTGGAAGGACAACACAGCAGGGCATAGGCAATCCAGGAGGTTTTTGGAATGTGTTGATGATAACCCCTTTCTCCAGGTGTCAGGTAGCCTGGGAGGAATACCAAGGAACAAAGAATCACATTAGGAAAGCTAAAGGCCTGATAGAGTCAAATATGGCCAGAGACATCAAGGGCAGTAAGAAAAGCTTCTATACATGGTGCAACTGATAAAAGGAAGATTAGGGAAAATATAGTACCTGTCCAGATAGAAATGAACAAGAACAAGGAGAAGGCTGAAATACTCAATGACTTTGTTAGCTTCAGTCTTCACCGGCAAATATTCCAGCCATACTGACCAAGTAGCAGAAGGAAAAGGTAGGGCCTGGGAGAATGTAGAATCTCTCACCATAGAAGACTATCAGATTCCCCACCATCTGAAGAGTCTAAAAGTACACAAGCCCGTGGGACCTGCTAATATACATTCACAGGTCTTGAGGGAGCTGGCCAACAAATTGGCCAAGCCAATGTGAATCATATTTGAGAAGTCATGGCAGTTCAATAAAGTTCCCACTGACTAAAAAAGGGGAAATACAATCCCCATTTTTAAGAGAAATAAGGAAGACACAGGAAACTACAGGGCTGAGAATGCCACCTCAGTTCCCAGTAAGATCATGGAGCAGATTCTCCTGAAAACTGTGCTAAAGCACATGGAAAACAGGAGGTGAATGTAATATCCAGCACAGCTTCGCAAAGGGTAAATCATGCCTAACAAGTCTGGGAGCCTTCTCTAACAGGATTAGGGATGGGTGGTGAGTGAGGGAAGAGTAACTGATTACCCAGACTAGTGCAAAGCATTTGACACTGTCCTACATGACAACATGGTCCCTAAACTGGAGAGAATGGATTTGATAGATGGACCATTGAGTAGTAAGGCATTGGCTGGATGGCCACACACAAAGCCACAGTCGATGTCTGTGTCCAAGTGGAGAGTGATGAGTGCCATTCCTCAGGGTTGATATCAGCACCAGCTTGGCTGAAAATCTGTGTTGGCAACATGGATGGTGGGACTGAGTGCACCTTCAGCAAGTCTGTCCCCACCACCAAACGGTATGGCGCAGGCAACATGCAGAAGGGAAAGGAGGCCATCCAGAAGGGTCATGACAGGCTCGAGAAGAGGACCTGTGTGAACAGCATGAAGTTCAACAAAGCCAAATGCAAGGTGCTGCATCTGGGTTGGGGCAATCCCAAGCACAAATACAAGCTGAGCAGAGAACAGGTTGAGAGCAGCTTGGGACTTCTGGTAGCCGAAACACTCAATATGACCCAGCAAGGTGCACTCACAGCTCAAAAAGCCAAACATATCCTGGGCTACATCCAGAGCAGCATGGCCAGCAAGGCAAGGGAGAGGATTCTGCTCCTCTGCTGTGCCCTCATTGCATCCAGCTCTGGGGCACCCAATATAAGAAGCAAATGGACCTCTTAGAGCAGACCCAAGCATGGTTACAAAAACACTCAGAGGGCTGGAGCTGGGCTTTTTCAGTTCAGAGAAGAGAAGAGAAGGATCTAGGGAGGCATTATGGCACCTTCAGGTACCTGAAGGGGCCTACAGGAAAGCTGGAGAGGGACTTTTGACAAGGGCATGTACTGATAGAACAAAGGGGAATGGCTTTGAACTGAAAGAGGATAGAATTATATTAGGTGTTGGTAAGAAACTCTTTACTGTGAGGGTGGTGAGTCACTGGAGCAGGTGGCCCAGAGAAGCTGGGGATGACCCATCCCTAGAAGTGCTAGAAGGCTAGATGGGACTCTGAGCAACCTGGTTTAGTGGAAGGTGTACCATCCCCTGATAAGGGGATTGGAAATAGATGACCTTATTGGGCCCTTCCAACCCAAACCATGCTATGGTAACATGAACTGGAAAGCTAAAGAGACTCAATTTTCATACAGTGCCCATCAGGAAGTCCTGACCACATTAACCATTCTACCTCTCCAACAGATTTGCAAACAGATTTTAAGATACAAGCTGGTAGACCATCACATTCAACCCAAAGAATTTATTGGGAACACACAGAAATTAACTTTCAGATTTTACATATATAAATCATTAACTTTTTCTTTCAAATTACATCTCTTCTTTACTTGAAGATACTGGTGAACAAGAGTATACTGGTTTTTGCTGGGCCAATATTCTTCAGAGTTAATTTTCTTCAGAGTGGCTGGTATGGGGATGTCTTCTGGATTTGTGCTGAATCCAGCACAAATCCAGGGTTGATAATATAGATTTGGTTTTGTTATTACTGAGCAGGGCTTACACAGAGCTAAGGCCTTTTCTGCCTCTCATACTGCCATGCTAGTGAGGGGACTGGAGTTTCACAGGAGGATGGCAGGAGACACAGCCAGGACAGGTGACCCCAACTGACCACAGGGATATTCCACACCATGTGACATCCTGCTCACTATATACAGTGGGGGAAGAAGAAGGAATGGGTGGACATTTGGAGTGATGGTGTTTGTCTTCCCAAGTCACTGTTATGTGTGATGGGGCCCTGCTCTCCCAAAAATAGATGAAAACCCGACGGCCCATGGGAAGCAGTGAATTAATTCCTTGTTTGCTTTGCCTGTGTGTGAGGCTTTTGCTCTCTCTATGAAACTGTCTGTATCTCAACTCATGAGTTTTCCAGCTCTTACCCTTCTGATTTTCTCTCTGATCTCACTGGTGGGGCAGTGAGCAAGCAGCTTGGCTGCTGGCTGGGGTTAAACAATGACAAAGAGATAAAGGCAAACACTGCCTGTAGAGAGACACTTAAAACCTTGATAACAGAAAAGAAAAAATTAGTAACTGAAATCCACATGATGCTTCTTTTGGTAGTTTCCCCTTTTTATATCTGAAAAAAGATGACCAGCTTTATACCTACCCTAAGTCACTTATGAATCTGAAACCTAATAATGACTTAACTTCTTTACTGTTCTTTACACCCAGTAAAATGGGGTTCCTCCATAAGCCAAGCGCTTCTCTTTCCAAACTCAACATCTGAGGTCACAGATCTAGTTTTATGTTTAGATTTGGAACTAAAACCAGCCTGTAGAAAAGAAATAGTTACCAACAGGATGCTCATACTGAAAATTACCTCAGCTATTTTATTTTTCTTACACAAAAGATATCAATTCATTTTTGGTAGGATGATTAAAATCATCTTACTTCATTAGCAGGGTGTCAACTGTTCCTTCATCACAAGATGATTTCTGGAAATTATTACTGAAAGAAAATTATATAAGTTGCAAAAGAACAGAAAGAGAAGAGAGTAGCTAGAATTGTTAGACAAACAGTCTTGAAGAGACTCAGTCTCTACTTCTGGGGAAAAAAATCCATTATTCGATGAAAATTGTAGCATTCCCGACAAGAAAAAAAAAAAAGAAAGAAAAGTGTAAGTTTAGTACACACGTATGTCTGAGAAAAAGCAAACATTGTTATGATGATGATGAAATAGTTTCCATTCCAACAGTAGCTCAAGATGATGTTAAAGAGTAGCTATTAATTGAACAGCAAAGCCAGACAGCTTGGATACAAGCATGCTGCGAGAAGGCATAGGTACCGGCTTGACTGGTAATGTTTACTGTCATTAAAGTTTGAAAAACTGAAATTGGAAAAGTTCACAAGAACAGCAAGAACAGAACTGCTACGTCAATATTTACAAAGGACAAGTTGGATGCACAAAC
This sequence comes from Lichenostomus cassidix, assembly GCF_008360975.1. Classification (NCBI taxonomy): domain Eukaryota; kingdom Metazoa; phylum Chordata; class Aves; order Passeriformes; family Meliphagidae; genus Lichenostomus; species Lichenostomus cassidix. Next base: position 58,370,158 of record NC_139511.1, on the reverse strand, counting down.
TAATTATGCCTGTCAGCCTAAAGAAGATTTTGTGAAGAAAAATAATTTTATGTAGTGCAATAGCTGATGAAAGATTTGATTATGAACAATTAAATAAAATTACTCAATGAATGCCAATCAACAGGTCTACAGACAATAGACTTACTGTTCTTAAACTGGGTGTAAAGAAGTATGTCTTTATGTAATACTCTTGGTCTTCGGTAATATCCTACTCAGAGCCAAACTGAGGGTATTTTGCTTACTCCTTTAGAACAATCCAATACCAACAAAACACTTTTAAATGGTGAAAGTTTATTTGATTTATGTGCTCCTGGACATACCTGTAAACAAGCCACTCTCATGGAGTGAAGCATTTCTACTGTGATTGCAGAGGACCTTGCCATGCTGTCAGATGTTTAAGAGCACCCATCCCAAAGACGCCCAAGCTCATCAGAAACAGTGAAAGAACACTGATAAAAAATGAAAACCACAGCTTGTCAGTGTATTACTAGGTGTCCAGTAACACAGCAAAACTTGAAAGAGACACCACTGGAATTAATCTGTGGAAGATAATCCTATTTGAAGTCACTTAATTTGCACAAGTTTTCTTAGAGAGAAGACTGTAGAAAGCAAATGGCAGGCCACACTGTCTGTTCTGAGCACAGGCAATGAATGGCAGGCTTAACAAGAAACAAAGTTGTGCACATCTCCATCTAGAAATAAACAGCTGATAGTACCTTCTGCCCTGGAAAATAACGCTTCTGAAAATGTTTTTGGGCATGTTAACTAAATTTGCATGGGGCATCTATAAGAATCAGTCATAGCCTCAAAGAACTGATGTCTGCTCCGGAGATTAGAGAATTGCTAAAATGGAAAAGTAAGAAACTATGATGCCTGCAGTTGACACTGGCAAATTAAGGTGGGGCATGTTGTTGTTTGTCCCATGGCATTGTTGTTGTTTGTCTTGATGTCTGCAAAATTCAGAATAGTGTTCCATATGGAGAAAAACAGAATCAAAGAGGTCAGGGAAGAGTGACTAAAATGGGATGGTGAAAGAGAAGAAAAAATCTTAAATAATTCAGGGATTGAAGAACTCAAAAATACACCTCACAAGAAAAAGAGTAAGAGCAATTTTCCTCAAAACACACAGACAAGGATCAAAATGCAATAGGCATTCATTAAAGGAGAGGCAGTTAAACACTGGAACTTCTTGTCCAGAGTATAGTGAATTTTTTACTACTAAAAATACTCAAATCAGAATTAGATCTTTTGACCTTCACCCCAAAATGGTGTTGTAGTTTAGAGGGTATCTCTAGATTTACTATGAATAAACATTATCAAAACAAAACCTTTTGGATTTACGTCTATTAATGTGGATATCCAATATATATTGTCTGGATAACCAGTTACGATGGCTTTACTAAAACAGAGAGAAGGCAAGTGCACATCCTCGAGATGTGTAGTTCCATGCTTGGTTTCACCAGTGCCATTGTGGGCTGTTCCACATTTCGCAGAGCTGACAGGAGCCCATATTATGCTGAAGTATCTCAGACACAGAGATGGCTCACATTCAGAGAGGTAACTGACAGGGACAATGCAGAGTTCACTGAGTTAGGCTGATTTTACCATATTAATCCTAAGGAGTTCAGAGAGAGCAAACAGCACAAAGTACAAAACCAGTATAATTCCCCATTTAAAACACAACAGCACAATCTTTTCAATACCAATTGAAACACCTCTTTCAGGAGGACTCTGGTGCATGTCAGGCCCAAGAAGAAAACAAACCTTTCCACAGCATGTCCTGTGGGACAGTCCAGTAGAAAAGGTTTCCTGCTTACCTAGCCTGTTACAGGGACTTCAAAATATGCAGAAGCAGAAATCACTTCTGCAAGAGGAAAAAGATAGGAGGCAGAGGTGGAAGAAGAACACCCTTTTGTCATTCTCATTCTGCCTCCCTACTACAGATATGAAGCCAGCCACAGGTGCTGGTTAAGGAAAGGAAGGAGACCTGTAGATCTTAAAAGTGATATGGTCACTGCTCCTGCTACAGCTGAGAGGACACAGAATGTTCCTTTGTCCTTGCAGCTGGACACATGATAAAGCATGTTGCTTATTCACTCCCATGTGACAAATGGAAGAAGTCTGGAGGACAGAACCAAAAGATGGAACATACTGACCTCAGTGTATTTCATCTGGCTGTATGCTTCAGGAAGCTTTTTGTAAACTTTAAATTCTTGTTTCATGTTTGCTGCATCTTGCTAAATTCTATACAAAATGCATCCAGATTTCCATGGAAGAAACTCTGTTTTGCTTGCAAGCAAAAAATTTCAGGTGCAAACATTAAGATGTATTGTTCACCTCTCACATCTAGTAAAAGGTTCTCCAGGCTCACTTATGCTGCTGGTCACAAGGATGCAATCCCTATGATTTTAACAGATGTGCCCACCTCTGCCTAGAGTTCAGTGAACTGAACACCAGCAGCAATTTTGTCAGAGAAGCAAGCAAAACCAGCTCCTAACACAGAGAGCAGTTTGACTTAAACAGCTTTTATTTACTCCATCTTGAGAAGTAACAAACTGTATTTTTTCTATTTAGATCCAAAAATAGTCTGTGTGTTCATATAAACAGGTCTGTAAAGTCTGCATTGACTCAAGAATTGAAATGGTGTCTGCAGATGACCATTAGCCTGTTGCAGTTTAAACAGCTTTTATTCGAACTAATGCAATGAATTCATCCAAAGTGCGCTGAGCTTGAAATAAAGACACCAAAATTGTCATTCAGAAAAAGACCAGTTTCTGCTGAAACCACAGTTCCTTTTCCCATATGGGAACTTACTATAAGGAACCTAGCGACTGGGAAAACATTTCAGAGAAGAGTGAGCATACACACCCACATTGGAACAGATTACCGATTGTTAGACTAGTAAAGGCAAGCATATTTCTCTAAAGCAATCCCTTCTCCTCTCAGGAGATAAATCTTAGACAAACAGTACTTGCTAGCAATGAAAATACAAGATGTCAACAGCTTTCTAGTTTGTTATGTTATTTAATATCAAGTTTGCATGAAGAACAGTGTGGGAACTTAAAAAAAAAAAAGAGAGAGACTGAAAAAAAACCACAAGAAGTAATTTCTAATGTTATTCAGGTCAAATTCAGAACATATTAGTTAGAAAAGCCTGGAATGATTCTGAACTACATCAGGTCTGTAGGAGTCGTGGAGATGTTCTCATGAGCCAAAGAGGCATGAACAAAAGACAGCCTTAAATATGAGATAAATCTGACTTTAAATTGAGCCAACATGGATAAAAAGAAAATAAAACAAACAAATTCTACCTGACCTGAAACTCTCAGTAAGCTACAACATGAATGTCAGCCCTCTCCAAAGGACTGCAAAATGAAACAGATGTGGCTAAATAGACAATACAGTATTCTAAGAAAGCTCCCCCTGGAAATTCAGTTTACATTTAATAACTTGCATAAAAAAATCATATACGGCCCACATTTTCCATGGCAAACCTTAAATATGATCAGTTGCTCCCAGTAATGATAAATTGCTTCTATTTCAGGTAACAGTTTGCAGATAGTTGCACAGTTTTATTTAACTATTTATGGATTATTTAGCACACATTAGTGCCACAAAATACCCTTCAGCTCCCACATACAGCAAAATCTAGAGTATGGCATTTGTCTAAGATGAAAAGACCAAGACCAATCCATGATCTAGAAAAACAAATAGTACTGCCCAAAAGTATGATGGAGGACATCTGTGAAAAAAATTTGGCACAAATTTCTTACAAAATTTGTGTCTTGAAGACTGATGATACAGGTCTCTTAGACATAACAGCACAGCTCAAGCCAATGCTCCTCCTCTGTGCATGAAGCCAAACTGAAAGAACACCTTACAAGAATTTCTCAGCAACTTACCAGGTGATGCAAAATTGGCACTGGAATGCTGTCTTGGTTAACATCCTGATTTGGACCAGACATTTCTAAATCTAACATAAATAGTGCACCAACATAAGAAAGTAAAAAAGTCTTATTCACACAGGCAAGACCTGTATGGTAAATGCCAGAAGTGCAACACCATTCATGGAAGTCTCATGAAGACAGACTCACTTTCAATCAAGACTAACAGTACAATTTTAAGAGAATTTTCAGAATATTTAATATAATCTGATGAGAAAAGGTGCTTTTGTTAGGAGTTAGAGCACGTAAATAAAGGTTATCAGAGAAACACAGGGGCAAGATGGATCCAGAAGAGATTACTGAGTCATCCAACAAGGAATGAAAGAACAGCAAGGCCTGAAACATCACAAACCTGTGAGAGCAGAAAAACCAACACTTTCCTTTTTCTAACACTGCAACTTACACAATCAATACAGGAATTGTGTAAGCAAAAAAGAAAAGTCCATTTTAAAAACTGATCAGTTTTCTGGGCTTTAATCTTTAAACCAGTTTAACTCTAGCATTAAAATTAGTCTGAGTTACAGTATTTCATCTTCAACATTGTACTTCTCCTTTGTTTCTGGGAAAATCAGCAATTAAAAGGAGCTAGGAGAAACAGATGATAAAGCAACAGGTGGGGAAAACCCAGAAGGCCTAGAAAGTAAAAAGGAATAAGGCTTGTTGAAACTTGATGTTGGCAAATTAAGTTTTTCCTCAGCAGCTGAAAAATTTCTCCAAGGTCTCCACTATAGATAACTTTATAATCTCTCAAAATAAGTCCCCACGACTTCACTATTTTCTTTCACAGAAACTAAAACGTTTGCATTAAGAAACATCTTTTCCAGTATATTGCTCATAAGCAACAGGACAATATGAACAGAACACCTTTGATTGCTTTCTTTTGTATTTCCTCTCCTGTCACTCTTTTCTACAAAAATCTTAGAACTAACCTTATGCAAACCTTTCATCAAATCTTGAGAACACCACCAATACAAACTTCATTACCATGCTCCATGTAAGAAAAATGCAGGACTTACAGTGCTGCTACAAACAAATACAGTGTATTGATTCATGAAGTTATCCAAGAGTTGATATATAGAGCATTTACAGCAAAAGTAAAAGCTGATGACATTTTCCTCCATAGTACAAAACAAGAGCACGTATGGAGTGGACACTTTTTGGTCAATATTTGCTCAAAGGGATGCAGGAAAATGTGTCATGAGACAACTAGCACTCACTGATGTCAAAAGGGTAGGCTCACCCCTTTTTCTGTGTCCCTTCCAAGCGGCACATTCCTGCCTCTTACATGCCATCAGCCCTTGGTGCTAATTTGGTCCCTCATATAGACCATTCATGTACACTGAACTGTAAGAAATCCCCCAGAAGTGTGAAAAAAATAAACCAGCTTGCTAAACTGGCAGAAAAGTAAACAGAAGAGTACAATCACCACATACACACGTTTTATCTGCCATGTCAAACCAAGAAGAAAGCTGGGTGGGTCACAAACCTCAGAGCAAAATTCCCTTTTCAGCAGTAAACTGGTCCTGGCAGCTCAGCTGTCCCCCAAAGTCTCATTCTAACCATTCCCTCATTTTACAGGTTTGAACATTTACCTAGAAAAGAATTTGAAAAATATCACAACTGTCCATTACATTAGGAACAAGGTACGTGTTTCAATGAAACAAGATCCCCAGGCTGTAGCTCACAACTACCTAGATATTTCTGCTAATTCTCACTCCCTTGGGTCTGAAGACTTATTCCTGGCTGAGCAATGAAATCTGAATTGAAGAGTTAAGAACTCTTGACCATAATTTACTTCCCTCCCCCCGATAAACACAATGGTTTTTCACATTTGGAGCCACTGCTGGATTTCAGTGCTGGCTTAACTTGTTTGTGTGCATCCTAAGGTTTTCTTCTAGGTTCTGTTTGTTCTCAGATATATCTAGAATTTCTCTTCCCTGTCATTCTTGGCACTCATCAGCTTTCTTCATGAGTTTTGCAATACACCACCTATAGTGAGACAATTCAGAATCTGCCCCCACCAAGGACACAACTGTCTAACAAGAAGGGATTTACACTGGTTCTCTTTGCAAACCAGACACATCTATCTTCCTGGCATGTCTTTTTTCAGAGTGCCTAATAGCTTAGTCAACATAATGGAAATGCCAGAATGACAAACAGAGGAGTAAAGGTGTCACAGGAAACCTCTGCTTGCCTCAAAATTCTTGCACCTATTTCAAATAATTAGCTATGTGAAAACAACCCTGCCTTGAAAAGTCACAGTGACCACTTTGCTCTTTTTCTTTTGTAAATACTCCATAATTGGAAACAGAAGATGGATAAAGTTCCTTCTCCAAAGAAAACTGCACAATGATCTGGAGATGATGCACTTGTAAAAACACTAAGTATGCGAAAGGAGTGGCTACTTCAAAACAAGCAAGCAAACAAACAAAATAAAAAGATTCCACCTCCTGAAATGTACAATACAGCAAACCTCACTGTTACAGGATATCATATAATCCAGTAATTGACAAGAACCAAATAGGTTCTACCCATTTACCCAGCAGAAAACATGCTCAGAGAGCTGCAATGCTAGGAAAAAGACAGATTATAAGGAAAAAAAAATGTTTAAAACGCAAATTTAACCACCAGGCACTGTGAAAAATCCTCATAAACTTCAATGAGTTCACATGGAGAGTTCTTTATGTTTTTACTGAATGCTGGAGACCCCAGCTGGATCACAGGTACAAAGTAGGACAGTTTATATGTTATTATCTCCCACAAATGCTACAGAGAGTAACTGTTCTACTATGCATTACTCACATGCCCACAAGCGGTTTGATTCTATAAAAATCAAGTTTAAAAAACCCAAACACAAAACACGTAAGGCAGACCTCACAGAGCCTAACAGCTGTACAGATTTGCAGGTGAATTGCAAACACAACAGACCACTGTGGGTTCTCCCCAGTTTAGCCAAGGAGAAAGATTTCTGCAGATTATTATTCTTTGTGGAGAGCAGTAACATTTCAGAAGGTCTCTTGGCTTCCCACAGGACAAAACCCTAGAAACGTTGTGGGCTGCAGGTAGAAATGCTGCCTTTCTCTTCTTAGATTTTACATCCCTCTGCCCTGACACTAGCACGCTGCTGATTTCCTGCTAACACCATGTCCTTCAGGTGTCAGGCTCAGGCACCCACTCACCCAAAACTTCCACTGTGCAAGAAGTGTCTATTTTCCATGAGGTGCTACACTGCACGATTTCACACCTCTCAAAAGAACTACTTCGAATTGGCTCTCAGACTTAACACTCCTTTTCTGCAGTCTTGACTGCCTCATGGTCTCTCTGCAGTCTTGGACTCACAGGGTCTGGCTATCTCTGTTCTCCTTAACATACAGGTACCCTTGTCCCAAACTTTATTCATCCCTCCATCCACAAAGTCTCCCAGTAATTGCTTTAGACGCTCACAAGTCACAGGACTGTCCTGAAGGCATGACAAAATCAGCCTCTCACCTCACACCACACACATCCCCTCCACTTCAGAATTCCTGAACTTGTCCCAGTCTCTTGTCAGCCTTCGCCTCATAACAGAACCCTCGGTCACACCCTCCTTTCTGGCAGGGATCTAAAGTTTATTCACCCCAGTAGGAATGAAGGCTCCATGTCTCAAACTACAGCTTAAAACTAAGACTGCGAGCAGTGTTTTCACAACATTGCGGCACGCCAGCTCTCCGCTGAAACACGAACACCCCTCTGAGCTGCAACTCTGAACGTTTTCCAGCAGCAGCACTGCAGCACCTGGACTACACTCACCCAGCCCCACGTCTGACGGGTGTGAGAGGCGGGAGGAGGCGCGGTGGAGGCGGCGGGGGGCTGCTCGGTGACATCGGGGCGCTGCTCGGTGACATCGGGGCGCTGCTCGGTGACATCGGGGCGCTGCTCGGTGACATCGGGGCGCTCCGTGTCACCGAGCCGCCGCGCCGCCGCCCGCCAGGGGGCGCTGCTCGCCGCTCGCCGCCGCGCAGGGCGCCCCCCGGTGGGTGCTGGGGGAACCGCGCCCCGCCAGCCCCCCGTCCCTCCCCGCCGGCCGAAGGGACAGCGCCGGACACGGACAGGCCGGACACGGACAGCGCCGGGCACGGACAGCGCCGGGCACGGACAGGCCGGGCACGGACAGCGCCGGGCACGGACAGGCCGGGCACGGACAGCGCCGGGCACGGACAGGCCGGACACGGACAGCGCCGGGCACGGACAGGCCGGACACGGACAGCGCCGGGCACGGACAGGCCGGACACGGACAGGCCGGACACGGACAGGCCGGACACGGACAGCGCCGGGCACGGACAGCGCCGGGCACGGACAGCGCCGGACACACAAACACTCCCGCGGCGCGGATGGCGCTCCTGTCCTGCTGCTGCGGCCTTCCCAGTCCTTGCTGCTTCAGCAGGCAGGCTGACAGCGCGCCGCGCCTCCCGCAGAGCCCAGCAGACTGGATATGCCTAAGGAAAAGGATGGATCTCGCAGGGATCGGAGGGAACCGGGCGCGGGACGGGGCGGGAGGGCTACACACGCCACAGGAATTTAGGTTCAAAAGAAAAACACTTTGGGCTTGCTTGATTGTTTTTTGTGGGTTTGGGGTTTTTGGTGGGGGGATGGGGGCAGGCGGGTGTGGTGGTGTTTAGCAGACTGGAAACAAACCTCCATAAAAATACATTTAATTGGTAACACTCTGAATGGCAATCCAGTGGTTTGTTACCAGACTGCAACTAGCTTTTCTGGAATACAGGGCTGGTACCGAGACAAAGGCTGCTTAGGACACTCACCTACTGACTATCCTCCTTTGCTGGAGTGCTTTTGTCTGTGTGCAGCTTTTCAATCTGCAAAGTAACTTTTTGCTAAGCAAGTTCTTAGTTAATTTTCTGATGTTCTTGTCACTTAGCTCTTCCTAACAAAACAGATCTGCAACTCAAAGCCACATCCATAACACAGGGAATTCTAAAATCAACTACAGAAATTCAGTTTAACCAGTTCAGAAAATCCAAGACAATCATGGAACCCTATATACTGTATATACTAAAGGAAACTCAGGAATTAACTCAGGAAACTGGGCAAGTTTTATTAACATCTTCTAAAGATACTTATCCAGTCTCTTGGGTCTTACCTGTCAGTGTCGGAAAACCACAGAAGTAAAGATATAAAGAATTCTTCCCACAAAAAGTCTGAAAAATCCAATAACCACCTTGACTTTCACTTATTTAACCCAACAACAAGGTATTGTTTGTATTTGAACCAGCTACACACCAAAGTCATGGTCAGGTACATTCTTTAAAGATGATAACAGTGCTGAGGGAATATAGGAAATGGTTAGAAAATAGACTCAAAATCAATGTTTTAGACGACCTTACTTGAAGCTTGCCTCTTTGCTATGCTTTAGCTTCTGCTACACTACAGGTTTAAGACACATTCCTTTTCTTTTCAGAAAAATTGCCATCCTCTCTACTGTGCCAAAAAGATCACCCACAGCCTGTTCACAAGGAGACTTCTCAGCAGTGTGAGAGGACAGTAAGGGATGGTGTGACAGACTGTGGCCCACAGAAACGCTGCATATCCAGTGATGGTGCTGGCTGATCTCAGTGGTGACTGAGATGGGAACAACAGCAAAGGCATTACAGTCTTTAGCCCACAATTTAGGATGGGTTAAAACTGATTGGACATTGGCTTAGTGGCAGCAGTTAATGTCTGGTACTTTACCAGGACTGCAGTAACAAGGAGGAGAACTGCAGAAGCCAAATCAGTGACCTGTCCTTCATCAGTGACATGGGAGAAGTCATGCTTATCAAGTTTGCAGATGACATCAAACTGGGGGGAAAGCCAATGCATTGCAGAGCACCTCTGCCATCCAGAGGGACCTGGAGAGGGTGGAGGAAGGTGGGTGGGACCTTGTGCAGTTCAGCATGGAGAAAAGCCCTGCCTCTGGGAAATCAGAGCCTCAAGCAGTAGGGCAGGCCAGATTTGATCTGTCTGGGCAGCAGGTCTGCAGAAAAAGCCTTGGGGCTGGCAGCAATGAAGAGCAGCAGTATCCATCACTATAGTAGTACAGGCACAGCCAGGAGATTGAAGAAAGCGATGATTCCCCCTTGATTCAGTACATTTTACTAAACACTGAGATAAGATACTGAGTCCTCTGTTTGGGGTCCCCACTGCAGGACTCCCACTGCCAAACTGGTGTGAGCCCAACACAGGCACACCAGGATATTCAAGGACCAGAGCACCTGCACAGTAAGGTGACCCTGAGGGACAGGGCTTTTTCAGCCTGGAGAAGGGAAGGCTCTGAGAGCACCTCAGAGCAGCCCACTTCTGCCTACAAACAGGTCACTGACAAGAAAGAGTCGGGCTGTGTCATGGTGGTTGACTGACACACAGCAGGCACAAGCAGAAAGATGAGAACTTCAAACTGGAAATAAAGCGAAACCTTTCTCCTACAGGAGCAGTGCAGCAGTGCTGCAAATTGCCCAGAAGTGCTGTGGTCCCTGCACTCAGAAGGTTTAAAGACAGAGTGCCAAAAGCCCTGAGCCATGTGGTCTGACCTCTCTGCTGACCCTGCTTTGAGCAGGAAGTCAGACTAAAGACACTCAAGACTTTTCCATCCTTAACTGTAGTGTCTGTCTTCAGTGCTGTCAAGCTGCAACACAAAACTGAAGTTTAATGAGCTCTTTAACTTTTTATTTACATTAATCTTGTTAATTTAGTGGGTGAGCAGATTCCTACAAATCTAATCTACAAGCTGACAACACCTTTTCAAAGGCACTGTAATGGAAGAAAAACACAGAAAGTGAAAAACCTATTAATTTGAATCCCCAAGACTGCATGGTATCATCTTTCATGCTTTTGGAGATCAGGGAGGATGGGTTTTCATAAGAACCATTACACTGTCTGATATATATGGTCATCAGAAGTATGAAAAAAACTTCATGACTCTTCAAGCAGGTAATACAGTAACAAAACAAAGTCTTGTGTGGCAAAGCTCAGTACTGCTCTACCTGCAGCTGGCATAAAACACCAACTCAAGAAAATCAGTACTGGACACAAAGCATACAGCTTTTTTGGAACTAAAGTTAAATTCCTTCTTTAAAGTGTGGACAAAAAAAAAATCTGTTCCAGAACTCTGTTCCTTTTCACAGGCAGGGTAGAAACAAAAAGACCTGTATTCACCTGTATCAGAGAGAACAGGAAGCAGATGTGCTGCTGGCATGCAGTGATGACAGAGTCCCTGTGTTAGCAAACAAAACGCCCAATGCTGCAGCAAGAGGTACATCACAATTCTTAAAAAACAACACAGAACATGTGAGAGTTTCCCCAAAACCACCAGTCATTAGCAAAACCCCGATGTTTGCTTTTAAAAAGGTCTGCTGTGTGTAGTCCTCATGGCAGACATTATTGAGCAGAAGAGTTGATTCTTGTATAAGTAAACAAATTAAAACTTTGAAAATGCCAACCTAGTATTTCCATAACAGACAAATCTGCAATGCTTTTTGAGGAAGATTCACAAAGAGGAATGGCTACCACACAACCATTTCAGTCACTGATAACTCTGGTTTACCAACTATTGAGCATTATATTACCAACCCACATTAGATACTGTTACAATCACCATCTCATCTGGTTATCAACCTCGAAACTCTGAAGGTCCAATGTTGTAACGTGTGTCAAACTGCTGCAGTCCAACATCCAGAAGCAGAGCTACAGTAACCAATCAGCCCCACTTGTACCATCATCTTGAGCTCCATCCATGCAAAGGTACACTACATAAACTCCATCCACCACATTGTGGTGAGCTAAAAAAGGCATCAGTGGAAAATGAGAACTACTAGGGAAGGAAATAAGAAATAGAATTTAGCATTTGACCTTCATGTTCTTCACTTAGATAGAATCTATCTACACATGATTTTACAATTCTGCTCTGCTGAATTAGTAATTACATATAAAATACTGCAACAAATCAACATGTTAAAGCCAGCAGAAAGGATGGTTTTCCTGCTGTAGCTATGTGGCCTACAAGGATCCTATGAGGCACCTTCTTCTATTTTCCCAATGGAAAAAAAAGTCCAAGATACACAAGCAACTGCAGAGAAGGAACAAAAAAAAGGGGAGAAGTGTACAAACGCACATGATCACTCCTACAAATCAGCCTACCACACATACTTTCTACATCTACAGATCTATTTTTCCCTTCTCACACTCTTTTTCTTCCTTTACTGTTTTCTTTGCTAATTTCAATAGGTATTTCAGGTACTCTAAATACACCAATGAAGAACTACATGTGTGTATGTGGAAAAACAGCTTTACTTATGGCAACACTGCAACAGCAGAAATCTTAACATACTCTACAGTGTTAATAAAAATCCTAAAAATACTTTTAGATCCCACCTGGGGAAATGCCAAGATGAACAGAAGCATGAGGGGTTGAAAGAAATCCCCATTTTCCTACTCCCTTTCTCCTACTTGTTACCTTACACTCTGCTTCCTACCTCCTGCATCACAGCACCAGCAGACCAGACAACTATGTACTGATAAATTTTATTATCTACTGACAAATACATACTCTGACATTCAGGCTTAATTTATCACTCCCCTGCAGCTGCAAGACTGCAGCAGACAGAAACCTCTTGGCTGGTGGGGCTACCACAACCTTTAGGGCACACCCCAGCATGTGCTGACTACCAGCAAATGTTGGGTAACACGAGACTTCCTTTCACAATGTCAGGACATGGCTATCAAGCTAATTCTGTGCCGGATATGAATAAAAATCTATGTGCATAAAATGCCTCTTTCCAAGCCAAATTTTCCACTGCAGTGAAACAGTGGGAAACTGGGAATTTTCCATGCTCTTTCCTGTTATACATCAGTTTATTTTCTGTTCTCCTGAAATTTAAACGTATCTTCTTTGGGTTTTTCTTTTAATACTCTCAGAAAATGGAAATATGTAATACAAAATGCAAGAAAACAAATTATTTACACAGCACTAGCACACAAATCTGGGGAAAAGTGTATGAGTACAGTGAATAATATTGAAAAGTTATTTGCTATCACACTACTGCCACATCTTATGGATTAATAGGTGCATTCCTGGTAATGAAGTTTATTTGTCCTTCTTATGTCTTTTGACAGTGGAGACATTGCAACAATCCTTGACCTACACAGGGCAAGTTACAGCAAATTTAGTCTGGTTTACACATCTATATACTATGCAACATCATTTGTCACAGAAACTTGAACAAAGCAAGAGATTTTTCTCATTACAAGCAGAAGACTGCCAGCTTGGTAAATGTAATTCTATCACTTCTGCCACGGAGTGGCTCTGTTAGAACACTTACATGTTTCAAAGATAGATGCTATTTTAGATACCAAACAGGAGTATGATTTAGCTGGAGTGTGACTGAGAGAAGAGCTAGTCACTACTACAGTCAACATTATGGATATGTTCCAGAAATGATGGCACATTCTATGAAGATGAGAATTCTGGGGAAAGAATTGAGTCTGGGAGAAAAAAGTAAGTATGAGTCTGAAACTGGGCAGTAAGTTATTACACCATTTAGACTTTGGCTACTTCATGCTCTGCTCTGTAATTGAAGACACTTTACAACATAAATAAAATTCAGCATTTGTTAGGTACCCTGACACAGTAGCCATCACTGCCACGGAAAGACCCACAAAAGCATAGTCAAGGCATATTTTCAGCAAGTTTTCTAAGAAATTCTTCAAAAACCAAAGAAACCCAAGTCATCATGATAAAAAAAAGAAAATTCTTGTATGGACAAGTAATCTGTTAAGTGCCAGGAAACAGAGGGTCAATTCTGAAGTGCAGGGAGGCCACTTGCAAAATTTCTCAAGAAGCTGTGATGGATCTGCTGTGCCAAAGATAGGCAGCAAGAAACATCCAGGGCAAAGATTCATGGCAGGACATTGTGAAACTGAACAGACATCAGAATGGAAGGTGACATTCAACAAATAAAGTGATCTACATGTAGGGCAAAAAACAGGGGTTCTAATAAGTTGATATGGTCTATTGCCCAGAAATAAGATTTGGGGTTATGACAATCCCTTTGAAACAGGAGTTTAGTCCTTGATTAAATAAAATCAGACAAGTGTTAGAATTAAGGACAGGAACATTATCAAGATATTGTATAAATAGTGTTTTGATTTAACCATGTTTATACCTAAGACTGTATTTTTTATCCCCTTTATACCAAAAATGTTAACAGGAATAGAAAGAGCTCCTAAAAGGACAAAAAAGGATGATCAAAATATGGGATAACTTTTCCCTTAAGCAATCTCAAACCTAAGCAATCTTAGTTTCTTTATTTTGGAATAGAGTTTTAGAGAGGTCTGACAAATTTATGAAGGTTTAGGTAGGTTCTAGAGGGTGGTGTACAAGGTAACTGCACACCATCTCTTCCAGTACAAGGATTAAGAGCCATTGAATCTAGCTCATCAGAGGCAACTTCGGAAGGACATGAGTGGTTTCATCATGGAACTGGTAGTTCACCTGAAGAACCAGCAGCCCATTGGCAAAAGAGCTTGTGTATTCTTCCTGGCTTCATGAAGAAGTTGGACATATTCACAGATGAAAATAGTTGATAGTAGGGTGATAGTTGATGATAAAAGACCACAAGCCACAACTAACTCCAAAATCTCCTGTGCTTAAAAGAGTTGGAAACTTGTAAGGTATCAGGTAACATTAGTGCATACACATTTCCTGTTATTATATCTTCATAGGCATTTATTTATGGCTATTGTAAAACATGTTCCTGGTCAAGCAATGTATTTGGACTGACTGACCTAATATGGCCATCTTTGTGTTCTTATTCTATCTTCAGAACAAACAGTAAAAAAGAATTTGAGACAACATCTAACTCGGTTTTTCTCCACAATTGTTAGCAGCAGCTAATTAAATTTCCACCACCCATCCTGTGCAATGAATGACTCATGGGTTCAATGGGGAAAGGAAGAATGAAAACAAAGCAATGTTAGGTAATTAAAGGCTATACCAAAACACACATGAAACACAGAAAGGCAAATTAGGCAGGATTATCTTGCTCATATATTTCCCAATCTGTGATAGCATGGCTTTGCAACCAGACAGTTCTTATGTCTCCTGTTTCTAAAATGGAATGGATACGTTTTGAATGGTTTCTGAATGGAAGAGTTTGATGTATGGGTCCTCTGAGGGAGAATGTCATTCATGTGTCAGACTTAATGGAATATGTGAAGAATCTCCACTCGCTTTCCTGGAAAGAGACAATGCATAAACTATAAAGACAGTGCTTTAAACTACACTTCCAGTTCAGGCTGGACATTATGAATTACTTCACAGAAAGGGTTGTCAAGCATTTAAACAGCCTGCCCAAGGAGGTGATAGAGTCACCAACCCTGGAAGTGTTTAAGGCAAGACTGGATGTGGCACTTAGTGCCATGGTCTAATTGATAAGATGGAGTTGGACTCTATGATCTCAAAGGTCTTTTCCAACCTAATCGATTCTGTGATTCTACGTCTGCCAGTGGCTGCTAAGAGAAAAGGTACAAAAGAGAGTTGAAGTATACATGTGTAAGACTCTGAAATACTGTTTGTAGATTACCTTGTGAAAACCTGAGGTTTAATGTCTTCTCTAAAAACATTTGCTGTTCAGGGCAAATATAATTAAATACTCATATAAACATTTAGCCCTTCAAATGCTATTAAACTCCAGCATGATCTCACAGCATCAAACTCCACTACATACTACAAAATATGTGCAACCCTCTACAAAATTAATTTTTCTCTTTAATATCATTTTTCTAAGAAAAGAGTCCCAAATTCTGCAGTGGCCTCTGAAATCTTATATTGGGAAAGATTTAAGAATTGTTGGGCTTTTTGTTTTTAAACCCAGCTGGAGGTATTTTATTTCCATAGCATATTTAGAGGAGAGATGGAAAAAGACCTCTGTCATGCTTTAGGTAAAGGAAAAACAGTTATTTATCAAACGGCACCACTGTATCATTTTTGGCACCCATGTGTGCTTCTTTCCCAAAAAAAAAAAGGGCCAGAAAGCTTTGTCCAGTCATGGCAGTCCACTATTTGTCATAGCTTTGTAATTTCTCAGTTTGCATGTCAAGCTAACACACATGAACTATTTTGCCGAGCTACATACAATCCCTCTGTTCTAGTCTTCAGAAGTAGCTATTTCGTTCAACACGTATTCATGCTGCACTGGCCATTTATTTCAAATTCACTAAAACATAAAGCACATAATTGCCAAGGGGGCACAGACTTTCCCTTTGCAACCCAACTAATCTGTTCTCTTTTTAATTGCACCATACACAATTTCTGGGTTTCACTAACCTCCTCCTTTGAACTGGTATTTAGGAAATCTCTTCACGTGCAGTTTAGACAACTACATTAACTGACAGTTAAACTGGTTTACACACCAAGGCTGTGTCAGACTATATTTCTATAACATTCAATTCCATGTCAGTTTACAAGAGTCCACTTGCTGCACTGAATTTCAGCTTTCAAATATGTTATGATACAGTCTGTTCAATTTCTTTGTACCAATTCATTTGGCATCTGACAAAAGACAAAACAGTATTTTAATATTAATTTTTATGCTCAGAGTCTGCCAGTAAACAAATTCAATAATATCAAGGAAGATTTGAACTACACAAATCACAGTAGCTACTGAAGCACTTATATTATCCAGGGAACAATCATCTGCCTTTAGCTGGCAGCAGCTCAGCCACTTCAAGGCAAAGAATGAACATTCACATCTACATTCAGGAAGTGCAGCTGCTTCTGATTCTCCTGACCTGGAAGAAACAAGCTAATGCTAGCAGCTAAAGACAAATACCCACTGGTAGTGTAGGCCCTTGCTAGACACTGCTGAAGAATGGAGGAGACTTTTGCAATGGTTCTTTTGAGAAACACCAGTAGAAGTTTAAGGAGAACAGGTAATATTTGCTTCTTCTAAATTCTCCATGATTTTCTGGAGAAGGCTTGAAGACATTAGGAAAAATAAATTAATGTCATGTTTAATAGCTGAAAGTCCACTTGAAAAATAAGGGCAGAAAAGGACCACAGTATCCAAACCCACAGTCCTGGAAGGGGAAGGGACAATTACAAGAATTTCTCGTATAGAAAATGAGTGCTTTATAATCACTCCCTAAAGCATAGCAGGTTTTTCTCAGTAATGTTACATGAAACCATAACACACTGTGAGGGACAAACTCTTCTAAGTTTTAATAAGCAAACACATCTCTGCAACCATAGTGTGTCAAGCCCTCAGGCAGTATCCACATGGTATAGGAGCATGCAATCTTTATGAAATAACTCTGTAGGACGTGTTTCTTACGACCAGTCATGCAGCAAGACAACTGAAGCAGGCAAATTTTACAGAATGTGGTATGAAACAGTCAAATTAGCAATGCACAGGCATTAGCCAAAATAATGACTGGGACTCAGGAAGAAAAACAGACCATGTCTAGATGAGTAATTTTCTTACAGCAAGTATTGTCACTGCTTCTGGTACTAATTTTCAAAAAAAGTGCAATTATGCATAGTTTAAAGATGGAAATGATCACTGGAGTATTCAAATCATTAACATATATGGCATTAATTTTATTCAAATATTACTACAAGTATTACTAGCCTGAGACGTCAATTATGGTAAATTATTTTAGCAACCAGGAGCCTCGATCAAATGCCACAAACTAACTAAAAACTGACAACATGAGGCTATTATCAACACCCGAGCTCCACATTTAGGGTGTAGAGCAGGTAAAGTTACTGGCTCATGGGCAAACCACCTCCCAGCATAGGGGAAATGAAGGAAGCAATACAGGCCAGACAGTCTGATCTCAAAAAAACCATATTCCAAATCTCAGATCTACCAATCAAATTGAATTTAGTCATGTGAACCAGAGACCAGGCAAACAACTAGGAACAGTGAGACCACTGTCCTCTATTCTCCACATTCCTTCCAATGCCTTAGAAAAGGCTATCATAAAACTAACAAATTGCTCAGCACGAGAATATTCATCTTCCCCAAATCCCACCAATGACCAGATTTAAGGCTAAAACACAAATTTTCTTCTTCCCTGCCTGTCATCTCCCTCTTCTATTATTTCGGGAAGGTAGTTTGGGTGTTTTTTGTTTTGATGTTTTTTTGTTTATTTAAAAACAAAGCTGGAATCATTGTCAGATTTCATTAAAAAATTTCTCTGAGAATACATACTACCAGATTCTGAGAACCACAACCCTTAATACAGGGAAGTTTTTACTGTAGACTGAAGAAAACCGATCAGCAGTGTGTATTCAAAAAGCCTAGAGTAAGAACTCACAGCAACTTCAGAGAGATATGAGAGGTATTCAGCACAAATTACACAGAAGGTAAAACCCACTGTTGGTAAACTCAAGATTCAGCATTGTGCTGACTCATCCTACCTTCAGTGGGAATACAAGACGAGATAGGATCACCTCTAGAGTTACTAATTTTCATCTTCCACAAGAGCAGGTTTTGATATAAGGATTTACCCATATAAAGAGATGGACAATCTCAATCTTGAAGATTCACTTTGTTCTGTTCTTCAATCCCCTGGACACACTGCGAGCTTCAAGTCATCTCTCAGCTCCACACAGTAGGTTAAAGATTGTAAGAAATAAATTCTGGAGTCAGAAAACTAGCACTTCTCCAGGAAAATAAAAAGGATGAATTGCCAACAACAAAAAAGTTTTTGAGGAATAATTTCTCAGTCAGAAAATGTGTTAAGGAAAAAAATCAAACCAACAGATAATTATTAAAAAGTCACAGAGAACTTTTAGCAGGCAGTAGCTTAGAGAAGACACAACCTCACAAGTCAGGGCTTAGACAAGCAATTGGCTTAAAAGGAGGACCATTAAAAAAAGGAGAGAATCAAAAAAAAAAAAGGGGAGGTAAGAACAGAAAGAGAACAGTATGAAACTTCATAGACATTCCTGCTAACATCTTGCAGACCAAGCACTTGAGGCAGTAAGCATTAGATTTGTAACAACTAAAAGAATACATCAGAAAAGAGGTTAAGAAAGGATGAGTGCACATTGCATGTATACACCTCTTGGGTCTCAGAATCCTCCCCAAAATCTCCTGTCTGTACAAAACAAACGGGCAGAAATACAGAATTACTTTGATTCACAGGCAAAACAGTTTAGCTGGAGTGTCACAAGTGACGTTCTTCCATTTAGACACAGTTCAAGAAGTAGAGGGATAAATATTATTTCATCAAAGCAAGTGACTGAGTGAAGTAGAAGCTGAGCCACAGAAATGCAAAAATAAGCACATAATCCCTAACACCAGGTGAGGCAAATGTAGAAGGCAAAGCACAAAACCTTATCAGCATTGTCAGAGAAGGTGATCCTGGCTCCCCTCAACAATTCAGATACTCATAAGGAAAAATTAGGCATTATAAACTAGTCCTGACTAGAAACAGAAATAACTTCTGCTGAGACAAGGTGGTCCATCTTAAAAGGAATTATATACATATAAATTGGCAAACCTATAAGGCTAGTCAGGAGTATTGATGTGAAAATTATCTCTAATTTAACTAGGAAAAACAAATGGTAGGAAAAAAGAAACATTTCAGCATTAGCTTTATGGAATAAGATAATATAGGAAAATACAAAAGAATAAAAATGCACAAAGGCTGTTGCATGGCAACACCACTCAAAGCAAGAAACAACTTAATACAAACTATGCTGCCAAAAAAAGCCCAACCAACCAAAACCAACTAGGCCTAAATTCACTCCCACTGTGTTTTAAATCTGAAGACACCCCAGTGATTCAAAACCAGCCTGTCTGAACAAGATGTTATAAAATGTCAACAAGACTGACAAGCATTTCTTTCCTGCCTTCATACAAAGGTATTTCCCAACTCTCCTATCATAGCCAATCTAAGGTTTTACTATTTTCTTCAGGTTACATCAACCATGATCTGCCCTTAAGGTAGGACAGTATCTCCCAGATGAAGAATAAACAGTCAAGCATAGTGCCAGAATTAGAAATGGTTTCACATTCTGCTACTGCCTGTCTGTTAAATCTCTCTCTATGGTAGCTTCACAAAGGATTTCCCTGTTGCTATGTGGAAAGTGCTTGTCAGCAAGAGTGATTTGACTATGTGGAACAAACCACAGATAAGCTACTGAGCAGGCACGTTTAAACAAAACAAAACTAAGGGGGCTTAAAGTGATAAAGTGGTCATTGGTACAACAAATCAGCATGCAATTTTTGACCTAAGTGTTCATTAAACGTGTTTTCACCTGCAGAAAATGCTCTAAAAGGACAGAATCTACACATTTGTTTTATTAAGATGGTATGTACGAGAAGTCTCTACTCCAGTACCTGATCACCTTCTTCCTCAACCATGAATCTTTTGCAAAGAGTTGAGAAAAGTCAAAGCAATTTTCAATTAAGAACAACAACAAAAAAATATTATTAGCATAAAGAAAGCACAACACCTTGGAAAAAGTGGTTTTAAATACTTTTTAAAATGGCATGAATTCTTCTTAAGCACTGTCCGGAAACTAATGAAAGAGCTGTTTCTGAAAGGAAACTACATTTCTCAGTATACAAGAAGCTGTGTGTGAGAAAGCTCCACCAAAATAAGTTTGTATTGAATTATTATTTATATCTACATCCTGTTTAGCCATTTAGAAAAAACAGTTTAGTTCATGTTCCATAGACCCCTTTGTGTAACGCTTTAAAAAGGCTTCTGCTAAAATAGGGAGGGCCCCCGTACTTATATCCTCCAATTCACACTCCGTGGCAACTCAGAACTTTCAACCTGGATTTCCCCAACAAAAATAAAGTCATCCTTATCGTTTCCTCATGCAGCAGTTGGTTTTAAGCTTTAAACAAAGAAATAAAAAGGGGATATTGAATTATAGAAAAAAATAGTCATGTTATTGTGTATATATGTCTATGTAACTTGATCAAAATACTTGACTAAGACAAAACCAACTTTTGCTGGAGAAGGCTGTGTTTGCCAAGCTATGGCTGTGTTTTTCTACACCTTTCTGCATGTTCCCAAGACTCATAACCCTTGAAAGAGGCAGAACTGGGCTCTGAGACTGCCTAAGGATCCTTTCCTGACTTAGTTACAGCAGCACCACACTGAAATGTAATTGAGGTTTGCTTGCACTTTGGACACTTGCCTACTTAAAGTGACAGCTTACATCAAAAAGTTACAGCTTACATTCAGGTACTCCTCATCTTCAGCTTTTCCTACAGGACAAGAGGTACTCCAGATAGAGACACTCATCAGACACAAGCAAGCATATGACATCTCTGGACCCATATATAACTGCTTTTAATTTCCTTTATTACTATAGTTGGCTGATCAAGATCAAGTAGAATCTTATATACTACAATAATCCTGTATTTCAGCACAAGAAATCCAATTTGAAATGCAACTCATATACTGTATTACTATATAAGAAGACCAAAAGAAGCCTTATCTGCTGGGCCAGCAGGGAGGAAAAAAAAATTAGTTCCAAAAAAATACATCAAGCCAAATCAACCCTCAAAAATATTGAATTGCAGCTGAAGTCCTCAACACACAGAGAATGTTTCTTTAAATTATCTTAATGTTACAATCACTGTAAAATATATTTCATATTATTAACCACCACTATGAAAGCATTCTGCTTTCAGGCTTTTTGAAAAATACATGTGTGATGCTAAGTTCTACAAATATAATGTTTTCCTTCACAATTACAAAGGTACTTCTGAGACAGAAATTGTATATAGCCATCTGCTCAAATTGTTAGATAACTGTCTCACATGACTTCATTGAAAACAAGCTGACTTGTATACTTGGGCTTTATTTTAAATATATATGCCATTCAAACTTAAATATTATAATAATATGTAACAATACAATCTATGTCTGTTTAATTTTACAGAACAGGAACAAACCCAAAACCAAATTATTTACAAATATTGCTCAAAAGTATACCAATACAAATGTATTATTTGGAAATTAGTGTTTCTTCCTATGATTTTCATTTTTCTGGGTTTTACTCCATTTGAGGACTTATTCCACACTTCCACCATGTAATTTTATATATATATATTTTTTTGACTTCTCTCTAAAAAGCTTGCTGCTGCTTCTCTTTGTTCTTGAACTTCATTCCATTTCAGTTTTAAACAGGGGAATTAACATTAAGTTTCCTGCAAAATGGAGAAGACAAACATTAATTCCACCTCATAAGACAGTTAAGACCTGCTGGTCAGAAACTGTATATTGGTATTTCAAAGTCAGGAGAGTCTAAAACCAGTAGCATGGTGTGTCTTATAAACATACTTAACCAGCTCGATTTGACATAGCTCAGCTTTGCCATTTGGATAGTGACAGCAGTGAAAATCACATTATTTGGTGAGGACTGCTATTTGCCCCTTCAGCTCACAGGGACAATCCAAAATTGGTGGGGAAAATCAAAAAACTCTCCACCATAAAAAGTTACTGCACTTCTAACTGATTTTTAAACTTCTAATTCAAGTAAATAGGACCGTATCATTAAACTACAAATTAAGAGAAAACCTAGAAAACTAATATCATGTTAACCATAAGTTATGGAAGATAGCAAGAACTGTCTGAAGATAAAGTAATATCTGGAGCATGATCTCTAAAACCAATTTTTCATTCAAAGCCACTTACAATTGCATATACCCATAATGTGCAGCTGATCATTTTCTTACCACAGTCAGGACCTGCATATGACATCAACTTTAAACCTTCCGAGAAGACCACCAAAAAAGGATGCTTAACTTTTATGTATGCCAGAGCTATCTGTTTCACAGTTACAATAATAATATTTAGTTGTTTATTTAATTCAGCTGTTTATCAAACAACTCTCCTCACTGCCACTCCTCAACTTTATTAGAGAACAACACAGTGTTACTGAAAGCTGAAGCCAAGTATAGTTTGGGATTTTGAGGGTGATTTAAGTCAATTTATGTTTCAAAATATGCAACTAGTTGTTCTTCAAGAATAATCTTTCTCTTGGAAATATTTATGTTTCCACAACATTGTTTTGCATTCTCATAGTGATGTTTCTCATAGTCTGTTTCTCGATGCACATTCCACAGTTACTGAAGGCATTTGAAAATTTAAAACAGATATACTTCATTTATTACATAAACATAAAACAGATGGACCAGTTAGAGAATTTATTACAATTATGTACATGTACTAGCATAATTACATTATTTTTTTTCCCCAGCTGAAAGGTGGATTTCAAAAAGCTGTGAGAAACTACATAAGCAAGTGTGTTTTAGATAAACTTCAAAGCAAACATGACACAAAAGAAACTTTCTAGACTGCAGATTAGTTTAAATAGAAACTTGCAAATAATAAGCAGAAAAGTGGACACCTTAGCTGGTTTGGAATCTATAATTTTTTACTCCTTCAAAGGCCACAAGGTGACAAACCAATTAATTTAATCTATATGAAACAAGAAAGATCAGAACAAACAACAACCACTTCAACTTACAGTTTAATCACCATAAACAAAGATATGCATTAATGCTTATGCATAACAAGTGAACTAACCTCACCCTCTATAATTTTAGTAACAAAACACTCTTACAATAAGCCCTACAGGCCTGGCTTCCTCCTGAGAGCTGAACTAAACAGGAATTATTTCTATTCTACTATAAATCCAACCAGGTAGATAGTCCTGAAGCAGTTGACAAGAGCCCTGGTACTGACAGCCAGTCATTGGCCTTTGGTGGCATGCAACCAGAATATCAAACAAACTTACAATTTGTTCAAATATTAGCAGGAAAAAAGAAAAAAAAAAGAAAGAACATTACATTTCATAAAAATCACATATATAAACCCTATAGAAACATTTCCAAGTTTTAGCAACTTGTTGAGTATTAAACCACAAATAGGATGAGTTCCTACTGTAAAAGATCATAGTAAACAGCTTCACTGGAGTTACTTGCTCTGTAATAATAAAAAAATAATAAAATAATAATAAAACTGAATAAAAATAAAAAATAAATAGCTAAAATAAATACATAACTAAGAGGGAGAGTGATGAAGGACAACGGCTTTAAACTGAAAGAGAAGAGGTTTAGTCAGATGTTAGGTACAAGTTCTTTACTGTGAAGGTGGTGAGGCACTGAAACAGGTTGCCCAGAGAACGTGTGGATGCTCCATTCCTGGGGATGTTCAAGGCCAGGTTGGATTAGGCTTTCAGCAAAGTGGTCAGGTGAAAGGTGTCCCTGTCCCTGGCAGAGGTGTTGGAACTGGATGATCTTTAAGGTTCCCTCCAACACAAGCCTTTCTATGATTCTATGAAATGCAAGTAGTTAATGACTGAAATCCAAATACATAGCAATTCATATTCCCTGTAAACCAAATACTATCCAATGATGGAAGCATTTAGAAATGCTTTTTCTTTTTCACAGTTTACTGTTATACATAGGAAAGAATCTTAGAATCATAGAATCATTTAGGTTAGAGAAGATCTTTATGATCATTAAGTCCAAGAATTAACCCAGCACTGCCAAGTCCACGACTAAACCATGTCCCTTAGAGCCATAGCTACACGTCTTTTAAATACCCCCTAGGTATGGTCCCATTTTGATGGTTGATATTAGTGGACATTAGATGGATATTAAGAACAAATGGTGGCTATTAGAAACAAATTTTCCTAAGAACCAATCTAAACTTCACCTGGCATAGCTTGAGGTAATTTCTTCTTATATTGCACTGCTTGTCAGCAAAGAAGGGGGCAAACACCCACCTGGCCACAGCCTCCTTCCAGGCAGTTGTAGAGAGTGATAAAGTCACTCTGAGCCTTCTTTTCTCCAGGCTAAACAGCCCCAGCTCCCTCAGCTGCTCCTCACAGCACTTGTGCTCCAGACCATTCCCCAGCTCCATTGCCCTTCTCTGGACTCACTGCAGCACCTCAATGTCTTTCTTGCAGTGAGGAGCCCAGAGCTGGACACAGCACTCGAGGTGTGGCCTCACCAGTGCCCAGTACAGGGGGACAATCCCTGCCCTGCTCCTGCTGGCCACACCATTGCTGATCCAGGCCAGGATGCCATTGGCCTTCTTGGCCACCTG
This sequence comes from Lichenostomus cassidix, assembly GCF_008360975.1. NCBI lineage: Eukaryota > Metazoa > Chordata > Aves > Passeriformes > Meliphagidae > Lichenostomus > Lichenostomus cassidix. The sequence continues at coordinate 58,345,094 of NC_139511.1, read as the reverse complement.
GGCACACCCTGACTCATGTTCAGCTGCTGTCACCAGCACCCCCAGGTCCTTTTCCACTGGGCAGCTATCCAGTCACTCTGCCCTAGCCTGTGGCACTGCCTGGGGATTTTGTGACTCAAGGACAGGACCTGGCCCTGAGCCTCATTGAACCTCACCCCACTGGCCTCAGCCCATCGTCCAGCCTGTCCAGATCTCTCTGCAGAGCCTTCCTGCCCTCCAGCAGATCAACACTCTTACCCAACTTGGCATCATCTGCAAAGTGACTGAGGGTGCACTTGATCCCCTCATTCAGATCATTGATAAAAATATTAAACAGAACTGCCCCCAGTACTGAGCCCTTCCGTACCCCACTCATGACTGACCACCAGCTGGATGTAACTCCACTCACCACTACTCTCTGAGCGCTGCCATCCAGGCAGTTTTTAATCCAGCAGACAGTGTACCTGTCCAAGCCATGGGTTCTCAGCTTCTCCAGGAGAATGATGTGGGAAACTGTGTCAAAGGCTTTCGTAAAGTCCAGCTAGACAACATCCACAGCCTTTCACCATCCACCAACTACATGGGTCACCTTCTCATAGAATGAAATGATGTTCATCAAGCAGGATCTGCACTTCCTAAACCCATGCTGCCTGGGGCTGATCCCCTGGCTGTCCTGTATGTGCCACATGATGCCACTCAAGGTTATCTGCCCCATGACCTTCCCTGATTGAATACTGTCACTGTAAAAATCTTCCCAGCTGCTCCAGAAGAGGTACTGAGTCAACACTGGCAAGTGAGACTTACACTGGCAAGTCTCTTTAGAAAGGGGAAAGAAAAAACATTGAATCTGTTTTGTGGTTTCATCCATTATTCTAAGGTATATATAAATGTTGTTTCTACTGTCAAATAAAATCAAATGCTAACATTGGTGAGGTTTATCTTCAACAACTCTTTCCTTGACAGAAGGAAGAGTGCCTACCCAGTAAATGATCTTCACCAGGCAATTTAATATGTTCAGCATGAAAATAATAAGCTACTTCTGACTGCTGCTTTTATTGAAATAAATAAGGCAAAAGAGCCACACCTGTATAACCTGTCACATAAATAACTCCTCACTGTGGTTATAACTTTGTGGTTCTCTACAGAATGACCAATCTGTTAATCTACAGAAAGCTGAAAAAGCACGAGACAAGCAATTTTTAAACAACAAAGCAACGGACTATTTTTCCTTTTCACTGTCTGTAAAACAAGGAATCGTAGAATGGTTTGGGTTGGAAGGGACCATTGTGATCATCTAGTTCTGACCTCCATGCCATGGGCAGAGACAGCTTCCACTAGACCAGGTTGCTCAAAGCCCCATCTAACCTTGCGCTACAGAGTTTAAACTGAAACAAAAGAGATTAACAGGAGATATAGGCTAGATTTTAGAAAAACAGTGTGTAGAAAGTAGGGGTAGTTGAGCTCAGGGAGAGTTTGCCAGAAGAGATTATGGAACCTGATGCAGTTTGTTTTAGAGATGCAGTCTGGTCAGAACTGGTTTGGTCATAGTTCATCCTGCTTCTGAGCCAGGAATTAATTAGATGACTCTCACTCCTTTCAGCTCTATTTGTTATGATTTTATCATGTGAACATGAAAAACAGAAACATTTGGGCATTAAGGGAGATCTGTGCCGGGAAGTCTTGCATCAGCAACACATAAATCCATTAAGTCATCTGCCTATAAAACACTTTTCTCAATTAAGCCCTTCTTTAAAAATGTACTTCAACCTTGTCAAACCCAAACCTGCCATTGAAAAAGACCTTTACAAAAAGACTTTTTTTGATATCCCAAATTATTCTTGCAGAGCCCCACCAAGACTCAAAGCCTACTCTTCAAATAAGGAGTCTATTTTCAGTACAAAACACAGACAAAGCCAACAGAAAGTTACTTAAGTCAGTTTAAGAGCTAGGGAATACAGCAGTGTCCTGTGCCTAAACAGCAACACAGAGACCTGCAATAGTTCAACATACTGAACATATGATAGTAAAAATTCATATACCACTTTTATAATTTCTTTTCAGTCCTCCACTGAATAACTTTTCCATCTTAAGAACAGAAGTCCTTCCTTGCAGCAGTTGTTACAGTAAGCAGGTAATACATATGCTGAAATACAACACAAGCAGTTTTTCTTAAAAGAAATATTCTAGTGATGAGGGGAACAGGGAACCAAAAGAAAATCCTGAACCCTGGTCACACACAATATCACAGTTAGCATCTGTGGGAAAAAAAATGCTTACTTCATTCGAATCAGATGCTAAGATAAAAAAAGATGTCAGCTTACCTGGTGCACCTATTTCACATAAAGAAGCTTTGTAAAGAAAGCTTGAAAGAAGTCAGAGGAAGACAGAGTAGTGACAACATGAAATCAAGTGGCATTCTTTGCAATATTATTCAAGGAGTTGAGAAAATTACTGGTATCTTCCTTCCTCAGGAAAGAGCGTCCCAAACTACAGAATTTTAAAAGGGAAAATCCTTTACACCCACAAAAGAAGCTACAAAACCTCTCTTTTCTCAATCCCATGCTAGAATTCACAAATAAATTTGCAATCACAACAGATTCTAATTATGTTCTAATTTCAACAGTAAAAAAAGCTGAAGGCTAACAGAAGTATTCAAAAGCTCAGATGCCAATTGCCCAAGGTACATACTGTGATTCGGAACCATGAAAAACAAATTAGCTTGTGTCTCATTGGAAAGTTTGAAAGTTGAGCCAGTGAGATTTGGGAATACATGCATATGGAATAATAAAATGAGGAAGAGTTCCACAGGCATTTCCAGATACATTCAGATTTTGTACTCACTAAGAGCTTTGTTCATATTCTCCATCTAGAGCTGATTTATCATCCGTTAAATTATTATTGGAGAATGACAGCTTATAAAAGATTAATTAATGTTACATTACAGGCTCAGCACAACACACACCTAAAACCACAGTTTCTTTTACTGTGGTTTTCTTGTTCATTATCTAATAGTCCTAGAGCTTCAGTTCAGCATAGTTTATTCCACAGCAGTTGTTTTTTGGGTTTTTTATTTGTTCGGATTTCTTTTCTTTTTGTTGTTGTTGTTTGTTTTTAATATACATGTTGACCGTCTTATTTATGGGTTATTTGGATTTAAAACTGTCTTTTCTGACACCTGTATCATTCTTTCCTGCAAGCCTGAGGTCCAGTATTTGGGGCTCTCATCTACTGTGGCCATTGTTTTTTAATCTGCTATGAAGAAGTCTGTGTTTCGACACATGAATCCTTTCAGAGTCATCTTGGTCAAGTCAAGTGAAATGTCACAATGAAAAGCATTTTAGAACCACTGAGTTGCTTCCCTCTAACATCCCACAATATGACCCAATCTGCTCATGAGCCTCTCTCTTAGTAGGTTCATTCTCTTCCACAGCCAATAAATTCAAGCAGAGAAAAAAAACCACTTATATGAAAAGGAAGGCAAAAGCATCTGAAAACACAAGTCTTGATGTTCGTAACCAGAAATCTTTGTCAAGTCTGAGTCAACAAGTTTGCTTCACTTTCCCTTCACGGTTCCACATCTTTTGCCTATACAGATTCAACTTCACAACAAATGCCACCTTTTCTTCCCCCCACACACAGACAGGAAGTGCAATTGGCAAAACCTTACATGGCTTCCAAATATACTGATGTATTTGATGTAATCTCTGTCTACCTACAGCCTGCTCGTCACAGCAGAGACTAGAGTTGGTAATGAACAGAAGTATCACCTTCTGTCATGCCTCTAGGTATGACCCTATACAGAGAGGTTATTACTTATGCATATGAATTCCACAGAATCACACTGAAGTATCTTCTACGCAATCCAAGATGACCAAAAAATGAAGTAAGCAGGTCTTTAAGACAACACTAACACAACACAGGCCAGTTAAGAAACAAAATCTCACATGTTTTGGAAACATGCACTTTTAGAATTGGGGTACGAATAATCATCTTCCATTAGGGTAAAGTGCATGTTGTCTGACTGACTACATTACAGGGTACAGAGTGGTTAAAAATTATTAATGGAATACAAGTCAAAGATAAGCAAAAAAGATGGGTCATTTTCTTTTTCCAGAGAAGCAACATTTATTAATGTTGAGGACATGTTTCACTAAACCAGGTTGCCCAAAGCCCCGTCCAACTTATCCCTGAACACTTCCAGGGATGTGGCATCCACAAGTTCTCAGGGCAACCTGTCCCACTGCCTCACCATCTTCACAGTAAAGCATTTCTCCGTAATATCTAATCTAAATTTACCCTCTTTCAGTAAAAAGCCATTCCCCCTTGTCCTATCAGTACATGCCCTGTAAAAGTCCTTGTTATGGCTTAGAAACATGTTGCCTTATTTTGAAAAGAATCCACTGGAAGATTATGGATCTAATCAAAAACATGGTGCCAGCATTTGTCCAAGGCTAAAATGAAGTTTTGAAAATGCTACTGAACAGCTACTCTCTGTTCTGGCATCTGCATCCTGTTGGAAGCCCAGGAAACATACAGTAGACTTGTGTGTACCTGTTGTAAATGATGCTTCGATCTGGAGAACAGGAGGAGAATGTGGGACATTTCATTCCATTGGCTGTTTTTGTTTACCTTACACTAATTAAAAGAAACACTCTTTCAGATGAGAAGCTCAGTGGGATTGGACCTGGAGATCCACCAACCTTGTTTTTCTGTAAAGTTCCCAGTATATGAACCAAGAAGCATTTGGACAATGCACATGGTGGGATTTTTTTGGGTTGTCCTGTGCAGCACCAGAAGTTGGACTCAATGATCCTTGCAGGTCCCTTCCAACACAGGATATTCCACGATAAAATAACTGCACAACAAATAATTTGTGTTCATGACATCTTGAAGACACCAGAAGGGTTGAGTGAAACAAGGTAGGTCGAGCACTTTCACTGGTAATATTAAATAAAGCTAAAAAATTGAAATTGTAAGTTTGGGAAGCCTTGGGACAAACACTACTACAAACAGAGGTTCCAGAGATTTAACTACATTCACACAGGCAACTGTGACAATACCAGAAACAGAATCTTAAAATCTTAGTTACAGCACACCATGTGATAGCTGTATGTAGCGTTTGCTTTCCATTACAAAAGATATTCTTACATCATCTCTCACATTTTTACCATTTCCTGAAATTCCATTGCCCAGAATGGCATTTGAGATCCTAGCAACACTTAGTTACTTAAAAGCTGCCTTTTGAAATTTAAGTGTAAACAGTCATACCAGTGGAACCACAGTATGAATTTATAGCATCTATTAAACACTGTTGATTTCTACTCTTAAACAACATAATACCCAGCAATATAAACCCAGTAAAAATTCAATACAGTTCTGTACTATATAAATTCTTTCCATAAAAATGAAGTGGCAGTCAGAGGTTTTCATACAACAGAATATAACTAGCTTTATGATTTGTGTGCAATATAGTCAAACTGATCAAAATACAAACATTGTAATAGAAAGCAGATCTAAAAGTACTATTTACTTTAAAAGGCTGTAAAGGATGCTGTAGAACAGCCTTTCCAAAAGCATTTATATATTTAATTACATATGAATACAATCTCAAACTACTTTGAAGTCAGCAAACTATAATTATAAAGAAGCTGTAGCAGCAGATATTCAGCAAACCACCTTGAAAACTAACTTTAACACCTGAGCAAACATTTTCAACTTTAAGGTAAGAAGAAATATTAAAAATACCATGGATAGACATATAGTGATGTAGAGAATTAGAAGCGTCTTTCCACCAAATAAAGCTAACCTATGAACAGACTAAATTTTGTGGCATTTGATGCACTTCCTTTTTTTTTTTTTTAATCTACTATCCACTTGTGTGACTTCTTCCCTTAACAGATACTTATTCTTGAACAAACGCAGGATGTCTTCAGAAAATAGAGTTGAACTATTTACAGTAGCAATCATAATAGTAACTTCTCACTGATGCCCGCAGGATACAGTGCACGCATGTTCACAGGAAAAAGCAATCTTCTGTCACTCTAAGACAGACTACTTTTGAGCTCACAGTACAAAAACAAGTTGAAGACCTGCAGAACAAACTTTTCCCACTTCTGCTATCACATAACATCTTGCAAAAGATGCAATTATTCTGCAAGATATATAATTTCTAGTGCTCTTTGGTTGTCCAATTGCTGTCAAAGGCAAATACAAACTAACAAGAAACAATTTATAATTTATACTCAATAGCAACACAACCTTTGGCAAGAGTGTGACTAAAAAAACAAAACAATAAAGAAGTCTGCAAGCACATGGAAAATATTGGAAGTGCTATATAATACTGTTGCTCCCTATTTCCACTTGTACATCATCTAATTAAGTATTAGATTCTTAATTATCCAACTGTACAAAGTCGAGGATGTGACTGGATGCACACAGACAGCACAGCATGCAACTTTGACCATCGTCACAGGGAGTCTTTCATCACAACTTAAATTGCCCAGTCAGGAATCCTCCCAAATTAACTTGCCTTTTTGCACATCTCATTGCTATGCATAATCCCAACACCTGGATTACAAACAAGGAAAAAAAAAATCACTTTCACTGAAGAGCCCTTTCTAGTCTTTTCACCCTCTCAGTAATTCAAATTATACTGTGAACTACTAAATCTGTAATTTGCCACTAATTCAACATGCCCCCCTGCTATGTTTCCAAGTCCAAGTCAGGGCAGCTCAGATTTCAAACAGATCATATTTTTCAAAGGAGATTGTCAGGATTTTGAATACCTTTACTTTGCAACATGCTTACAATTTACATTTTAAACCTGTTATTCAATTAAATTTTTTTATTATTATTTTTATAATTAAAGAGGCTACTTTGCAAACTACAAAAAAAAAGATGCTCAGCAGAAGCCAACAGAGAAAGTCCATGCTGATACCATCACCCCCTGCACCACCTGAGCCTAAAGAAGTTCTTTATTTTCCATTTGGAGCACCATGAAGGCAAAATATGACATTTTGTCAACATATTACACAACTGTTTTCTGGACAGACAGCAAGACTGAGCATTAGGAATCCTGACTTCCATATGGAAGAAGCAAAACAGCATTTAAGTATAGGATAACTAACCCCACAGCTCTGATAAATGCTGACTGAACAGCACCTTGTCTGAACAGAAAAGATTGGAGAATTTTATAATGATGATCTGGGCTTTTCCTCTTGTCCTCCCTAAAGCTAATGGCTGTGGAACAACACTGCTGTTCTCTAGACCAGGAAGGAGCCATGGACAGCAGAGACAAATCAGAAGAAACAAAACCTGTATTCATAAAGTCCCTAGTCCAGGACAAAGCTCAATTCCAGCCTGCAAGTTTGTCCAGAGAAGAGATTCTGACAAAAATTAACAGGCTAATTTGGCAAACCATACCTTTCCCAGTGAAATCAATTACTAATTGTCAGAGGTTCTCAAAGAGCTGGAAATACAGTATATCACTGAGTAGCCCAGGGAAGCAATGCTGTCACAGCAGAAGTGGCTGGACCAAGCTGCTGAGCTCTTTGAGCAGGTAACGTGAGCTCCAGCCACAAGGAAAGGCTGCTCAGCAATGTTAGCACAGTTCCCTTTAAACAACGAACTCTGTGGAGAGAAAGGGAAGAGAATGGTATTCTGTTGCCTTTTTGAGCCTAGAAATGAAACTTGAGATAATTTTAGTATAGCAGGTAGTAGAAAAGTGGATCTTTATTGGAGCTCCAGGGGCAGCTACAGAAGAATATCCACAGAAGCCCATCCCCACAGGGGTGAATACAGTTTTAGAGGTTTTAGGAAATTAGCATAGTTGATAAAAAGTACCAATGAGGAGGACAAGTGGTGATGTGATTCCCCCAGGTCAAGCCCCTTCTCTGGAGGACGCCCTCCACCTTTGGTATTCGCTGTACTTGTTTATGAAAACGTGTGTCGAAGACGTCGTTCTCGACCTTGGTTCCCAGGGAGAACCAAGATAGAAGACAGCCCTGTAGCCCCCAGGGCTTGGAGCTTTGGAATATGTTTGGTCTTTCTAGCTGGGGAAAAGGGTAGGGAAAAGTGCTGGGAAGGCTACAAATATATAAAAGAAAAAGGCAAAGATCACCCAGCATTGCTCTGATCCTCACTCCTGGTCCAGCCTTGATGTTTTCCTCCTCCATCTGTCTTTACTTTCCTCATTTGGAAAAATGTTACAATTATTCCTTTATTTCAGGAAAAGTAGAAAGGAAAGTCTCATAGTTCGTGGTAAAAAACCCTCACAGTGTATCTAACATTCACACACACATGCATCAGGACAGTCTGACCCTCTTTCTCCTGTTAGGTTGGTAGCAGCACAAATCACAATTAGCACGGTTCAAGCAGCTTGACTACAGATTTGCAACAACAAAGTGGGCATAGTCCCACCCAACGCAAGTCACTGCCAGTACTCAGGTCACAGCACCTTTTATTTAAGGCTGGAAGTTGAACACATTTACACCTTTCCTTTCCAACAGTCTACCCACAGAATATCAGCAGTGATTGTGAATGGAATTATCCACATTTCCCCAAGGGTAGCACATGAAAGGACTTTTTCCTGCTGCACTTTTGTGCTTTTGTTTTGCTGCACATGTCAAGGACACGACATGGGAAAGGGAGGAGTAGACAGGATATGCTATATGAACACTGTTATTACTTTAACTTAGCATTTTCCAATGGGAAACCATGTCAGGGAGGGGAAGAGTCTCACAGGAAGCTTTCCATACTCAAAGTCACAGGCTGGCTCCAGAAACCTCCCAGACATGCTCCCATGATTGCCTCCTATTTCATGGCTGCCTTCAGTTGCTGCCTCAGTTGGTTTCTCATCTTTTAAGAGCTTCCTCTCCACCACTTCATAAGTAAATGTTATTTCTGTTTGCTCTAACATCAGACAAATTCCTTAGCACAACAGCTGTTTCCAGTCAAACCATTCCAAGACATGAATTTATCATTATAAACAAAGACAAAAGTAAGTAAGTCCAAAGTAAACCAGAAAACTAAAAGCACATTTGCATCGTTTACTATACTTACCATACATAAACTATAGCAAGTACAGCTGTAAAAATGCATCATTTATTTCTACTTCTCACTGAGAAAATTCAAGCCAAGAGGCTACTAAAACCAAAATATTGATTACTTATGATTTTCAGGAAGAAGATGCCAACATTGATGCAATGCTGCTACAGTGCATCACTTTTGCCATATCCAGCATGTGAAAGCAGTAAGATCTACAGAGGGCTTTTTACTACCCTTGTTTTGCTTTGAAACATAATTTATCTATTGATAATTTGAAACCAAGGAAAACTTACTTTCTAATTTCTTGACACAGGAAAATGTATTTTCCAGTATTTTTCCTTCTAATACACCAGCAAAAGACCATGCTTCCACTAGGCCTCCTTAGGTATTTTTGCATGGTTCTCACCCATGGAGAGGCTTCTGTCCTTGTCTGGCTATCCAAAACAACAAGTGATGTGAAAATTACTTTTTGCATGTCCCTGAAGTCAGTTTTAAGGGTTAGGGGCGGAAAGAATACCTTATTACCACTGTTCAAAAAAGCTTAAAATTAAATGGATGAAAATATGAAAGTCTCAAAGCCTAGTACAGAGTAACAGAGAACCTTCCAGAGTATTTGTGTAGGCACACAATCATGCACACAGTTTCCAAGATGAAGTCCTAAATATGTATAAAGGTTGCAAGTGTCCCCTCATAAAAAACTGTTTCACAAGACAAAAAAACTTGGATTACTTTTCCTCTGAAGTTAATGTTAATTGAATTCTCCATCATTACTTTAATAGGAGTTTAACCTGGTTAAGAAAATTAAGTGAGAAACAGAAAGAAAATAAATTACAGCCTTTGTTACAAGCTGTCATATGCTTACAATCTCCAGAGTAACAGAGATTCATGGATTTATCTGCCTGTTCCCACACATCCAGTTGACACATCTGATGCAGACAGACACCAGTATAGTAGAAGATGCAGAAACATGCACCTGAAAAACTGTTACTTCTGCCAGAAGCTACCAGCTATGTGAAACACATTGAGTTTTATTTTCATTGGTTGGTTGATTTCTTAATCCCAAAAGTTTTCATTTGAGTTTATGATAACGATTTCCTTTTACAATACACATCTATCAGTTTCAGATCCCTACAAATATCTATACATTTCTTATATTAACCACGTCCACTTTTCTACTCCTCCTTTCAAGCATATACACTTTAAAGTAATCTCATCTGGTTAATTCACCCAAAATAGGCATCACATCTCCTCCTGTACTCTTGCAAAGATGTAGGTTATATCCTTGCTCAAGACAACTAAGTTTTGACCTTCTAGTCTTTGTAGCTGAAAGCAGCACATGCTGTTTTGCCACGGATCACTATATAAACTCTTCCTCCATCTCATAATCTGTACATGCCATAAAAACAGGAAGCCTATTTAATGGCATAGTGCAGTTGATGTAATGGGTGTTTTAGAGTGTTACTGATAAGCATCTTGATAACAGACTAACAGTTGATATGTCTGTAGTCCAAAGAACTAAGAGCCTTACTTGCAGCACTGTACCATGAGGACATGCAGAACAGGAAGTGTCCTAGTAACACAGTACAAACTGAACACATGGTGCTACTAAGGACTAGCATCTGAGAGGCTGCTTAGATTTTGGATGAAAATCAATCAACTAGCAAACAGAAAAGCTACTGAATCTGCAAAACAGCATGCAGCAGAAAGCACACAACCCAAGGAATTAATTAAAAGGGAAATATGAGCTGGGGTTTTGTGGTTTGCTTCTTGACATCAGTATGGAGCACACAATACTTGCTAGATGCCAGACTGCTCACATACCTGAGCAACAAATCCAGTGACAAGAGTTACAAGCACGAGCAGGACACAGTCCAGAGGCAGAATCAATCATGCTGTGTTTCTGCACAGCTCTCATTTCAGCAAGCCTTTCCATTTACTCTGATACCAAAGTTGTCCAAACCCACCCTCCAGTCAGATCATCTGAAAATCAGCTTTCCAAGGACAGGCATTTTTATGTAAGCAAATACTCTCTGCACCCAGCATTTTCCTAAAGGAACTATTTTAGCCTTCAGATTCCCATTACATGGGACCCATGTCCTGCTCTGTACAACTGAGGCCACAACAGCACATCTCAAGATGCTCTGAAGCCTAATCATCATCCTCCTCACTGTCTTCCCTCAAGTACCAGCAGTCAGTGAAATCAATTTCTTTCAGCATTTTAATAAATGAAGCTAGCTCTTTTTATTTTGCAACTTAAAACATTTGATAAAATTACGTATTTTGCTGCCCAAAAGGTCAGAGTGAGATACCAGTTATACAACTATCACTATAACTGCAGCTACCACAACTTAGGAGGGCACTGTAGCATATACACAAACACTTAACCTATCTTAAACTGAAACAGAACTGATTACTGTCAGCAGATGTACTTTGCTGTACATTGTACCTGTTTATACCAAGGTCTGCTTATACTTGGACATTCTCTCAAATTAATTTGAACAGCTTACTCTAGCCTTCTAAAGAACTGGCAGATCATTTGAGTGCCTTGCAGCCATTGAAACCTCATACTGTAAGCCTTTCTGATCCTTCAGGATACTATACTCTTATCACACAGGAATTTTTAGAGAGAAAGTCTTCCTAAGAAATTTAAATACTATAGGGATATATGCCTCGGACTCTTCTTTTCTACCATTGAGAAAACTTCTAGATGTTGAAAACAGAAAGCAGGCAAATGTCACGGAACAAAAAAACCCAAGCAGATGTTAAATACAACCTGGAACCAAATTCTGTGAACAAGAGCAAATGTTAATCTTTGAGATTCTCCTCAAGTAAGATTTACTGATGGCGCATAACCCTCAACACTGTTCAAAACTCACCTACACTTTTGACTGTACATGGAAGTGGTATGTTCCAGGCTTCCTCCTGAAAAGTGTTCACAGAAGGAAGCAGCATTCCCACTCCAAAAGCTCCAGGATATAAAGCATGATTTCAGCAACAGAGTCTGACACATTGTGTAAGACCTGTTTACACTACATTATTGTAATGTATTCATTATGATTCATTTCTACAAAACCCCATTCATCTAACTGTCCTCATCGTTAATTGGAACAACTGGTAGCAGAAAAAAAAAATTCAAGCGTATTTGGGACATAAGCTTGAATTAAACCTTTTATTTCTTTTACATAAGGTTTGGGAAGTTTAACTTAACAGCATTTCCAAAATATTAAGGCTCTCCAGACAAAGCTTACAATATGTGCATTTAGCAAACATGTTTTAATATGTGACATAAACATCATAGCTATTTAATGTCAAATGTACATAAACCCTTGAGCAATTATTCAGCAACTGATGCACATGAAATCTAAATTTTGTTACACCTCAAGAGGCTGGCTGAATTTTTCTTTACCTTTTTAAACTGAAGTGGAGAATACTTTTTCTCTTCTGGTTTTAGTAAATCTTTGACAGGACAAAAACATACTGTAGTCTGTTTATGCGAACTAGTATGACAAATGCCTTTTGCTATCTGTATTACCTAAATCCAACCCTAAAGAATGTTAGTAACTTCACTCAAATGGCATTAACACTAACAAAAAAATACTTAGTTAGAACATTGCCTTACCGTGTAAATGCCAATTCTACAAACAGCAAATGAGAGCTGGATACATTCAGACATAGTCTAAAGGAATTAAAATAAAGACATTACCAAGAATGCTATTTATTAAGAATTACTTTTCTTCCCATCTGTCCCCTCTCCCCTGAAAGAAACACCTTCTTCAAGGCTGTATTAAACAGCCCGAGAAAAATGCCATATAAATTCAGATTATACAGATACATACTATCTTTCATACAGAAGGAGCTGTGAACACCTTTACACTTACTATTTCAGTGATTCATTACAGGCCTCAAATTACCTAATGACCCCCAAAATGCCTGTACACAACATTAACAATTTGAATGTAAGCTTTCAGTCTCATTTACTTTTATCTACTCTGGTTTAAAAACAATCTGCAAGAAACATTTTAATGGAGTGCTTTTTGGCCTTTTAGTGGACTGCAAAGAGCTTCTGTGTTTATACATTACAGTTCTTTCCCTGAACAATCACTGAAACTTTCTTTCTCTATATACCAAAATAATGCATACAATTTAATGTTTGCACATTTCTGGAGTCTCATTCCTTTAGTTTTCTGATATTTTCATGTTCAAAGTAGAACATGAAAATAGAACATTTTATCTAATCTGTTCTTACAGCTGGGAATAATCATATTAAAAGTTTTTACCCTGAACTTGCTCAACTTCCAATCTGCTGTGATGCCACAATTCTATGTCTTCTGCAGTCACCAGAGAGGCTGAGGATGGACTACGAATTTCTGATGAAACAGATGAAAAACACCTTTTTTTAATTAGCACAATAACGCCAGAAAATAAATGCAGCTCTCCAATACCAAAATAAAAACTATTGTATATTTGCTATATTTCCTATACAATTAGGTAAAATAAACTAAGCTTACAATGATTTATTCAAAAGGGTAATTGAGGAATTATTTTAAGTAAGGTATTCGAGAAGTCACTGTAGGGAAAACTAAAAGCCATCAAGTGGAACATTTTTATTACATGTTTAAGACGTTCACACATTATCTGCATGTATTTCAAGATAAAGTGCTAGATGCTACAGACTTCAAACACAGCAGCCAAAACATCTTTTCAGAATCTGCTTTTTACCTTCTCCCTCCCTCCAAAAAAAAAGAAAATCCTTTAATTGAAATACCCATTTAATTAGCATTGGGATTAAAAAAAAAAAACACAACAGAACAGATCTTATTAATTTATTAATTACAAGTAAAAAATGTGTAGCAACTTTTTTCTTTTGTTGTAACTGTTACATTTAAATTTTAAACAAACAGTTTTTCACCAAACTGTCTGAGAATCAAAAAGCACAGCACAAAAACCTGAAAGCAAATTCCAACAGTATGGTTGATTTTCTTTTCTCACTGGAAGTAATCTAGCATATTATTACTGACAAGGAAATGCTGATTCAAAGCACCACTTCAATTTAAGGATTTTTTTTTTTCCAGCTTTAGGAACAAACATTCAGGTCTATCTCTTGTGCTCTGAGCTTCTCCCAGAAAGAAAAAAGTGACAGAAAGATAGGAAGTGACTTCAACAAATCCTACAGTTACACAAAGTGGTGGGGCGGGGTCATAAACCCTCTTCCCCCTGACAGTACTTGCAGACCTTGTTCCAAAGGTTCCAGGGATGGATGACTTCCCCAAGCAATTTAGTCCAGTGCTTCATTACCCTCTCTCCTAGAAAGTTTCCTAATGTTTAACCTGGGTCTGCTGCAATTTAAACCCATACTTAAACACCAGGTGATACACAGAGTGATTTGCATTCTCAGTATCCTGGCAGATTCTGTGTTGCTGGCAGACTCAGTTTTAAACACAAAGTAAATTATTATTTCAGCTTGCAGGAGAATTAAACATGCAGCAGCACCAAACCATTACAGCTTCTCCATGTATAGAGTTTGCTTTTATTGTAGACAGCATTATAAACTGTTTTCCTTTTTCAATTTTTGTTCAGTACTTCCAGCCACACATTAGTGGAAGAACCAAGCTGCAGTTAAAATCCCACAGCAAGCCCCTGTATATCCTTACTTCAGTAGAATAAAACAACCTACACCCTGTGTTACCTTACTCATCTGTTGTTGGCTTTGCTACTGTTAACATCCTGAAACCATGGGCAATTATAAGGCATGAATTGTCACACACAGTACTGACGAATGCTGCCCCTATGCATTTTCCAGTGAAATATTAAGATAATCCCTTCAAGACCCCAAGATAATGCTTATAAACTACATTTTATTGTCTTTAAGAGGATCATTAACCCAAACACTGCTAGTAATAGCTCTTATAGTCACTTATCCTTCCTTCTGAAAATTTACATTCTCTCCCCAGTAGCACTTCAGTTTAATCCTTGAAAAGGTGACAGGAATGGATTTAAATAATTATAAGTTTAGTGATACTTTTCTACGGACTGCCACTCCAACCACTGAATTAAGATACAGTTGATAATCTGTTGCTACAACAGGGAGTTTATTCTTGATACTTTTAATCTTTCATTACTTTCGTTGTGCAACTCACTTGGGACCATACAATTGGGCAACAAAACAATTGTCGGAAAATTTGCATTTAATTTACTTACAGTTTATTGTTGCTTTCTGAAAGGATTTTACACGGTAAGCATGAAAATAAAAGAAAAAAAATGTAAAAATATACCTACAAATACTGTGAAAGAATGAAAGATACCTTGTTTGACACAATTCTACAATGACTAATTCTTCACAGAAGTGACTTCAAATATCTAAAGTGAAAAACAGAGTCATCAGGTCAAATATGTCACACAATATAAGCAAGCATCTCTGCCAAAAAGCACCCTTCTGCTTAGGCAAAGAGTCATCTCATAAACGTTAAATAATTTCTCCCCCTAGAAAGTAAACTCAGGGCTAACTTTCCTGTTCACCCAAAACTTTGTTACTTTAATTGTACCTTGTAAAAACGTGGCTGTTCACAATGACTTAGAAAGATGTCTGCCCTGCAGCTGTGCAACATTCAACTGAAACAAGCATCTCTTCTGTCCATTTTTTCAATTATTCAGCTATCAGAAATATCAGTAAAAAACAATTTTAGTATTTGGTGTTTAAAAAAAAAAAAATCTCATTTGGCTCTGACAGAGGCACACAGTCCGCAACTCACAAAGACATTGTTTTAAATAATATATAAATTGTCAGCAAATACAAGATTAAATCCCTACTCATAATATTTACAAGAGCCCAGATGTTGAAAAGATTAATTAGAGCATGTTCTGCAACTGATGACTTCAAACCTACAAGCACTGAGTTGAAAGCACTAGCCTCAAGAACCTTCGTGGGCAAGAGGGGAGTGAGAGTCTTATCAGGTTGTCAGAAAAGAAAAAAAAGGCTCAGCAACTGACAGAACTGAAGGAGCTGGTATCCTCAATTCTGCCACCAAACAGAAATACTCACCTCAACCTCAGCATGCTGTGACATAATTCAAAATAAATCACAGCAGTGAGTATAGCTCCAAGACCACAAAACCAGAAAGTAAGAAAAGAAAACCAGAAAGTGAGAAAAGGAAGATGCTAGAGGTTTTTTTTCTGGATATATGTTTTTTTAATAAACTAAACACCAAGACATGCTTCTGCTCATTTATAATTAAGTGATCCAACCCAGTAATCACTTGGAATTGCTGGATCTTCCAGGCAAAAGTTTTTCCACCTCCATTCTTATCTGCACCTTTTTCAGTGTATAAAATTGCAGAAATTAGCAACGCAAGTGTATAAAACATGCAGGTTTTAAGGTACCTGTATGTATGGAGCCTGAAACAAATTCTCAGTGCTTAGTTTTAAGGAACATGTGGGTATCCAAAAGCGCACACAACTACGCTACAGTAAAGGTAGCAGGAACTTTGACCAGAACTGCTCTTTGCTAAGCTTGTGTACTGAACCCCAGCTAGCAACTCCAAGGCTCCTCTTTGTGCACAAGATGTCACAGCCCACTAGCAGCTTCCATTAATAACACTTCTAATTTAAACTCCCCAAATTCTTTTTAATACGGTTGTCAGGAATAAAAGACAGAAAATATTTTCATTTTCTCCTTTAATGCTGAATAATTAGATTTCTAAATGCTGAATAATTAGATTTCTAAAATACCAATCTTCTTGTACGTAATCATTAGAAAAATAAATCTTAGTGTAGAGACTAGAAGAAACCTGATGTTGATGGAAAAGCAATGATATGTGAACAGGAGATAGGACTGGATCCAAGAACTCTCTTGTCATCATAAAAAGCAATCAAGTGGATGCACCAGAGAACAATGCTCTCCTCTCTTTTAGGCAATATTCTCAGTAGAACAGTTTTCCATGACTGTGTCCAGGACTGCAATGGCTCAGGCAGTGAAAGATGCAGATTAGCCAGCAGCAAATTAATAGCTGCAACAACAGCATAGACATTTCTCAAGAATTCTGGACCTTTTCTTCAGTCTTGCTGAAACCCAAAATTATGCAAGTTTCTAGGCAAGAAGAAAGTACTGAGAGAAGAGATCACTCATTGTAGAGTGCATCATCTCTCTACACAGGCTGTCTGTTCAGTTTCAGGCTCAGTCGGTGTTGTGGGACTAACATACAAAGCCATCAATTCATTAAAACACAGATGCTGGAAAGCCAATAACCTCTCCTTATACATCAAGGCAGCACCTCCAAACAGAAGGAATCCATTAGATGCATGCTCCTGGAGCATTAAGAGATTAAGTACCTTCATAAATCCCTCTAAAACAAAAAGTCTCACCTCCTGTGCAATCAATGCAATTGTGACTACACCAGGGAGCACTCCTGGACACCACCCAGAATACCTCTATTTTCTAACTGCAATTTCCTGTTCCGGAACTAGTTCTAGCTGTCCTCTCAATGAGTAGGAATGGATGTCTTTAGCCCACAGCAAGGAATCAGGACATCCAAGGAATCATATCTCACAGACCTATCCTCATGTTCCAGCAATCACAACTTCAGGATCTCCTACCTTCACATCACATCTGAGCATCATGTTTAATACCCACCCACAAGGGATCTGTCTTTGAAGACACTGTACAACTTCCTGGTCTACTCATCTTGACCTCCCTTGCATTACTGTACAAGTCAGAATTCAACTGCACACATGAAAACACAGCTCCTGGATTATACCTGTCAGTGAGTCCTTCTATTGGGAAAAAATTACTTATTGCCTAGTTACCCTCTCTTTCTGATTTCAGAGATGTCTAGAATATTGTGTCCTCATACCAGTCAGCTGTCTCTTTTTCAGGCTGAAGGGCTATAACTATTTAATCCCT
This sequence comes from Lichenostomus cassidix, assembly GCF_008360975.1. Taxonomy (NCBI): domain Eukaryota; kingdom Metazoa; phylum Chordata; class Aves; order Passeriformes; family Meliphagidae; genus Lichenostomus; species Lichenostomus cassidix. The sequence goes on along the minus strand of NC_139511.1, from coordinate 58,327,174 downwards.
GCTTGTATGGAAGCAATTGCTTTCCTTCAATTACCACATCATCTTTCTCTGTGTCTTCTTTGGTTTTTCAATACTCTTCCAGAGATGATTCAACCAGAAACGTAGCATGTAAGACAAGAGCAAATGTTACATTTAAGCAGTGTAAAAATGAGATCTTTCCCTCTTTTTCCTTCTTAATACTCTAAATTTGTTGACAGATGTCTGGGTTGAGATGACATTTTAAAGAAGGATCCTCATTCCCTTTCCTGAGCACTGATGGTATTTTAGGACCTATCCATGCATCTGTACTGCCATGTGACTTCTGCTATAAATATATGCAACTCTGCATTTATCAACACTGAATTTCATCTGCCATTCTACTATGAAAATCAAGAGAGGTACTATGATTTTTCCTGGGTTTAATATGCACTCTTAATATTTGTTTCTGCATCAGCCCATCCAAAGCATATGCAGTTTATACAACTAAACACAAACATGAAATTCGCTTGTCATCTCTGCTTTTACTTCTCCCTCTTATTCACTACCAGAGCTGTGCTCTCAATGCTCATTTGTGAAACTTGTATTACAGATTACAAAGTTATTACTTCATTTTTAATTGCTTCTAAGTTTTTCACCTCTATTAGAGTCAAAATCATATAAAGAAAGACTAGGCAGTAGTTGTTGTAAGAGCTAATAAAATGTAGAAAACAGATGTTTCTTCCACACAAAAGCTCCAAGTCATAACAAAAAAACAAAACTGCAAACTTACTTCCCCCATACCAACAGTTCCTAGTGGATCTTGGATGCCATCTTGCTTACTCAGACTCTCCAATGCCAAAAGCTAATGTGGGTCCCATGAACAAATTTTTCTTCTGTTGCTCCACCAAAACATACACCAGAGCATCATATAAAGATTCATGTTCTACCTACTGTTTGTTCTTATAAGCAACAAAGCTCTAGGGCAGGACTGCATCTAGGATAAGAGGACTTGTCAGCTACATTTCCTGCTTTGTGTCTCTTCCTCAGACAGAAGGAAGTTACTTACACACTAGTTGGCAATTAATCTAGTCACCTTACCAGGATGCCAATTACAAAAAAGAAATTCTGTATGCTGAAGAGCTCCAGCATGAGATGAGCCATCTTTTATTCAATTGCAAATACCGTAATTATGCCCACAAGGACTTTTATACAGTCAGATAGTTAGCACTTCAGAAAGTAATGCTGTACACACAGTGAAAAACAGCAAAACCAACATGCTGCAGAGCAGTATGAGCCAAAACACAAAAAGCACAAGATTTTAAATACTGTTGTGTTTTTTTTAATATGGCTTTACAGCTCTTTGGGCCCACATATGTGGTTTTAAACTAAACTAAAAATGCTTCCTTTATTAAAAAAGCTAATATCCTCACACAACTTCAAAAATTCAGAACTCAGTTTAAGAGAATAAACATCACAAACTGGCAGTATTAAAAAACTCAAGCTGATGATATTGACAACAAGCCAAAAATGTTAATCAGCATGTGGTAATAAAAGGAATATTCTGTCCTTACTGAATGCAGATATTCTCACTTATTAAAAGCTTGCATTTCTAACCTTTTGTGAAATTCATCACCATGTTGCCTCAGGCTTGGAGGCCTGAGTGAAGAATTCAGGAGCAGCATACTGCAGAGCAACATGGTGTGGTGATACATAGCAAGAGCTGGCATTGAAGACCAAGTATTCATACGACATACTGCAGACACTAGTTCAGATCTAGGCCTGTGGTGTAAAAAACCATTAGTGAACTACATCTTTCCACTTGCTTTCACTTGAAAAAATACTAAGTTCCCTGCAATGCAATCCTACGACTGTAAGCATTATCTTCTTCAACTCAAAGATTCACATCTGACTCAAACACTAACATAATTACATGCACCTTGTACACTAGTTGACCTTACAGCTGTTGTTTTCTTTCCTGCATTCAGCTACATCTTTATTTTGTAAGAACTGTCAGCCCCCTCATCCTTGTGTCTGCCTAAACAACTTCCCAAACTGAAGCAAGCATAAGAAGAGAAAAAAGCCTTCATGCTCTACAGAAGGTGCTCTACATGATAGATGAGTCAACACAGAACCCAAACAATCCTAACTGTTGCATGACAAAAGACAAAATTCACATGAGAGGGGTGTTTAGCAAACCCTAAGAGGACAAGGCCCCATGTATACACCTTTGCTGCTGATGTTGCAGGCAATGTATCAAAAACATGCATGTGCCTCAGAGTGAAAATACAGAGTTGCTAGTAGAGATCTTTACCCATTTTTCTTTATTCAAAGGACAGCATCTACTGGTTTACAAAGTGTCAGTGAAGCAGAAGTCCAACCTTCAAACATACGCCTCTATAATGCCATTCCTAATATCAGAAAGAATGTTTTCTATGGCCTGCAGATACCAAACAATGGAACTGGCAACAGCGATGGAAAGACAGGATCTGAAGTGGACCAGAATCACTAAGTGATCTTGATCTATCCCACATTGCCACTTTCTGAATCAAAACTGTCCAACTAAATTAAAGAGTCTAACTATTTAAAAGGCAGGTCTTAAAAGTAAGCTGTCCAAGAATGAAAAGTTGCTCAGAAGCATTTTTTTTTAGTATCACCAGACATTTTTAAAACACCAGTTTAGTATCTGCAGCTTACCCCAATCAAGAAAGACTTTATCAGAACACTATCTAGAATGTGAGGTCAAGACTGTTCAGAAACCAAGCAGAAACACTTAAGTCACTGCAAGACCTATTCATCTACAATTTGAAAATTTAGTTAAATTTACTCAAAAACTTCCCAAATGTTAGGTTTTGTTTGCATGCATACAGGAGTAAAATAGTTTGTAACAAATGTTCAAAGAACAAAAAAAAAAAAAAAACCACCAAAACAGAACAGAAAAAAAACCAGAAAAAAAATCCCACTTGTTTAGCTAAAAGAAACCAACCCTCAACAAAGCAACAAGGATGCTAGCACACTAGGAGTGTGCACTCTCTTGACATTGCAGAACGCATGTTCATGTTTACCTCCTCAGAAAAGGGAATAAGATGAAAAAAAAGTAACTAAAGTTGAAGTGGTTGCTCATGCAAGAAGTGTTATCTTCCATTTCAGGTCGGAAAAAGCTCTTCAATACCTGTCCAAGAAATATTTTTATATACAACTAAGATAGTACATAGTATCTTGAAATATAATTTAGAGATAAGCCATGATAATAAAAATGCTAAAAATATAAAATTAAACAGGTTATTAGTTTTTTCTTAGAAACCAAGAGGACAGTATAACACCTCCTCTTTTTTCTTCTGCAATTCTACATCACTCTCTCAAGTGGCATCCTCTGTACTAGATAAAAGTTCTTACATGCGTCTGTTCAATGTAACAATCTGATCTGTGTAGAGTTTTTATCCAGTACAGAGCATGCCACTGAAGAAGTGTATTGTGAAAGTCTACTCAGGAGCTTAAAATTCGCATTGTAATTGCAGCACATAAGAAAAACCAAAGCATTTTTATTGTTTCCCCACAAGTTCTCCAAGCAAAAACTGTAAGACTGGTCACACGCCACGCTTTTCACAAGATGCATCATGCCGTAACTTCTTAAATTAAGCATAGTCTACTGAACATAGGCCAACCAACACAAGTCTGTGAATACACTAAAATCCTTCCAGACACAATGTAGCAAGAATGAAGCCAAAGGAGGTTGCAGACAAAACACTAGATTATGGAGTCAAAAAAACTCTGTAAATCCACATTGACACAGCTGTGTTCACATAGTATGTTTCAAAAGAGTTAACTAAATACAAGGAGAACACCACTTATAAGTAAAAGGTGTGTCCAAATGAAGATGCATTCTTTTTTAGAGGCTGGACATGGTTTTGCCGCGTTGATTAAAAAAAAAAAACTCAAAAAAACAAACAAACAAAAAAAAAAAAAAAACCAGCACACCACTCCTAACATCAAAATTATGTTACAAAACTAAAAGAGGCACAAAGCTGAAGAGCTTCTTCTAGCTATTAAAGATACAGAGGCCAGCAGTACTTTTTTGTTACAATGCAAAACAGCAAAAACAGACCAGAGTACCACAGAAGATACACTTTTAGCGATTAATTATAAGTAGGGGAGGTCCTACTCAATTTCTGGGTATCTGTTCATAAAAGCTTCAGGCCATAGTCCAAGCTGGCTCCAACTAACCTTGCTTTGAGCAGGTTTTGAATGCTTTCAATAAACTAATGACATTGGAAGGTGCTTAAGACACTCATTATTTCTTGGGATCTCCTTCTTAATGGAGAAAAGAAGTCTCCAACGTAGGTCCTATCTAAAATCAGATAAAGAACCTTCCTATGCAAGCTGGACAAGAGCTGTCTGAGGGTAGACTCCCTGTGGAGATGGACTGACCCCTGAGTCCATACTGCAGCAAACCTGACCCTCATCTGTCCTCACCTCCTTCCACTAAACTCCCTCACTCCGGCCCACTGTTAGCCAAAACTTTGTCTAAACTCTGTCCGAGCGTTACTGCAAGCAGAAAAAACTTCATCCTTTGCTCTGCTCAGTGCTTCACACTGCAAGCACAGGAGAAAACCTCACTGCCTGCAGGCTGCAACACGGGTTGCCCGACATGAGGAACCAGCAAAGGGACCTTCTGGCTGGTGTTTTGAGGTCCATGTATGTGCAAGAACCCAACATAAATGCACAAAACACAAAATTCCTTAGCATGAACAGCTCTTTGCTACTATTGCTACGAAAATAATGAGACAATTGCTGTACATCCATAGTTTAACATTCACGCTATAACTTCAAGTCTTGCACAGATAAAGAGTAAGCCCATCTTTTCACCAGGGCAGACTGTGACAACAAGCTGAAAGAAGCTGTACACAACTAGCTGCCTAACTTACCATTTTTATTTTTTTTTCGTTTAAGAGCAGACTTTCTGAGGTGCTGAACTAGCTGTTCAATGAGGGTTTTTTTAGAGCTGACACTAAAGAAGGCCAGACAACAAAAAAGAGGAAGAGGATCAACTGGAGAATAAGAGTCAGGGGGAAAAAAAATAAGTAGAGCTATTTAATCCCCTCCCCCTTTAGTTAACACGAAAACATGCTCTCAGTTTCCAGGGCTTATTAAATTTATTGTTCTCAGAGTGGCTGGCCTTCCACACAACAGCCTGTAGAAGTCACAAAGGTTAATGCAAGCATTTCAAAAAGTACAGAACGGCCAGTTTCATCTGGATATAAGTTTATAAAGGAAAAAACTCTAAGAAACAGCTCCAGGCTCTCAAGGAGCTATGAGGCTGCACTTGATACCAGGCAAGTTTATTATCAGTATTTCATTAACTAGGTTCTTAAAGAGATGCCTGCCTACCATTTCTGCCACACAAGACTCATTTTCTAGTCTCTCTGCAGTACTCAAACTCAGAAAGGCAAGCCTAAAACATTTCTGGAGAATGTAAGGCTCAATAAACCAAAATAAATCTTATCTACATGGACACAAGAATAGTAAAGTATGAATTTAACATATTTCTGGCTTAGTGACCAGAAAAGGAAAAGCCAGACAGTGCATGCAGCTCTCATCTCAACATGGCAAATCTTCAGTTCACTAAAAAGAGCATCTCCAGAGATTCTTTTGCATTTGATGAGCCTCTCCTGAAAGCCTACACCCTTGAGCATCTCACGCGAAAACATATGAATGACACAGTCAAGATCCCAGCCCCAAATACTTCCTAGTCGCACTTGACACCAACAACGAACAGGTACGGCCAGAAGAGAAGAGTGAAGAGATGCCTGCTCTTCATTGCCCCAGCTGACGCCTCGCAGCAGCTCACGGTGAAGGAGCAGGCAGCAGCCCACAGCACAGCGCTCGAAGCAGCACGACTGGAGCAATGGGATGCCAGCAGGACTGAAGCGATGGGATGTGCTCGTTACGCCCTCCCACTGTTAGGCTGAAAAGACCAGGTAAGCAGGTACCATACTAAAACAAAGCCACCTGCTCATTACCCAGCCGTGCCACAGGGTTTTGCCCGCCGAGAGAGCGCAAACATCAGCCGCGACCCTAGGTGAGGTGCGCGCCCGCGATAAGATCTCTCTCGGACGAATGGAGCCAATACTCATTAAAGAGCAATAAACGCTACCCCCGAATACCAGCTGCCCGAGCGCCCGGCTGATCCCGCCCGCGGTAGCAATTTAGTTCATTCAAGCGTGCCCTAAGCTCCAGCATTTAGGAAAAAAACAGCGACCCGGGTCACGGCTTTAGCAACCTAATAGCGGCCAAATGAGCGGGGCCCGGCCGCTTTATCGCCCGCTAACAGCGCGGCGGGCCGGCAGCGCAGCGCGGTCGGACCCGCTGCCCCCCGCACAGCCCCGCGCCGCGGACGCCGCCCCGGCCGCTCGGTAAGATCCGACGGCTCGCTCCCGCCGGGAACCTACCAGGTAATCCATGTACCGGGGTGGCGCCGGGCGCCGCGCCGCCGAGCTCTCCGGAGGGGCCGCGGGCGCCCGCCCGGCTGACAGCGGCGCTGGGCCAGCGGGGGCAGCGCCCTCCCGGGGCGCGGGGGAGCCTGAGGAGGGGCGCGGGGCGCTCGGCGCGGCGGGGCGGGCGGGCGCGGCGGGGCCGGGCGGGGGGCGCGGGCGCTGCCCCGGCGGCGCTGTCAGAGCCGCGCTGCCGCCCGCACCGCGCGGCGCAGGGAGCGGGCAGGGCGGGCGGGGGAGGGACGCGCCGTCAGCTGATCGCACACGTGGGGGCGCGGGGACGCTGCCCTTAAAGGCGTACGAGCGCTTAGAGCGGCGCGGCGCTGCGGCTGTGCCAACCCGCGGCGCGACGGAGCCCAAAAAGGGCCACGGAGCTGGGCAGGGACTGCAGCACAAGTGCTGTGAGGAGCGGCTGAGGGAGCTGCGGGTGTTTAGCCCGGAGAAAAGGAGGTTCAGGGTGACCTTATCGCTCTCTAAACTGGCTGGAAGGGGGTTGTGAGGTCGGTCTGTACTCCAGGCGACCAGCGACAGGGCGAGAGCACAGTGTGAAGCTGCGCCAGGGAGTTTAGGTTGGACAGTAGGAAGAATTTCTTTGCAAAAAGGGTGATTAGCCCATTGGCATGGGCTGCAAGGGGAGGTGGTGGAGTTAACATCGCTGGAGATGTCTAAGGAAAGACTGGAGATTGCACTTCGTGCCATGGTCTAGTTGAGATGGTCGTGTTTGGACACAGGTTGGACTCGATGATCTCATAGTTTTTTTCCCAGCGTAATTGATTCTGTGATAATTCCCCCGAGTACCCGTGAAAGCAACGCCCATGTCTCATAGTGGAGCCTGGCATCCTAACTTGGAGGCTTTTCCACAAATTTGTGGTGTTGGCAGGAATGCCTGACTCCTGGAGAAACAGAAGGAAACTTCTCAATGTGTAAGACGGTGGGATAGGAAATCTAAAAATGAGGTATCAAGAGAATATGGCAAAAAAACCCAGAGTGTAGTAAAAATAATTGGGAGAGTAGGTATGGAGCTAGAAGAAAAGAGGTGTGCATGAGAAGCCAGGAGCATCTGAGAGTGAATATTTGTAAGGATATTGATAAGCAGTTCACCTAGCTCTAGTAAACTGAGGTGGGGAAAGGGCAATTACAATTGCTGCTATGGATTTTGTAATTAATTAAGGCCTGTTGTGGACAGTCTCAGTTACTACATCCAGAGAGTGTTGGTAAGGTGTGGCTAGCACAGGCTTTTCCCATGAGAATTCTTTTTGTGTTTTATAAAGAAAGATAAAGTTTGGATGTTATTAAAAACAGTGTCCCAAGATCTGGACAGTGCAGGCCTGGCCAATCAGGCCTAGGGGGAGGTTTCTAACTGACCAATCTGGGTGACTTTTGAAAACTCTATATATATGATGAAATCAAAACAATAAAGGTCTTTCGTTCTTGCCACTGAGAACTGACCTCTTTACTCTGCTAGCTGCTCAACAGCGACAGGAAGGTGCTCCCCTTGCCTGCCTGAAACACATCTTGTCCTTGTCCATGGATAATTCATTTTCCTCAAACATCTAGTCTAGGAAAAACTTGATTCTTTCGGCAGTCTTTACTTTGGGATTCAACATCAACTACATCTGCATAGCAAATTAAGTTTAATTTAGATCAGTAAAAATTTTTTTTTGTTGTTTTCAATCATTTAGAAGTTTGCTAATTTTAGTATTTTAATAGCTAATGGGTGGAAGGAGGGATACAGGCTTGGCCCTTCCTGCTATTCAGCATTTTGACTGTTTTCATGACTACAGCCATGGCATGTAGTCACAGCCATGGCTGGCAACTGTCTGTTGATCCTGAAATGTCCTTTTGACTGTGGGAACTACAGGGTAAAAACTGCTTTAGCCACTACAAGGCTGGCTAAAATAGGCCTCTCAATAATGTAACACAGGAGCTGCAAAAAATTCTGATTTCATCATCCTGTCATCACATGTGATTTTTAACATTTTGCAGTGCTTTCCCCTTAACCTTTAAAATCCCTTATTTCTTCTTTTTAGCAGTAATACATCACTCTTGAGATGTGATGCCTCTTGATGCTTCTCTAAATGAAGGGTGACTGAAAGGAGAACATCAAGAACAAGCAAATATTTCAGAACTGTTTCCTGTGAGATAAATAGGAAAGGACTAGGAATTATTTCTTCTATAGCTGATTGAGGAGAAAACAGAATCTGTGTGTAGAGAGATGCTGCAGAGATGATGTTGTGATAAAAAAAGGAGTAATTTGTTTTCATTGCAACAAGGAAGATTCAGTTCAGATACTGGAAAACACTTTAATGGGAAGGATATTTGAACATGGACAGACATCACAACCAAAACTAGCAGAATTTCTGAAAGTAGCTATGAGTTATATCAACATTTCTCAGATGTAGTTTAGTTAGTTAGCACTGATGTACCCCTGGAGAAAAAGAACTAGCAGACCCCTTTGTTTTACACTATTCTGATTGATCTTATTATGAAGACACAGTGTTTATACATCCAAAGAAAAATGTTTCTTTCCAAATGACTATTTTATACATGCAATTTTCCTTCTAATTTATTAACAAGATATCACAATCTGAGTGCAAAATCAACAAAAAATCAAGAAATTTCTCATGTATAAACTGAAAATCCCACAAATTTGACCAAGAGAGAAGCCAACACTAAACTCATGTATTAGTCATTCTGGTTACTGTAAACACATTATTTCTTCAGCCATTGCATAGCCTTATGGCACATTCATTTTATTACATAAAGTGGAGATTAACATTGAACAATAACAGAATATAAACAGAATAGAAGTGCTACAACACATGCCTTCTAACCTACATAGCAGTCATGGTGTTGCTGAGATTTTTCTAGCAAGTCCCATAGGATTTCTTTCACCAAAAATAAAGTTCAATTTCATATTGGAATATATACCTAATGCAGTGTTAGTTACCTTCACAAAGAAGCTTGTCAGCAGGAACTCCTATGTCAAAATGGGAAGGAAAAGATCAAAGTATTTTGTTGGAGAAAACTTCATGTGCTGGCTATGAGGTAATAAGTCTAGTTCCAAAAATGGAAGTGAGCTTATGCACAGAAGCACAAGTTTATCTTCAGTGAAATCCTATTGCAGGAATAATTTTCTGTAAACTTGTACAAAAAATAATCAATCTGGGACTCAGACTTTGACCCTGAGAAGTGCTGAGTACAACATTTTATCATCCACTGCTTATGTCAATTTAGTACAATTTAATGAGTTTGGACATTTTAACCCAAGAATAGCATCTGAAGAAATTAAGGTTTTGTAGCACTGTCAGCAAACTCTGAAGGTGGATTTGACAGAAAAATGTTTGTTACTTGATAGATATTAGCAAAATGGGAATTTAAAATGAAAGTACTAATCAATATGCCTATTTCCAAACATATTTGAATGGGATTAATACATTTTTCAGAATTGTATGGCCAGCTGTATAGATGACAAGTTGTCCAGTAAGCATTATCTTGGAAAACAACTTGAAGGACAGGCACCCTGTAGTACATCTTTTAGTCATATAGTTTTAATTTCTAGTCTCACTAGTTAAATAGATTCTATCAGGATAATATTTGTGTAGAAGTCCTGCAGAAAGCGGTGCTATTCATTCAGTAGCTGTACATAGGTACAGCGTTGTCACATCATGGTTTGAATGACCTAAACAGTGGGTGTTTTATAGAAATCAAAACCAAAAAGACACAGTAGCACATCAGTGACTGAGACAATCTAAATCACTTTGCCATATAATTTCATTCATTAGGAGGACAAAGTGCATGGTATGTTTGTTCTCCCCTTGCTCTCTGCATCCCACCCAATTTTTAATAACCGTAGGGGAAAGGCAATTGACTTATTTTTATTATTAGCAAGAAGATGGTTGTACTAATTGCCAGGCTTTACTGATATAAGGAGCCTTGATATCTCTGCTTAAGAACATTTATTACCAGAGGGGGCAGGGGCATCATATTTTACGCATCTAATTAAAGTTGAGAAGCAAAGCATTCATTATCTTTCAAAGTACAGGAAAAGGCTACCTTACTCACATTTATCAACATTAGGTACAAGGTTGTTACAGCAGATATGCACAAAACTCTCATCTTCGTAACTTGTAGGATATTTAGTCTAGGAAAGCAAAACATAATTTGTACCTTCAGGTTAATACCATATACTTATTTTGGAAAAATAAAATCTGTAGAGGAAAACCTCACATAAAAATGTGGACTCTGACTAAGGACACTCACACAGTAATATAAAGGCTCCCAAATGATACAAAATCCCTTTGTTTGGTATGGCTAGAAATGTAGAACTGGATGCCTTAAAAGGTACAAATTGTGGTTAGTTCAAGAATATAAATGATGTGATAAAACAGTCTCTGAATTCACTGGCAGAACAGGCAAGAAGCTGGACCAAATAGGAAAGTAAGACTAGTTAAAAGAGTTCTGTTGTTCAGCAGCTGGAAAACTGATAGGAAAAAATATTTGAATGGTCAAACAGTAATAGATTTCTAAGTATGCATTTTAATGATAAACGTGTGTGGCCAATTGCAACCAAAAGTATTTCCTAGAAAGATCCAGAAGAGCATAAAAATGGAAAAAGAAATGGACAGAGAAAAGAAAGAATAAGGTTTCCATAAGGAGAGTTTGAATATTAAATAGATGCCAAGAGCAGTCAGTAGTTTTATTTGCAGCTCAAATTTCAGTAAGTGACTTGCAGCCTGCTGTTAATCAAACTCATGTAGCTTACAGGGAAAGGGAGAAGGTGCTCTGAGTAAATAATGCTTGAAGCAATTTGCAGCTCTTTATCTGATATATTGACAAATGTCAACATGCAGAGGTATTGCAGCCAAAGGTGAATGAACGCTATGGGAGAAGCAAAACTTCTCAGTCAAAAATCTTCTCTTTCTCTTTGCTCTAATGCTTTGCTACCTTCTGGCATTTTGGTCACTATGTGTGGTATTTTATGTGTGGTTATATTTTTTTTCTTCTATAAAAGAACACATGATATGAAAACAAGCAAAAAGATTTTGAAAAGGATTTTTCACCTGTTCTCCCTCTTCTTGTTTCCTGAAATATTTGGCTGACCTTTATGTAACTGTACTGGCAAAATAATAACAGGCAGTGTAAAAGCAAAGGTTAATGGTAGAACAAGGTCAAAAGTAGAAACCAGTTTCCCACTGTAGTTGCACTGATATAAATTTAGCATAATTGTAATTAATATTTAAATTTGACCTATGGGATATGAATAAAGTGATTGTAATATTGCAGTTGATTTTATGTAGGTTATTTACTCCTTCTTGTGCTCCAAAAATGTTACTGTTGATAAAATGATGCAAAAAAAAAAAAATTGCATGAGGAAATTTGAATAGATTATATTGCCAAGCAGGCTGGAATTTACATATGATATTTTTTCATTTGTATGTCACCCCAGCTCAAGTTGATAGGGCTATAGACTCATTTTTAATTTCAATACTTTTCTATGTGAGGTTTTTAAACAGTCCTATAGCAGTAAAAAAAAAATGTAATTTAAGAGTCCTAGTCCTAAACCGGCAACCTTGTTTGAATTATTAGCTGAATTTGAAGACTAAATGGCCACAGATATCTGCTTTGGTAGCAGAGGTTCTGTGTTTAAGAAACTGAGGAATTTGGAAGCCTTGGACTTAGCACTTTAGGGTTTCTTCTCATATACACTTAAGAAAGCATTTGCCTTCTTTGCTTGGTTTCTTTTTTGTGTAATGTGAAAATAGTGGTCTTGTGAAGATTAAAAAAAAGTCCACAGTTGTGATTGGGTTTAACTCTCTATTGCTTGTGGCACTATGGAAACCAGCAAGAGATGGATTAGAAGTTGTACTTTCATGTCCCTGCTGAGAATCAACAATGAGACAAACCCTAAGAAACCTAGTCCTGTTTTACATAATGTCTGGTTTTCTGGGATGAACTGAACCTTTCAATTTTTGTGACTTAAGTGTGGTACATTTTATGAGGACTACAATTTTGCTTAAAGTTTGTAGTTTGTTTCTAATATTGTTTACAGAGTATTCAAATATTTATCTCTCATGTTCAGATTGTTTTGCCTTTTTACTGAATGAACCTATAAATAGAAGCAGTACAGTTAGAATCTGTGGTCTTTGCTCTAGTGTTAATGTGCAAATACATGTTTCCATTTGTAGCTTTTTCCTTTGTTTCCACCACGAGAGCTCTGTTAGGCAAGAATTTTACTTGTGCTCCAAATCTGCCCCTAAAAAAATCAGAGACACAATACTCTGAGTCTTTCAAATTATAAAATGGGCTGGCTTCAGATCCAGTTCTTACAGCCTTCCACCTGCCTATTTGGGCTTAGAAAATTCTTATTTTCGTAAGTTTTCAAATCACAGTGCTGCTAAGATGGGATAAAAATGCCATTGCTTTACTAAAAGAAAATATATCTTATGACCTACATAATGCTTCTGTTGTGTTTGGAGGTTAACAGTGGCCATCCCACAGGTCTGTCAGTCCAAAGGAGAGGAAGGTGATGTCTCAAATAAAGCTCTGCAGGAACTTGGAACATGGGTGACTGTTGCCTGCATTAGTCTTTCTCATCACTCCAAAGGAGGAGGATCCAATAATGTCACATAGGAATTGGTGAGAAAAATTATGAAGTCTCAAGGCAAACGAAGGTACAGTTAATTCTGAAGCAAAAGAAATGGCAATTTCCATATGATCTTGTGTTTCATATTTATATTGAACGTGTTATCCCATCTTACATACTTCAGCTGTGTCTTCCTTAATAGTCATGTTTTCCCAAGAAGTCAGTATGACTACAAACCCATAAAACTAAACTTTGCCTGTAGTCTAAATATAGTGTATATTAAGAATATGTTTGGCAAAGCATATGTGGAGATGACCATTTCATATCTTGCTGGATATAATGAACATCAGGTAAAAGTCTCCATGGTTCAGGTTTGTTCTACATTTTAATTTACTTTGTTTCTGAGTATTAAGTTAAAAGCAACATGCTTTCCAGCAAAAATAATAAATTAAAGTGTAAAAATAAGCAAGAAATAATGTCTTGGTATGGATATACCTTTATGTCAGGTTTTAGTCTCATCTAGGTATGAGACATTTAGAAGAGAAAGTAGTAACAAATGACTTAAGAGTTTGAACTCCAGTTACTACCTCACACAAAAGTAATTATTTTATTTATATTAGCCAATTTAAACTATGTAGGCATGTGAACACAAGTTATAATTAAACCTGCATTTTAGTATGCACATATCCTTAGGAGCTCTTTTATTCTTTAAAGCACATCCTAAAGGTCTACTGACTATGTTTATAGAAACAGATATTAAATAGGTCCTTCTTATTTTTTTTTTCTTAACTCAACTTTACTTAAAAAATCCATAGGTCAAGTTTTCACTATTTTTTTTCATATCCCACATTTTTAAGAAGCTGTTCTGTTAGTTTGAGTGGAAATAAGAAAGAACCCCTATGCAAAATGGATGATCTTCATCATGAGAATGGCTGCCCTTCCTGAAATCACAGGCAGAAATCTTCTTAAAAACATAAAGAATATTTGCATCCAGTATTTGCATCTTCAGCATAATCTTTATGATTATAGCAATAATGAGAACATCATCTCTCTGGAAGGCTGGACCCTCTGTCTCACGAAAAGTTGAAAAACCTATACTCCTCTTTACAAAGATGCTATACTTGATTGGAAGACCTAATTCATGTTTCTGCTTAAACCACCTTTCTCAATAGAAGAAAGACACTGGCTACCTGAATTCAGTGTAAAGGGTTTTCTGTTCAGAGGTCTTGGAAATTGAACTGGATTTTCATAAGCCTTATGCCCTCACTTCTACAGCTAGGCAGACTTGAAAGGAAAATGCAGCTCTTGAATTCTGGCTACCCAGAAAAGTGCATACCTCACCCATGGCCAAGAGGGAAACATAAAGTAAACAAGTGAAGTAGCTTACGTGTGTTTATCCAATCAAAACTAAACTCTACAAGGAGATATAATTACTTGGTGATATAATTACATGTCACATGACCAGCACATAAATCAAAAATGTGTTTTGTACTTTGAAGCTGACCATGTAGCCTGAGTGGTTTTGGAACACATATTTTATCTTTGAACTTAGGCTAAATTAGCATGACAAGATCTGACACTGTTACTTTCTGCATGGAAGACTTTTTAATGAGAGAAAACAAGACACCATCTGTTTGGACATAGGCAGCTGACCCTGAAATGCCATTGCTCTGACAGCTCTCTCTACTGTATCTTGTTCCCAGCCCAGAAGATACTTCCAGTAATACTGTTCCAGATGACTGGAAGCCACCATCCAAGATTTTAACAGCACACAGTGTAGCTTCTGAATCCTTTAAGCACAGAGGAAATGGCAAAAGTACTGGGATAAAGAGAGATAAAACAGTGGGATTCTACTTGTTTAAATGCTTTGACTTCCAGAATTCTGTAGGAGGAATAGAATAAAAATTTTGCCCCTCAGACCAGAATAGACACCTGAAAGGGGTCAGAGGGAGGATTTTATGAAGGCTCAGAAGGTCCAGATTGATTTGCAATAAATGCAAAAAACCAGTATTGAGTTCTGGTGTGCTGGAGAAGTGGCAATGCTCAGCAAGTGTATTTGAGAGTTTAGTTCCTTAGAACTGTTTGAAAGCAGGGAAAGAAGAATTGGAATTGGTTTTAGGAGATTTCAGTGGGAAGGATGACAGGAAAAAGTCAGGTCTGTGTAAAGGAGTGGGATTATAGAAAAAGAAACCCCCAGCATATCTTGCAAAAGAGGTTGCAAACACACTATTGTTTACTTTCGTGGTGCCTGAAAGTCAAACTTTCCCATTGCCAGTGGTGCTGGTGAGAAAAGCCTCCACAGATTTCAGCTGATTTCCATGAGTAAAAATTTAATGGTTTGTTAGCAAGCCCCATTTTCCCTTGGGCGTCTGAAGGAAGGTCAAGGAAGTCTCTAATGCCCATTGCTACCTTTTATAGAGCTTTTCGGATGCTGGTGATAGTTATAACACCAGCACTTTAAGGTGACTTGGTCAGTTCCTAGAACATATAACAATATATTAATTGTTTATGTTCTTCTTTATTGCTCCCTGTAGAATGAAACTTCTGAGAAATGTTTCTTTCCCCCCCAAACAATGAAAAGTAATAAAGTAAAATGCATAGAATCCTTTGGGGGAAAATACGGGTTGGCAAGAGTAAAGGACATTATCAACTGAACCAGCTGGACAGAAATAACCTGTTTAAACAATTTAATTCTGCTTTTGTGGGCAGTGTAAAATTAGCTGTAGAAAACAGCTAAAGGCAAAGTCTGTTGTAATTCTCTAGTATATTAACTAAGAAATTTAGTCTTTTTAAGGGTGTGAAAGCTATCTAATGATTTGTCCATAAAAAGCATGGAGTAAGGCTTACTGCCATTTAACAAAGGAACAACTGCATCTGTGCCCTGGAGAACAGAAGATAGTCACTGACAAGGAAGGATTCCATCCAGAAAGAGCTGATGTGCTCTGCTGTCTTGCCTTTTTTTTTTTTCCTAGCAAGAGGTACCAAATGAACAGAGATACTAATTGACAATTATATTAAATGTGAAATTGCTCTTAGTATGGCCAAGGGCAGGCCTGCATTAACTGTTTTTTTCTGAGGTAACCACAATTAGTCATTGCATTTAAAACCTCAGTGAATTAGTGCATTAAAAAGCTCATTTAGTATTGTCCAACTAAAGAAATTGAAAGGGACAATGGAGGTGCCAAATATTTGATTTTAAATATCAATAAGGAATCCTAAAAAAGCTATCCTGTTCAAAAGCACGAGCAAGTTGCTGTGAATCAAAGTATCTCCTCTCATTCCTCATCACTGCTACTCACTTTTCAGGCTCTGCTAACCTGCTTTGGGATTCTGGATGGGGAAATGTGTGACTAGATTTCTGTCTGGATAAGACTCCTTCCTGACAGACTTCATGCAAAGGTCTATATCATTAAATATGCATTAAGTTTTGAAGAGAATCAGGAATGACACCGATTCCATATACCATATAGTATGTAACTAAAAACTAAAAATAGGCAGAATGCTAATTTCTTTTATAGGCTCCTTATTTTATACACTCTGTAAATGACTGACTAGAGTTCCACATTTTATTTACAGGAAACTGCGAGTATTTAGTTAAGAGAGAAAATCATGGGGTTATAGCAGCTATGCTAATGGTAATCCTGGGTAAAACACAATTCTTTGTTGTACATTTTTCACACATGAAGTTCAACACATTAGCAGATACAGTCACTTATCTCTCTTATTTTCACTGTGACATTTTTTCCTATTAATGTCCAGCTAGTGGCTGAGGCTTATTTTTTTTACTCTTTCTAGAGTATAGATGTTATAAAAATAAATATTTAATCCCTTTGTCCCTTTGTTCCTTTTCAGTCCATACGAAAACAAAATTCACTTTCAGTATGAACTTTCCTCAAGAGAGGTCTGAAAGGTCTGAAAGAGAGCAGACAGTTGTTAATTTGAAATTGAACTCAAGGAACTTGATCCTGTAAAAGCTCTCTGGAGAAAAATCCATTAATAGTACCTTAGTTTGATAAGTCTACGAATAGACACTTTGTATTTTCTTTGCAAACTAATGTTCTCCTGGTGAATAAAACAAAAACAATAGCCATGCAAACAGGACAGCAACACAGTTACATTTACCCCACCAACAGCAACAAATGGTAAATCTGTTGAAAATATCTTTGTTTCTATTCAAATTCATCTCTTTGACAAACTTTGATTATTACGTGCTTTCTTATTTTCTCTATAGCCACTCTCCACTTGCTGTACCCCTGTAATATCAGATGCACTATAATGGTGCCTGAGCAGCCACCCACTAGCAGATGATATACTTGGTGCCATGGTCGAGCAGCAGGGAATGCTTACACCTTCCAGCAAGTCTGCCTCTGATACCTGAGTCAGCAAGCTGTTCTTTGATCTCATCAGGAATGTAAAAGGTGTGTTCACATTAAACTCCATTTCTTCTTTGTCACTAGTGGGACACCATATTTACAACCTTCATGATCCTCTTTTTTTGCTCTTTTTCTTCTGAAAGCTTCACATAGTTCTTTGTGTAAATTTTTGCATACATATGGTAGAAGATACTGTCTCTCCTGATAATAATAATAATAATAATAATAATAATGATAATAATCTAAATAGAGCTAGGATGCTGATACTTCTTCCTGCATTCTTTCAAAGTGGAATAAAAAGACTGTGATTTTCCAGAAGCCAAAAAAAATGTGCCTGAGAGACAGAAACCAAGTGGATTTCTTACCTCCCAAGGCAGTGCCCTAACCACAAGTCTAGCCATCCTTTCTTGCTACTGTCTTGGCAGCTGGATTATAAATCTATCTTGTCAGTAATAAAACCAGTTAGTGATAACCATCTGAGCAGCACAAACCCAGCAATGGTGTGGACATGCAAGGGAGCAGTCTTGTGTGTCCTAGAAGCTCAGCAGCATTAGAGTCAAAAGTATGATAATAAATACAACAGAGAGCACACACTCTTGGAAATGCATTTCCACTCAGGCAATTTACTGTCTGAGTGGGAATTTTACAATGACACTGCCCGTTTTTCCCACTGCTCCTATGTGTTTTCAGGATGAGGGTCTAAAGACAGCATGTGAATTCAGCCACTTCAGTGCAATTCTTTCATCTCTCCTACATGCAATTACAACTCCAAAGGAAAGGGAAAATAAGACAAGGGTGTGAATATTCTGAGTCCATCTTGAAGAAATCTTGCTTAGGAATAAACTGTGTTTGTCTTTTCGAGCATCTTCTACATAGTCTTGAGGATGGGAAAAACTGGCAAGAAGCTGTGCCATGAAGGAATACAAGGAACAGCCTTGAAATTCGCTCAGCTGTTTAGAGCATGGTGCTATTTACACCACAGTTGTGACTTCAATCCCTGTTATGGGCCATTTAATTGAGTTGGACTTCATGGTCCTTGTGGGTCACTTCCCATATAGAATATTCTGTGAATCACAATTTAAAAGATGCTGATGGATCTCTCAGCAGCCTGTATCTCAGCTTAGGAAAACAGGTCAAAATACAGCAAGGTTGTGCAAGAGCTCTTTAGGGGCCAAGTATTTTATGTGGTATATACAGATTTCAGCTCTTGAAGCAAGTCCAGAGCATGTTACAGGGCCATTTGATTCTCATTAACATGTTTTTCTTTTTTTCCATTGAGGGAGAGGCCAGCAGCCAAAGTATAGCTTTCTTGCCTTTAACCCATCTGAAGAATATGTGAGCAGGAATACTTGTAGTGTTTTATTTCTGTTTTATTTCAGTGTGAAGGATATGGGTAGATCTGGATCATACAGGACTTTTACAGTCCTGGCTAAATAACAAACTACTTTTCTGTGTAACTAGAATGAAATTTGATCTCTTGCTTCTATGTGGAGGGTTTAAGAATAAAATGGAGGTGAATTTGTTAATTCATTAACGTGCAACTCTGTTAATACTTACTCAGGGAATTAAAGTTAAACGTTGTTATTCTGAACACATAAAAACCCCTAAGTAATGGTATTAAATTATCCAGATGCTGGGCGATTCTTTCAAGTAAAGCTGTTTATATTGTGTGCACTGTCCATTTGTGTTTAGAGCAAATGATTCTCATTAATATTGATTACTAATTCTTCATTTTCACCCTGCTCAGCAGTTCGGCATGCATATTTATGCATTGTCTTAGAACTGAGCCGTAGGCAAAAGTAATGTTTTTCACACACTCACTGTTTTAATGGCTAGCTTTAAGAAAGCTAAGACATTACTTCTTACAAACAGATATTGGTAAAACTCCCAATAAATTCTGTGGTATATAAGTAGACTTTTTTTAATTTTAAACATTTTAACTCAGGTCCTACCACATCCTGCCTACCTTGCCTAATATCATTCTGCTGGAGATTGGGAAGTTCTGGTGTATCTTTGCTGGGAGAGTGGGCAGAAAATACCCAATAGATTCAGTCTCTAGACAGGGAAGTGCCAAGAGATTTCATTTTACTGCATCAGCTGACTTGTAATTTCCAGGAAAAGGAGTAGGCAGAAGTGACAGTGTGCTTAGATCTAACTTCACTTTTGAAAACCTTACATTACTATCTGAATTAATTTCCAAATGTGATTCTATCTTTCTACATATCTCACATTGTTATAGCAAGTGATGTCACATGCTGAAAAACAAAAGAAGAGGAATAGAAACTTAACAATTGTGGCCGTAGTATAGTAAATTTTTAAAACACTTAGGAAGAAAATGCTAAATTTCTAATTTCCTGTGCATCTTTATTTCATCTGCACATGCCTGTATATTATGATGTGTTGTCCAATTATATAACTCTACCGTATATTTTCCTTCTTAAATTATTAAAATTTTTTCCTTCTTAACTTATTAAATTTTACTTCTTCTTTACTTTTTAGTAAAGAATTATGGTTCCATGTGGCCTCATGTCTTTTATTCACCACTTGACAAATTCTGTCTGAGGACAGATTTGGTTTTTTGCTTTGTCAAATAATCTGACACTAACTTCTTCACAAATACTGTTTCTAAGATTTCTATAATTCTATTATATTAATCAGTTCATTTTCACAACAATCCACTAACATGAGAGAATATTATTACCGCTTTCTTTCAGAAACAGGAATGAGGCACAGAAAGTTACAAGTCAAAGTATCTATTCATTTTGGGCACCTAATATAAACCAGAAAGGATTCTGTAGTATTTAACATGAAGTAGCTACGAGCCAGACCACTTTTAATATTTCCTGGAAGTACAGCTCTGAGTCCCTAGCACTGCTGTAGGTCTTGACATTCTGGCTCAGAATGTTGTGGAACAAAGCATGGGCTAAGGGAGCAGGTATTTCTGCTAGCCTTTCTCAACATCTGGAGGTAATCACTGCAGGGGTTTGTATCCAGTAACTCAAGGGATCAGTCCAGTCATTTTGAACATGCAGGCAATCAACTCCATATTAGCTGGTACAAAAGGCACAGCTGACATGTGGCAGCCTCCTGTGCCAGACAATCTGGAGTCGGAAAGGCACCTCTTAATGAACTCACCCACACAGGAGATGGGAACATTAAGGGTAACAAGCTGTTGGAGACAAGTGACTGTAGCAACTGCATTTTGGAAGACCCTAATGGCTTTTAGTCTGCTCAGTAGAGGCTGAATTTTATAAGTGGTCATGCACCTGATATGTAATTGGCATGTAGCAAGCATGTTTTGTAACCACACGACCTATCTGTTTAAATGCTTGCTTCACACTTGGATATGGATAAAAATTAACACACTTGTGAAATCAATGTGTGACATTTTACAACAGGAAATTAAAATTATTTTCAGAGTATGTAAAGTGCCTTTAAAGACTAAAGAAATTGAACTACTGAGAAAAAATATTAACTGCATGATTCTACATTATCAGAGTGTAGAACTGCAGCAGTAGAATAACTAAAACACACTTTTCCAGATTGCAGAATAGTTTGGCGTCTTTTTATGGTATCAACAGGATGCATTTTTGACTCTGGGAACAATAATAAGAAGAACAGGAAACTATTTGATTTCTCAAAATAGCAGAGGCCTCTTGCACAATTTAAGTACCTAAACTTAGGATGCTGATTTCCTATGGTTCTAGACTAGACCCTAGGTTACAGAATTATCAGTTGTTTGTATATTGGTCCCAAATCTCTGCTGCTTTGCAGTCTGTGCATGTTAGCCCTCCTACAATTACAGTTCATAGAAGAAGTCATTACTATTGTTTGCTCACTGATGGCTGACTGCTCTCTGTGGCTCACTATACAAAGGAAGAATGAAGCATGATTTGGCAACTGATTTGGCCCCCATTCTTGTTCCTGAGCAGAAAAGGGCCCTGTCTCCAAACTACACAGATTTAGGTGGGAGAACTAAATGAAAAACAACATAAAACTATATCAAAGTAGGGAGGAACTAGAAAGCATCCCTTCCTCTGCTAGGTCATGTTCTTCACCTCAAAATGTTGCACATGGAAAAAAGAAAAGCCATTGCCAAAAAAAAAAAATTCAAACATTGCATCAATGGAAAAAAAATGCCACAGCCTGTGAACCACTGGTATGTGATTTAATAGTCTGTCATTGTTCTTAATCCTGTTATTGTTTTCTTTGCTATTTGTTTCCACAGCAAAATTCCAGCAGTGGCAGAAAATGAATAGCAGTGAGACAGCTTGGAGTCCATCTAAAACTGTCTGGTGGTTCTTTCTGTCCTGGATTTTTGCTAGAATAAGATTTAATCCTGCAGCCTTTACTTTGCTGATATCCTCAGTGAATGCTCTGGGAATAGCAGTAAGAATAGGGAGTTGACAAACTGGACAGATAACCACAAATTGTTCAACATCCAGCTGCCTTTAGCTACTATTACTCAGTACAGTTGCTGAATGGCAGCTTGCTTGTACGCTAATAATCGAATTTCCTTGTGTTTAGAACATTTTGTCTTTCATTCTACTTCAACCTTCTTTATCCATCCATCAGTCATTCTCTATGTAAAAGTGAATATGTTTCAAATTGATAACAAAATGTCAACAATACTAAGTCCTTTGACTGCATGTCAAAGCCCCCTCTGCAGTTTGTGGTTTTGCTTATGATTAACTCTTTTGAATTATTTTCCTGTGGCTTTGTTCATCCCTGGCACAAAGAAGCCCCACCTCAATTTATAAACCACAGAGTCCATACTTTGCTATCTGTAAGCAGCTTTAATTGGCCCCAAAGAAAGTTACAACCTATATGGAATAGCTAACACACTTATGCTCAGTAAATACATTATTTTTTAAAACATCTCTCCAAGTATAAGTAATCACATTTTAATCCAGTTTTACTAATTGTTAATTACCAGACTTTGACTAGAGAACTACCCCATTAGCCTGCACAGACTTAATTTACCTCCTTGGTGCAGCAAAGATTATTATGGAAGAAAGAGCTTCTACTGTGAAAATAAAATGGTTTTTCTAATATGTGAGTTAAATCTGCCTTTATAAATATTATTGTTCTCTCATGATCTCACTACAAACATTTTATTTCTTGGAGAGCATGCTATGTAAACACAAACCTTAGCAAAACAAAGTTTAATTAAGGATCTTCTGACCTTCAGTAGAACAACATACAAGCAACAGATTTGCCCAGCAGTTCTGATCTATGTTATAAAAATAGCTGCATTGACAAACATGTGTTGGGAGAAAAGTATTTTTGTAATGGAAAGAAAATGCTACCTTACCTACTAACCAGGTATCTGGTCATCTTAAATAAATGTTTACATGACATTTTTGCTTAGAGGGTATGCAAAGACTGAGTGAGGTTCTGCCAGTATTTTATACGGCACAAAGGTTTCTTTAAGAAGAAAAACAAGTCTCCAATTTTTTTCCAACATATGTGGCATGGGGTCTTTGCAAACAGACCAGTGTACAAAGCAGGCCAGAAAACATTTTTAGATTTTTCAAAATCTAACATGTATAAACAGAAGCTCAAATAAGAGAGAGGAGAAAAAAGTTTAAAATTTCAGCCCTAACACTTCTTTTTAAAGCATTCAGAACTCGTGTATGTGGAATAACCTACCTATCCTTGTATTGTAAAATCAAGGTTCACAGTAAATTCATCTGTAATCTTAAACAGTCTGGCCAAATTCTTTCTTCTGAGATGAACACATACTAGGAAAGAAAATGTAACTTCAGAACTAGTATGGATGATAGTGTTAAGATTAAGGATGTAAATTCTGCACTGATACACACCAAGTGCAAGTCCAGTAAAGATAAGGGATTATATAATTTATATATCAGAATTTGTGGCTCAGATTTAACTGAAAACTATCTGCAGAAAAGGATTTCTAGCAGCAGATTTTACCACGTCTGCAGCCTTCCTGGCATTGCCAAAGTCAGGAAATTAGAACAATATGAGAGTATTGTTCTAATTCCAACACTGAAGGAAATAACAGCTCTGACATAGAAGTGAGATTTTGGTTGGCTTTCACCATGTGGAGAGGCAAGGTGAGACAGTATTTCTGCCAGTGAATTATTCACTTTCCTTCTAAGACTGGAATTTCACATTATCCACTAAGTCACCATATGAAGACAATAGCATTGAGATACCATCAATTCCCTGTCAGTCACTAAACTTGAGATTTCAGGGCAATCCTTCCACTCTCATTACTTACCCAGTCAGTCTCCCGCTGCTCCTTGTCAGTTAAAGATGCTTGACACAGTAGTTAATTCCCAGGGTACATTGGTATCGAATAGCATATTTGTGTCATTCCAGAAAGGAATTGTTCACTAACCACAGCAAATTTTTCCTGTAAATCCTTCACAAATCACAGCAGTTTCTGTTTAAAGACTTTCTGGATGAAGTATTTCTACCTTAGGATAAGCATCCTTCCAGGCCAACATGTTGACACTTTGCCTCAATGAGTTCTGGGCTGTGTTTTCAGGGATTCTTTGAACACAGAATTTTTTAAATCTCAAAATTCATTTATTAAGTTCAATTATTTTCTGGTAAGCAATTAGGTTGACAAATATATGCAAAGGATCAGTACACCACGTATCTTCAATATGCTTCAATATAACTTCATTCTAGCTATTTAACTTCAATCTTCACTCTGTTCTTAGGAGAGGAAAAAAACCAAATCAAACAAACAAAAAAAGGAGATAATGGGTGCTTTGTGCTAATTGCAAGTTAGCAGGTTTTATATGTAATGCAGGACCTAGACAGTACATAATTTTAAATATCAGAAACATTGCTACTTCCAGAACTTCACAGGTGAGATTTTCAGTACTTGTGTTATTTTTACTAAAGTGGTCCACATGAAAACATGCACAGCTGCAGATGTAATCCATAGATAGGGGCTTCACATCCTAAATATGCACACAAGCACTAGCTATAAAGTTTTAACATATGCAAAATAAATACACCAGTCTTACAGCACTTTACTGACTTGTGTCATTCCTATCAAGACTCAAGTAAAACCTTCAGTGAGGCAGAAGAGGAGGAAACCTGAAAATTGGCATTCTACTTGGGACACTAGTTGATTTTTAACTTGTGAAAAGTAAGACTGTTTCTACAGCAAGAGTGCTTTGGATCTTGACTTCCAGTGGCAAAACAGAGCTTTCAAACCCTTAGGCACATTATTCTCTTTAAATGTTCATTTCCTCTCTACTGTTCTGTCTGCAAGAATTGAACAGGTTATTATCACTTTAAAGAGTTTGCTTTCTATAGGAATTCCTCAAGAATTTGTGAGGGACAGATGCATTTGCCTCTAGCATATATAGAAATGTTTAAAAACAAGCCATGTGAATAACAAAGCAAATTTGTGTAAAGAGTTGCATGACATCACTTTAAAGTAACTTTTATGTGAAATTTTAAAATTATTGTTATACTTATTGTGTTTTTATTCCTTCACTGCTCCATAAAGATGTTGCTCCAACAGCAGCTGTTGCAGTCCTGTCAATGTTCATCCTTATCCTTCATCTGCTCTATCATCTCAACATTAAAAAAAAATTGTAATAGTAGTAGCAATGTGTCAAAATGATAGTCCATTCCATGATTACTTACATTTTTCACACTGTTTCCTAAAAAATGAGTAAACATTGATTCTTAGTGCAAAAGCTGGGATTAGTTTTCCACTTCTTAAGAGGCCCCTAAGTTACAAGAGAGCCCTGGAGAGATTTTCCAAGAGGTTGAGCAGATCCAGCCTTTTCCAGGTTTTGAAGGACATGACCCACAAACTGAAGTCTCCCTTCAGTGAAGCTGGCTATGTAACAACACAGCCTTTACCACTTGCAAGAATTTTTATAAAACAGCATGAAGTCTTGCTGCAGAAAGAGTTATGTTGTGATTCACTGACCAATCTAAACACCATGTGATTGGAATGAGACATGACTTTAAAAAAACCAAAAAAACCTCAATATTTATTGAAAACAGAGCACTCAGTATCTGCTGATTAGGCACTTGCAGGACTTGGGGTTACATTGCTGATTTCTTCAGAGCTTACACACATGCAGACCTAACAATCCAGCTAAAAAGAGAGCTCATAGCTTTAAGGAGCAATGGACTCAAAGCAATGGAAGTAAGAAACAGTAATTTTCTCAATCTAAACAAATATATTAAATACCATGTGGAAAATAGCTCTTTGCCACGGAGGTTTTGCATGTATCACTCCATTCTCACACACATTTTATTTTAATATCTAGCTCTTTGATATCACCACGAAGCTTATATTTTCCCTATGGGTGTAACAGAGCACTGGTAAAACCCACAAAGTCCTACTTTTCCTTTCATTTCATGAAATGTACTGCAAAATTTGAAGTGACAAAATTTGAATGACATGTGAAATGGATCATGAGTGGCATCCTTGGGTGCTTTGGTAAAAGTAACTGCAGTGATTAATCTAAAATCATTTGGATAATTACATGACCCTAATGTGAATTTAGCCTATTAGCTTCCTCCGTAAGAGTTCTTGTTCAATTCAGCCTTTCAGCCTTTTCACATTTTTCCCCTTTCAGCAGTTACTGAATTTTAGTGGTAGTTGAAATACAAATTTCTCTTTGGGGAATCAGGCCCACAGACAATTGTGATAGGGAAATGTACTATTTTAAAGTTGTGCCAAGTATATTGAACCTGTATTCATTTAAGAAATGCATCAAAAAGGTGTTATTCTGACGATTTTGTGCACCTTACATTTTTGCAGTTTAAAATACAGCTTTACCAGGATTTCTGCTGATCTGCTATATTTAATAGCATCAGAAAATCATAGAAAGGTTTGGGTTGAAAGAGACATTAAAAATAAATTAGTTCTAAGCTCCCTGACATGGGCAGTGATGCCACCCTCTAGATCAGACTGCTCAAAGCACCATCCAATCTGCCCTGAACACTTCCAGGGATGAGGCATCCACAATTTGTCCAGACAATCTGTTCCTCTGTTTCACAACCCGCACAGGAACTAGTTTCTTTCTAAAACCAAATGTAAACCTACTCTCTTTCAGTTTAAAGCAATTCCCTCTTGTCCTATCACTACATGCCCTTGTCAAAAATCCCTCACCAGCTCTCTTGTAAGCCCCCTTTACATACTGGAAGGACACAGTAAGGTGTCCCTGGAGCCTTCTCTTCTCCAGGATGAAAAACCCCAACTCCCCAGCTCTCTCAGCCTATCTCTACAGGAGCTTCTCCAGCCCAGTGATCATCTTGGTGTCCCACCTCTGGACCCACTCCAACGGGTTTATATCCTTTTTATGCTGAGGACCCCAGAGCTGGACGCAGCACTGCAGGTGGGGTCTCACCAGAGCAGACGGGCAGATCCCCTCCCTCGACCTGCCGGCCACGCGGCTTTGGACGCAGCTCAAGATGCAACTCAAACACTGATTCCGCCACCCCCTTCCGAAACACGGAGGCAGTAGCTGGTGTCAGGGTGGAAGCAGCGGCTGCAAGTTAATCCCGCGTTTCGTGCCGCAGAGCTTGCGCTGCCGGCGGGGCGGTGGGACCGTGCCGGCGCTGCCCGGCCTCGCCAGCAGATGTCGCTGCGCCCCGCGGATCCGCGCATCCCGGCGCTGTCCTGGAAAACCGCGGGAGACGCGGAGAGCGGGAGTACCTGAACACCTGAGCAACTGCGGGAACACCTGAACAACTGCGGGAACACCTGAACACCTGAACAACTGCGGGAGCACCTGAACACCTGAACAACTGCGGGAACACCTGAACAACTGAACAACTGCGGGAGCACCTGAACACCTGAACAACTGCGGGAACACCTGAACACCTGAACAACTGCGGGAACACCTGAACAACTGCGGGAACACCTGAACACCTGAACAACTGCGGGAACACCTGAACAACTGCCTGAACAACTGCGGGAACACCTGAACACCTGAACAACTGCGGGAACACCTGAACAACTGCGGGAACACCTGAACAACTGAGCAACTGCGGGAACACCTGAACAACTGAACAACTGCGGGAACACCTGAACAACTGAGCAACTGCGGGAACACCTGAACAACTGAACAACTGCGGGAACACCTGAACAACTGAGCAACTGCGGGAACACCTGAACAACTGAACAACTGCGGGAACACCTGAACAACTGAGCAACTGCGGGAACACCTGAACAACTGAACAACTGCGGGAACACCTGAACAACTGAGCAACTGCGGGAACACCTGAACAACTGAACAACTGCGGGAACACCTGAACAACTGAGCAACTGCGGGAACACCTGAACAACTGAACAACTGCGGGAACACCTCAACACCTGCGGGAACACCTCAACACCTGCGGGAACACCTCAACACCTGCGGGAACACCTGAACAACTGAACACCTGCGGGAACACCTGAACACCTGCGGGAACACCTCAACACCTGTGGGAACACCTCAACACCTGAACAACTGTGGGAACACCTCAACAACTGAACACCTGTGGGAACACCTGAACACCTGCGGGAACACCTGTGAGAACACCTGAACAACTGAACACCTGCGGGAACACCTCAACATCTGAACAACTGTGGGAACACCTGAACACCTGCGAGAACACCTGAACAACTGCAGGAACACCTGCGAGAACACTGCAACGCCTGCAGGAACACCTGAACAACTGACCGACTGTGGAAACACCTGAACACCTGCGGGAACACCTGAACAACTCAGGGAACACCTGCAAGAACAGCTGAACACCTACAGGAACACCTCAACACCTGTGGGAACACCTGAACACCTGTGGGAACACCTGAACAGCTGAACACCTGTGAGAACACCTCAACACCTGTGGGAACACCTGAACACCTGTGGGAACACCTGAACACCTGAACACCTGTGGGAACACCTGCGGGCAGCAAGGGACAGCATGCACTGCCAAGTGTAAGGCTGCCGCGACGAGCTGCCCGGCTGCTGCTTCGGCAGCGCGGCTCTGCAGTGCTTGCCCAGGGCAGCCGGTGGGCTCCTACCCGCTGGGCAGCATGGAGAGAGGCCTGTGCAGGCACGGGAAAACCCGGAAACAAAACCTGAGACACCAAGCTGCTGGTTTAGGACATCAATCCTGCTCCTGTTGGATCAGCTCTGAAGCTATTAAAAGACCACAGTAACCAACTGTTATTAAAACGTATTGCTGGATCAAATCTTGCTATAGATATTGCAAGAGTACAGCAGCGTACATGTCTCAGTACTGCAGCACTCCATGTCATGTTCAAGTTTGAAAGGCAAAAAACATAATAAGGGTGTTTTCTTGTTCCATTTGGCATATTCCCCGTGTTAGTAATAAGGAGATAAGAAGCATGGTGCTAATTCTTGAGTCCACAGGTGAAACACTGAGAGAAGAAGGGAGTGGAACAGAGGAGAGTGCAGGATGGGAAGGCAGAAAGACGCTACATGGCTTCATTACCAAAATCTTTCTGATTTCTTGTCATACGGAGTAGAGAGATCCTATAAACCTCCGCAGCATTTTGCATTCAACATGAACTTAAAGCATATTCAATGCATCTTTCGTGCCAATTAAACCAGACAGTTCCAAGTATGCTTAACACAGACGTTTGAAAGACTAACACAGCTGTTTCTGGGAATAGATACAGCTGTCCCACAGTGACTTGCACTGAGATGGCAATTTCCATTTTCATTTGAAGGGTAACTATGGGCAAGTTTACCTTTTTCCAGAGATGACGGGAATAATTAAAACAAAATTTAAAAAAAAAATTAAAGTGATATTCCTGCACAGTACATTTATTAATGAACTGCAAAATTGAAGTAAAATAAGTCAGGCTATCATCACACAATTAATCAGGGACAGCAAGAGCTTTTGGCAATCTGTATAAGCATAATATCACAACCAGCCAGGCATACTGCTTCACTTCAGGGTTAAAGTTTCCTCATCAAGTGAATCATTTGCTAGCAAAAGCGAAAACAGCTGCTGGACAGATAGCCGGCAATACTCCTGGTTGGCTTTATCACTATTTCAGTCAGTCAGACATTCAGAATTGCATTTTTAAATTATTTCTGGAGGACAGTTTAACAGAAGAAGAGCCAATAGTTAAATAAAGTAGCCTAACTCTCCTTACTCACAATACTCCTCTCTCACAATACTTAATTAATTGGTTGGCCATTTATGTAAGTTGTCTTTAATTTCTGAAAATTTCCTTACCTTGCAATGGAGCCTTTCTAAGTTTAAAATAAAATGGCAGCTCTAGAGCTTTAATTATAGATACTTCTGGTAATTCTGCTCTGCTATTAATGTAATAAAGAAGTCAATATCTGATAAGTATTGAACTTCAATTGCCTCTTTCTTCATTACTCCATTAGCAACCAAAGATCCCATTAGGAACTATGATAATGGAATATGTAAGGACAAGAGAGAGACAGAATTCTGAAAAACAATAGCCAAACAAGAAGAAATAAAAGTATCTTCTTTGATTATTTCTAGCACTAAGGCAACTATTATTGCACTAAAAAATTAAATAAAAATCTTCACCATTAGTTGCCATAACACATTCTGCTTTACATTAGCAAGCTCAGCTACAGCAATTTTCTAGCAAACATACTAAAATTTAGAAATTATTTTCCCTTTTTACTGCACTTTTCTCTTAGCTCACTTTAAACAAGCTATTGAATTTTGTAGGCATTATTTGCCTTGCAATCAGAGAGTAGCAAGAAGATTACAAGCAAGAGATTGTAGAAGCTCTTTCCCTGGGGATATTTGAAACCCACCTGGATGTGATCCTGTGCAACCTGTTCTAGGTGAATGATTTAGCAGGGGGCTTGGTCTAGATGATCTCCAGAGGTCACTGTCATTCCCAAACATTTCTCACTCCATAATTACACCACAGAGAGCCTTCGGGGTCATCAGTCCTGCTTTGCAGACACATGCAGTAGATGAGATAATAGGTTCAAGCTGTTAAGCAACAAAAGCAGATTATTAGAACAACATGACAGCTTTAAGGATTTTGAATTGTCTTTACTATTCTGCTGGGGAAAAATAGCCCTACCATCTTCTGGAAGCTCTGAAACATGAGCTTTCACTGAAGTTCTCTCTGCAGTCTTGTGTCTGACTCCCTGACATGGTGAAGACATCTCTGCTGTGTTTGTAGGTCACTAAGATTGCAGACTCGGCACTTCAGGCTCCTTCCTTGCAGGCAGAGATGGCTCCCTCCTCACACCAACAACATGGTTAACCATGCCCAAATTTCATCTATGCACAACTTGTGCAAAAACATACAACGCACTTGCTAACTTTACCATTTACCTAACCTGAAATCTGCTCCATTCCTGCTGCCAAAGTAATTAAATCTCTTCCCTCACTAGCTCCACATTTCAATTAGAAGAAATACAGAGTTTGTACTTACTGCCACATATCCCTTGGAAAAGCAAAAATATTAAATATCCATTTAAATAAAATATCAAAATCTTTCACATTATTTGTGTAATCATTATTCATAATTATAAACAGCACAATATTGCAATAAGAAGGGCATCAAAATTTTGCTTTCACTACTCCTGCATGAAACCTGTGCATATGTTGAAGCCACTCAAGACTGCAGCACTATAAATAGTGCTCTATTGTTAGTGGATAAAAGATGAAACAAGTCTCGCAGCACTGGAGCACAGGACGCTGTATTAAATGTTAAGCTCTGCCTGCTCTAAAAGTGAAAGGCGACATCAACTGATCGGCTGGTCTGTGGCTAAGACACTCGGCTGGGAAGAGCTCGCTGTGACTCTGCAGCTTCCCGACACAGCACGAGCAGCAGCTGATCTCTCTGCCTCAGCAATGGCAGAAGCTGTCATAAGGCACTGGGTGGAAACTCCTGTGCGCTACCAGGAGCAGTTTGCTGACCAGGAGCTGGAAGCACACAAACTGAACCACCTTTTATACGCTTTGCCCGGCCCTGCTACCGCTGCACCGAGCAGCCAGAGGTGTGCTGCAGAAAGCACGGCTGGGGCTGGGAAGAGCAGCCAGGAGGAGGACAACTCACACTTTCGGGTCTTGCTGGACGTTGTGCAGTTCCGCCCTGAAGATATCATTATCCAGACTTTCGAAGGCTGGCTCCTGATTAAAGCTCAGCATGGACCCAGGATGGATGAACATGGTTTCATATCCAGAAGCTTCACCAGACAATACAAATTACCTGATGGAGTGGAGAACAAAGACTTGACTGCACTTTTCTGCCATGATGGCATTTTGGTTGTTGAAATGAAGAACTCAGTGGGAAAGAATTAGAACCATGTCTATAGTTATCGGTGAGATAAAATCATTCTTAATGTAACAAAATAATATCAGTCATGCATCATTGTAGGGTGTAGTAAACATGTAGCTGTACTTTATTACAGTAAAGGAAATTCTTTGTATATATTTTTCTGTATGTTGACTTTATTGTTTGATGAGAAATGTTAGACTGCTTGCCTCCAGCCACACATAGGTTGAAAACCCAGGCTTGTTTCAACAATAGCAAACTTGCGCTAGTCTCAGCAGGAGAAAAATATCTATTTGATAACATATTGAAAATAGAGCACATTTTTGAATTAAGTAGCAGGAGTTGTGTTTCTAAGGAATAAGCATTTGTCATACATAGTCATAAACATTAAAGAAGGAATAGACAAGTTCTGACTAATGGAAATTTAATTTTTGTAGCAAAAAATCTGTTTTCTAATTTTTGAGATTAAATTTTTCTCTCTGGAAAAGCACACAAACTGAAAGTTATTATCAAAAGTCCCTACTTCTACAGTTCAAGCTTCTATACCAAAAAACTCTTGAGAAATTATATTTTTAAAGTGTGTTGAAGGTTTGAAAGTGTAAGAAAAGAAGAATAATCACTGACTATTTGCTTTAAAACACAGGAAGTAGAAATTATACTTTCTGTCAAAGTATAAGAAAACCTTTAAAGAGAACTTTTAAAGACATTTTTGAAAATTGGTTTTGTTTAACATAATAACTGAAGAAAAATTTTTGCATACAAATGCTCAAAAGGATGAAATTCTTCTTAGTGAAACCTCAGTAATAAAAAGACATTGGTCTTGCACAAATGCCTTTTTTCTTACACATTTCAGGTAGTCTTGTTGTTTAATCAGATGAGTATTTAATTGTCCATGCTGCTTGAAAATTTAGGTTGAAATCCCACAACTCTATCTTCAAGAGGAATTTTTTCTGCCTACGTATGATCCCCCTCTCCCCATAGGAACACAGGATCTGCATGAATCTAATTTTAAATACACTGATTCCTTACTGCAGACACAGCTTTAGTTTCTGTTCCAGTGTCTCACAT
Source organism: Lichenostomus cassidix (assembly GCF_008360975.1). Taxonomy (NCBI): domain Eukaryota; kingdom Metazoa; phylum Chordata; class Aves; order Passeriformes; family Meliphagidae; genus Lichenostomus; species Lichenostomus cassidix. The sequence continues at coordinate 58,294,447 of NC_139511.1, read as the reverse complement.
TTCATGAGTGGCAGACATGAAAAAATATCCACCTACTATATCTAGTATCTGGTCTTCTCACCATTAAAAAGAAATAATGCTGTGGGTTTGTAAATACACATTTGAGGGGAATTGCATCTGCAAGTTGAACTGCCTCCTTTTCTGTATACTGGAGACAAGTATGACTGGTGTGCTATGAATAGTAAAGGAATGTGGAATGGAAAGTGCCAAGTTAAATACAGACTCTTTATCACAGCCATCTGCTGTTTGGACAAATCAAAAACATATTCAAATGACACTGAATACAAATACAATTTTAAGAACACAAGAAAAATATGATGAACAAAACCTGGACTCTGACTAGCTGAAGCCAGAGTTCCTTTAGTTTAAAATGAAAATCCTAAGCTTGTATGTCTGCACATGCCCATTTATGAGAAAGATTTACATTATGCTTGGTTTGACTTCAAAATAGTTGAAGCAATTGATTTTCAAAAAATGGGTAGTACAATTCTTGTATTTTGCTTATTAATTGTGCTAAAACTCATCAGAAATTTGTACAAAAAAGGTAGAATAAAGTCTCAATTGAAAATTTCAAACATGTGCAATTACTTTATGTTTTTAATAGACCAGAAGTCAAGAGTGTAAGGTTTTCTAACAAACTAAGCCAAATATAAAACATATGTCCCTACATTTCCACTCAGCCCCATACTTTTCCCTCATACTGCCTGTGTTCAACTTGTGTATTAGTTTAAGATCCCATTAGCAAATCAGATCTTGATTTCTAGGTCAAGGAGCTTCATCAGACAGGAATCTGGCAGAAGATGTAACATGGATCTAAGAAATTGAATTCTAGATACAGGTCTGGATTTAAACTTTACAGGCCAACTTTATAAAAGCTTCCCAAGCTTAAATCTATGGTTTCTACATCACCTTATGGCACAACTTTTGGGACAGAGTTGAGAATCACAAGTTAGCAATCTGCTCTGGTGATTTTTGTTTACAGAGTTTTGTAAATTTTAACACTTAAACTTACAGTTTATTATAAAAACTACTCTAGCTATGATTGCAGCGATGATATTCATAGCCCTACAGATGAGAAAGTTGTTCTAAAAAAAACCTGACTGATTTAATTATTTCAAATTAGATCATGATTGAACTACTGGAAACTTGGCAAGGAATCAGGCCATACAGCCAAAATCATATAATCTGTTCTATATATGTTCATACCATGGTTACACACAGGCCTGCTTATGTACGCAGTCTTGCCTCACAAAACTGGATGGAAAATGTAGCATCTGACTGTTCTGTACTGTAGGTCTCTCTGCATCACTCTGTGCTCAAGGCTGTACTTGCTCACAAAATCATCAGTCAGAAATCACTGCAACACCTTGACCCACACATGGCAGGGATGTACCTAGCCAAACTTTACATTCTCTTGCAGACAGGTCTTTACAAAAGCCTACATCCATGCTCCTTCGTGAATGGGAACTTCCCCGGCCTGGCACCTGAGTGCTCGTGTAACAGGGACCACACTGGAGTATGGACCTGCCCCTGACTTCCTGCATTTTAGCACCAAGAACATCACAGAGGAAAATGTTTCTCTCCTTTTTTAAAATGGTGGCTTATCAAAAGATTGTGGGTGGATGATTTTTATGTGTTTACCAGAACAACCTCAAAGTACTTGGCAAACTGTTTCTGAATAATCTGGAAACAGCTGTCTTCGCATATTTGATATGATGTTTTACTTTTATAATCTGATTAGAACTGAATGTGAATATCACATAGAATAGTGCTGATATTGCTCATGGGCAGCAGACTGAGATATTTATCAACTGCAAAGGATTTCTGAACAGCTACCGCTTAAGACAGGCTTAAGACATGCTGATGTGGTTAGGAACCGTGAAATTGGCTGCCTATAAAATTCTGGCCCAGAATAAGTGATTAACCTGTGCAAGCCATGCAAGACCAAGCGTTACCAAGCCTTCTCATTTCCCATCAGTGAGGGATTACCTTTGTAATTGATCAAACTGCTCCTCCAAATGGATAAAGATGATTTCATGCATGAATCTAAGCACTGTGAAAAATGCCTTCATAGAGAAGAAAATGTATCAACATGGCACTATTCTCCAAAAACATATTAAAAAAAAAATCCATATGATCCTTGTGGGCAGAAAGCCCAAAAATTCCTTTCTTTGACTTGCTGACTTTTTATAGCTTCTGCTGCACCCAAGGCATTTGAGATCTCTCTAACGAGTCCAATACTGGTGGTACAGTGAACCAAGGCTGACATGATACCCACCAGTCACTCAATAACCACTCAGCTGCAGCATTGGAAGAGAGAAAATGAAATCTCTGGGGTATCAAGCTGGCAGTATTCCCGCCTAGAGGGGAAGGTCTCACATTCCTTACTTAGTTCATAGCCAGGAATAAAAATGTCTTTTTTAATCTGAGTAATGTTACAAGATTGGCTTTTAATGTAAGAATATTTCTGAAAATATTAGGTACACCTTCTGTTATTTGAAAGAGATGCAGACCTCTGTCTTGCTGACTATCAGAGACAGTGGCTGGCCCCTCTCACCGAGAGCACAGCATCTCAACAGCCCTAATCTGTGAACACAGGAGTTCACTCTGAAGGGTTACACCCTTACTACATTGGAGATACCTGAGCTGACCCCACTTGTGCCAACTCTAGAGCCAGAATGCCACCCCTGTGTGCCAGCTCAGGTCCACAAATCTCAGGCTGTCTACTGCTGTGCTCAGGCTGAAAAGTCATCCCTTATTAAAAATACATGGACAGACAGAGAGACAGGAGAAACATGGCACTACAGCTCAGGACTACCCATCCAGGTTAGTGCTGGAGTGGAGATTTCTGCTGTCTGTGCTGTGGTGGGCTGCATTTTCACCACAAATCCGATCAATCTCCTTGAAATGTAACCCTCTTTAGCCACATGGCAATACTGCTGATCCCAGCTTTTCCAAGGGTAAGTATGTCTACCAGCATCTTGAACAAACAGAATTGGTGCAAATAGAGAATAATGTGCAGTTCCTCTCATGCTCTCATGCACTGATGTGTTTACTGTGCTTTGGGCTAACCCTGACCCTAGTGAGCACTGGTGATGAAGCATGCCACTGCCAAGCTCTGCCACATAGCACACTGGCAGCAGCAGGCAGGTCTGTGCATGAAGAAGAGACGGAAAACTGTAGTATCAGCATAAGCCTTGGCACACAGAGATCAAGGAAGCCCACCAGAGGTGTCTCAGGCAAGGATGGAGAGCAGGTAAAACACTCTATCTGGTTCAGATTATATGCAATACATATATATATATATATGTATATATATATATATATAGTCATGATTTAACCCCAGCTGGCAACTGAGCCTCATCCAGCCACACACTCACTCCCCTGCAGTGGGATAGGTCAGAGAATAAGAGGAGTAAAAGTGAGTGAACTCACAGGTTGAGATAAAGACAGTTTAAAAGGAAAAGCAAAAGCTGCATGCACAAGAAAAACGAAAGGGATTAACTGACCACTTCCCATAAGCAGGCAGTATTCAGCCATCCCTCAGACAGCAGGGCCCCAACGTATGTAATGGTGAATTGGGAAGACAAATGCCAGCATTCTGAACATCCCTTCCTTCCCCCTTCTTCCCCTGTATTTATCTGCTGAGCTTGATGCCAACTAGGATGGAATATCCTGTGATCACTTGGACTCAACTGGCCCTGCTGTGTCCGCTACTAACTCCTTGTGCCCCCCAGCCTCCTCGCTGGTGGGATGCAGTGAGGAGCAGAAAAACCCTTGCCACTGTGTGAGCACTGCTCAGAGAGCTAAATTATCCCTGTGTTACCAACACTGTTTCCAGCAAGTTCAAAACACAGCGCCATACCAGCTACTGTCAAGAAAACATACTTGATCCCAAAACCAGTAGATATAAAAAAAAAAAAAAAGTAAGACTTAATACTTTAATCTTCTACAAGAAATATTTTACTTATTTGTAAAATAAGTATTTTTAGGGGCTGAGAAAGGCATTTCAAAATTATTTTTATAAAATTTTGGTTCTTAATAGAAAAGGAACACATACATGGACTGAATGCTTGGTATGCTAGCCTGAAAGAGTAAGTCACCTACTGTCATCAGCTACATTTCCTTCAAATTGCACATCTCTTCAATTTTCTCATCTATTAATTGTACATTCCATCATGTAAGTAGATAGCATATCAGAACCCCCAAAAGTTTCATTTGTTCTTAGCAGAGCGGGATGACATGCAGAATAAAGTAGGAGTGCCCTATCTGTACTAGCCATCCCAAAATTGCTAGTCAAGTCCTCGTCAACTCAAACAGGTTTACTAATTCAGTGTAAACTAATTAACTTTTGCAGTTGTCCCTCTCATTGGCTCTGCATGGAGTTAGTTTGCTCCAGCAAGATTTCCTCACTCACATGTCAATGTACAGCCTCCAGGGCTGGCTGGAACCTTTCTCTCTATCACCACAGTACTGGTGTGACTAATAAAAATGTAATTCTGGTACTCTGTGTTAAGGCAGACGGAAACTCATAAGCTACCTGCTCTGGTGACAGCTGTATGCATTTTAATAGTAGTTCAATTATATTTTGCAACTTCACCACAATTGCCCAAGCACTGGTGGCATGACTAGTATGTACTGTACAAGACACACAATAAACACAGTCTCTGCCTTAATGTATATATGGAAGCCTCAGGACTTGATCCTGGAATGAAACTGAGAGACTCAATACAGATTAGGAGACTATGAGACAACTAAGTGAAGAAACATGAACTCTGAGACTCTATCATAATAACCATAGCAATATTTAATTTAGACCTTCTAGAAACCTCAGTCCAAAATGGCTACAGCGTCGAGACAGATAAGGTTTCCAGATTTATTTTATTCCAGATTTAAAGGTCAGAAGGATCAGTGATGATCCCCAGTGTGACACCCTGAAGAGAACACACATTATCTCACTTGGTAATTTCCTCATGAAGCCATCCCATAATATGTTTGAAAAGGATCACATATTTAAGACATCAAATCTTTATTTCAAGACTTCATTTGATGGAAAATTCATCACACCCTTCCATCAGTTGTTCAAATGTTTATAACCACCATGGCCTACAAAGAGCAGGTTTTCCCTAGTCCTCTGGGATTTGTTCAGTGATATCAATTTTATCTAAAACTAAAATTAATAGTCTGGATAGCTCTTGGGACAGTCTTTTTACTATCCTGTTCTTATGAGTCACAAAGATATAAAAGTATTCTGCTAAACACCCTTGTTAGCTACTAATAGAACAAAAAGGAATTCATCAACACGAAAAACTGCGTGTAATTTTAATCACATAAAGCAGAAACATGTATTGAATAACTTTGCACATATTTAATCCCTTTCCTGTATCATCATTGGTAATTCTGTCATCTTCATGTCCTACTCATCTAAACTATTGCTAGGATTCTGTTTCTTACAGAATAAGTCCTGACTGTTCTTCCACTGACCATATAATTTTTAATATACTTTGAGGTTTTTTCTTATCAATTGGATTGCTTACTACCAACTTCTTATTTTTTCCACTTCTACTTTCACTTGCCCTTTTATAACAATGTATTTTAGATTTGGATAATTATGTTTATATGAGTACAGTTCTGTATTTTTGAGTAGCTAATAAATATTCCAAATGCGTACAGAACAACCAGGGGCAGGTTCTGACACTGTTTCTCTTAGGAAATTATAATCTCTTAAAATTTCACTAATGGTACAGGATGCCCAGTGCATCTCTGCATTGAACTCCCTCCTAAAACACTCCAAACCAGGAAGCACCAGGCTGCACCAGCTGTGATAGGGAGTTCATGACATTCACCTTCTCACAAATACATGGCCCAAAGCAAGCACAGCAAGAACCTTCTTCACCACCTCAACCTTTGCAGGCCTCTATGCTCACCAAAAGACCAGCAAAATCCAGAAGCTAAAACACAATAATGTAGTGTCATTTTCAGCCACTGAACTTCTCAGAACTCTCAGTGTCTTGAGTTGACACTGAGTTGACAGGCAAAATTAGTAACTCCTTGACCATCCTTTGAGTACTCCATTTTCTCAAGCAACAACATGGAACAAAACTTTTCTCCTTTAAGATAAGAGAACAGTCTCATCCAAATGTTGATATTAATTAACCGTAATGTTAATGTCACTGCCTCCTGATAGCAGAATGCATTGTATCAGCTTAAACACAAGCTCTGAGAATATGAAAGATTGATGGTCAAAATGCCATCAAAACTGGTCTGTTGCCTAGCTTAGTGAGTTAGAAACTTCTCCTCATTTCCAGGGTGAGACTGAGAAGCCACTCTCACAAAATTCAACAACAGACAGTAAAAACAGTAAAAAAAGTAGTGTCAAGGGTCATCCATCCTGATCAGCTGACAGGTGTAACTGAGGAGCTGCCTGTGACTAGTCCTTCACTCTGCGACCAGCTCTGCCAGGCACCTCTCTGCACTGATCAGAGCAACTCTGGGACTGATGCGAGCCTCTTCAGCCCAAGAAACCATTCTAGAAACCATCAGCATTTATTTTCCCACAATAAACCCCAGTGTTAACACAGGCACAGCGCCTGAGAGGTCCTCTCTGCAATTTCTGTGTCCTGGGTGAGGACAGCGACGCATGCAGGAATTGAATGAATGCTTAAATTCTTCATTCTCACTATAACGTGCCTCACTCATCCTATACTATGAGTTTATTGCTGGGATAACATTATTTTCATCCCACATTTACATGGTACGTGGACATAATGCTGACTTCAGCATTAGCTACCCACTTAGCTCACAATCTTGCTGTTATCAAGTATTTGTTATCACTAAAGGTATGGTACTGAAATAGGTAAGACTGAGATTATCCCTCAAGGACTTGTGCAGCTCAGGACAAATACAGCAGGCTCAGGCATCCTCTTCTGCTGCCTCAGTCTTTACTCAGCAGGCAAGTTCTGCCTGTGTGCATGTCAAAGGACTGGCAGTTGGCACAGGCCCATTTGTCCATAACCATGAAAGACTCAGAATGTCTGCCTAGCACACATCCCCCTGCCACAGCATGGGAGAGCTGCATACATAATGGATTTATCTTGACAGCATCCTTAGATGGTTTTGAAACATAATTCCTTCAGACGGGAAATGGAGATAGACATGCACTCCAAGCAGTATTAAATGGAGAGAGGAGAATAACTGAGTAACAGCCACCTATTACACACACTGGGGCTGAGACAGCTAATATATATTGCAAAGGCCAAGCAAAAACCTCAGCGTTCCTGATCAATTATCTCTAATTTTACACAACCTAGTTTGAAAAAAAGCAATGCAATTTTTGCTTCATTCATGCTTGTGATTGAAAAATATTTTGTTTTCCTCTAAATCCCACAGCATCTTTTCCTAAATTTCAGTTCATAGCACAAGATAAAGTGTCTTCATTTTTCTTGGTTTTAGGTTTTCAAGTAAGATTTTATAAAATATTTAAAATAAAATAATATTCCATCTTCCAGAAACTAAAAAAAGCCTCACTAGAACAATATATTCATCAAATTCATTGCATTTTCTTTTCTCCTTTGATAATTCAAAGTCTTTACTTGCCTTTAGCGTTTTACTTTAAGCAAGTGAAATGTTTAAATAATTTTATGTTTAAAATCATTTCGTGCCCTCTAGTGGCAGCCTTGCCAGGCACCCTGAACTGTGACTTTCCTGTTATAGATAACACAAAAATGGAAGAAAAACAGTTTATTCCCCGATTAAGTGAAATTATTATCAATCTGTATAGTTTAAAAAAATTACAGTCAGCTCTAGTTATGATGAGGTAGTACCACCAGCAGATATAACACAAATAGCAAACCCCCAAAAAATATCACATACTGTGTAAGCATTTCACCAAATTTACTCTTAGAAATTATATTGATGAAAATCGACCTATTTGTAGTCATTTCCTTGCAAAAAGCAAAATTCAGTGTATTTCCTCCTAGAGTATTGTTTAATGTCCAGACACGTGGTTTTTCCAGGGTCCACAAAGGGGTATCATCACCAAGAAAAGGCTTAGTGCCACCGAAGTTTCATCTTCTCTCATGGAAAAACTACTTTGCTTTTCTTAGTAAAACAGCAAAGTAATAGCATAGAGGATCAATCACAAAACAAAGACAGAAAGATTTCACACCTTCAAGGAAACGTTACACAGAGCAGTATCAGCTTCCACTGTTTTTGAGTTCAGAGCCTCTACTCATTCACTTTTTCCTAATTCAATATAGCTTAAATCCATACACTTCTCTAAAAATTATTCCAAATTTTTTACTCGAAGTTTCTGCACCTCATCAGCAAAAAATCATGCTGCTTTCAAACATCTCTTTTAGCTCATACTGTCAGGGGTCTTGAGACATCTAACTCACATACCATGAGAGATCCCATATTTAGTCATTGGTAGCCATTTGATTTTAGTATGGCTTTCAGCTTCCCTCCCCCAAATTACACGACCCTAGAAACACAGTCAATAATAGACATTTTCACTGAATTAAAGGTTATTAGTCTCCATAATAACATATACTTTGCCTCTGAAAATTTGATTCCCAATGAAGATGGTAGAAATTCCTGACCAAGCAAAGCATTGAGATACATGCTTTGTGCAGCTAAAATGCTCTCAGTCACTATGTGCCACTCTTATCTGAAACCCTTGTCTCTCCTAGCCCAAACAGAAAGAAACAAAGCTCAAAGAATCCAGCTTGGCACTGTAGATAGTTATTGAGGGCCTTGGAAGCTGTTTCTTTTCAAATGCTTTAAAAATGTTTGTGTGGCTTCTAATTTTGCAGGTTGGTTTTCTTGAAAATAGTAATTGATGGCTTTAAAATGTTATTTATAATATCCACAACAGAGTGCCGGAGCACTGCGGTAATCAGAGTTGGCTCACTGGTGGGAAAGGATGGAAAACGTCATTTGCAACCTTTTTATTGTTCCAAATTCTCTTTGCAGTTTTGAACACTAGGGAAATAACATAGAACACATTTTCCTTTCACATTTTTGCCTTATTGAAGGCATTAGTGCTGGAAAAACCATGACCCAATTTCACATAACTTAATTTTTGTTAAAGTGTTCAGATAAAACAGAAAGATCTTAGAGAATAACTACATTAAAAAATGACACCTATTTAATTATGAAATATTATTCTCCTTAGCCTTATAGATCTTGCACTTCAAATTCTCCTGGTAGTTTTTGCCCCTGTTGGACCTGACACCTTTGCTTCTGTTCATCTGAGATGCAAACATCAAGCCAGTACTTACTAGAGAAAAATCAGGCCAAACACACTGAAGGGAGCAGGGAGAAGCAGGACAGATGCCACCTCCACCACCAGACCCAAGGAAGTTAGACAGTTGCCCAGTTCAAAGTTGTCCCTTTGTCCTGCCCTGGCTGTGACAGCCACAGCCCGACAGGCCCTGTCAGCATGACCACTTGGAGCAGCAAAATCCCATTCCTGACCCAGCTTTGCAGCTGCACAAGGCACCTGTTTGTCACTCCAGGTTGTCCAATGAGAGCAAATCTTAAATAGCTATTTAAAACAAATCAAGTAGGTCAGCATCATGTCTAGAACTGTTCACTTCATGAGACAAAAAAGACTATTTCAGAGAAAACATTAATGATTAAAGACACTGAAATTTAGATGAATAGGACCGAAAAGTTTGGGAAAGAGTTGGATCAGGTGCAGTCAAATACACACAATGAAATAAGCAGTACAGAGAAGGCAGATCAACACCTATTTTCCTGTAGTTTAACCTGTGACGATTCACATATATGCACAAGATTACCCAGATCAATCTTAGCAGTAACTTTGGAAGCAATACAAAACCTCAATCACTTATCTTGATTGGCAGCAGTCAGACTTTGGGATGAAATCTAAGATCAAGGTTAAACTGATCCACAACTACCTACTGATGACTTTTTAGTCCTTACTCTAGGTTGGCCACATGGAAGGAGGGCAGCATGGTGGGCCAGCTGCCACAGCAGTCTCTATGTTTTGCAGAAGAGAACCAGACCTCTGTGAAAGGCAGGCATTGATGGTGCACCAGCAGCAGGGGAAGAATGCTGACTGATGGAAAAAGAGCTTTGGTGATTCTAAGAACACTAATAGATGCTGATGCAGGGCTTGAGGAGCTCCTCAGGCCTGCTGACCAGGGGATGGGTGATCATGACCAGGCCATCCAGGTGTTTCTTACCAGCTGACAGCTCTCAGGGGACAGAGGATGCTTCTCACCATAGCACTGATGTAGATACTCAGAACTGCCCTCTGTAAACTTGCTGCAGCAAGTGTTCCACAGGCCTGTCCACTGAGGAGCTGTTTGCATGGTGAATTATCTATTCTTTGGGCACTGTATGGCTAATTAAAACCAACTTCCAGATTTAAGCATTAAAGGAGTTTGGGGCTAACATGCTGGACTGGGGTGAGCTGATGTATAAAAAAAATATTGAGTAGACAAGCTGAGCAACAGAAAGCAACAGGCCTGTGATAATATGTGCACTGATTTTGGAGAAAATGAAGATCCAAAGAAAAAGGTGTAAAAACTAAACCCCAGGTATCAAACACTAAATCCAACAATTCCAGTAGCATTCCAGTGAATCACCCCAGATGACAACAAATTATTTGAAACAAAGATCTATGGGAAGTAACACTCTCTGAACTATGGCAGAGAAGTAAGAACTGTGTATCTGTCCAGATGCTAACGGGACAACATGAAGAGCCGGGGACCACAAACTTGAACATCTCCTCTGAAGAATTTCTTTCTAATTGCTCATAAACAGACAGAAACCCTGAGAGAAACTCGTACCTAGGGAAGCAAAGAGAGCTCTAGGCTGATTAATTAAGAGCTCTGGGACGGGATCCATGGTGCGACAGGTGGGGAAACAGCCACGCAGGAACAAAAGCACCTCGGAGGGACTGAGGCTGTCCCACAGAACACCAGCATCAGCCGCATGACCACACCTTTGGAAAGGCTATCCACGTTATCCACGAGCAAAACGCACCCTGAGAGACTTTTCCTCTGGAAGCAGCAGGCAGCCGGAGGGGAGCCAGCAGCACCCACGTGGCACCGGAGCGCGGGGAGGAGACGCGGGGGCGCGGGAGGCTTCCCGGACGGACACGGGGAAGGGCTGGCGAGCCTTCGAGGGGTCGGGAGGCGCCGGCGGCGCTGGAGGCCAGGAGGCAGCGGGCCGCGGCCGGCAGGGGGCGTAGGGGGCCATCGATGGGGGCGGCCGCTCTGCGCTCGGCTACTCCACCCTGCCGCTCGGCTCTGGATTAGCGCAACTGGCGACGTGGGACAGCCCGGCCCGGCCCCGCGCCCGCCGCCGGCACCGGGAGCGCCACCGGGAGCGGCACCGGGAGCGGCACCGGGAGCGCCACCGGGAGCGGCACCGGGAGCGGCACCGGCAGCGCCACCGAGAGCGGCACCGGGAGCGCCACCGGGAGCGACACCGGGAACGGCACCGGGAGCGGCACCGGGAGCGGCACCGGGAGCGGCACCGGGAGCGCCACCGGGAGCGGCACCGGGAGCGCCACCGAGAGCGCCACCGGGAGCGCCACCGGGAGCGCCACCGGGAGCGCCACCGGGAGCGCCGCCAGAGGGACGCGGAGACCGAAGGCGGCAGCGGCGGCACTCTGGTGCCGCAGCCCCGCCGGCGCGGCGCGGTGAGGGGCGGCGGCGCAGGGAGCGCCCCCGGGGGCGGCGATGGCGCTGCGGGCGCGGGCGCTGTACGACTTCAGGTCGGAGAACCCGGGTGAGATCTCGCTGCGGGAGCACGAGGTGCTCAGCCTGTGCAGCGAGCAGGACATCGAGGGGTGGCTGGAGGGCGTCAACAGCCGCGGGGACCGCGGGCTCTTCCCGGCTTCCTACGTGCAGGTGATCCGCGCCCCCGCCGCCGAGCCGCCGCCACCCGCCCGCTACGCGAACGTCCCCGTCGGCGGCTTCGAGCCGCTGCCGCCCGTCGCTGCCTTCAAGCCGGCGGCGCAGCAGCCCCCGCCCGAGCCCTTCCCGCCGCCCCCGGCCGGGTATCCCTTCCCGCCCTACGGCGGCTCCTACCAGCCCAGCCAGGGTAGCGATGACGACTGGGACGACGACTGGGACGACAGCTCCACGGTGGCCGACGAGCCGGGCGCCCTGGGCAGCTCCTATCCCGACTACGAGGCGGCGGGCGGCGGCGCCCCGGGCCGGTACCGCCTGTCCACCCGCTCCGAGCCGTCCCTGGGCCCCCGCGGCGCGGGGCACCCGCCCGGCCACCCGCACCCGCCCGGCAGCGGCGGCGCCGCCAAGAGCTCGGCCACGGTGAGCCGCAACCTCAATCGCTTCTCCACCTTCGTCAAGTCCGGCGGAGAGGCCTTCGTGCTGGGCGAGGCGTCGGGCTTCGTGAAGGATGGGGACAAGCTGTGCGTGGTGCTGGGCCCCAGGGGTCCCGAGTGGCAAGAGAACCCCTACCCCTTCCAGTGCTCCATCGAGGACCCCACCAAACAGACCAAATTCAAGGGCATGAAGAGCTACATCGCTTACAAGCTGGTGCCCAGCCACACCGGGCAGCAGGTGCACCGCCGCTACAAGCACTTTGACTGGCTCTACGGGCGCCTGGCTGAGAAGTTCCCTGTCATCTCTGTTCCCCACTTGCCCGAGAAGCAGGCCACTGGCCGATTTGAGGAGGACTTCATCTCCAAACGTCGCAAAGGCTTGGCGTGGTGGATGGACCATATGTGCAGCCACCCCGTGCTGGCTCAGTGCGATGCCTTCCAGCACTTCCTCACCTGTCCCAGCACAGACGAGAAGGCCTGGAAACAGGGCAAGCGCAAGGCTGAGAAAGATGAGATGGTGGGTGCCAACTTTTTTCTGACCATCAGCGTCCCCACGGGCCCTGGGGCCAGCCTGGACTTGCAGGAGGTGGAAAGCCAGGTGGATGGCTTCAAAGCCTTCACCAAGAAGATGGATGAGAGTGCCCTGCAACTTAATCACACAGCCAATGAATTTGCCCGCAAACAAGTCACAGGTTTCAAGAAGGAATACCAGAAGGTGGGGCACTCCTTCAAGTGCCTCAGTCAAGCATTTGAGCTGGACCAGCAGGCGTTTTCAGCTGGCCTCAACCAAGCCATAGCCTTCACTGCAGAAGCCTATGATGCCATCGGGGACCTCTTTGCCGATCAGCCCCGGCAGGACCTAGATCCTGTGATGGATTTGTTAGCGCTATATCAGGGGCATTTGGCCAACTTTCCAGACATCATCCATGTGCAGAAAGGTAAGACCCTTTAGTGTTGTCTGAAATTATTTAAGTTTTATGTATCAGTGGTATGCAACAGATATGGAAACCAGGGGCTAAATTTGCCCTGTGTCTCGCTTGCTGGCCTTCAATTCAATCTGCCTGTGTTTACTCAGGTAAACTCTCGCTAGAAATACAGAAAACACATCAGTGACAATTTTTGTTCTGTGCCAAAGGCCCGGATGTAGCTGAGAGTTTTGCTGGTCAGAGATTGCTGTGTTTGGTTGCATATCTCTGAAAGGAACTGCATCTAAGTATACTGCTGATACATTAAAGATTAATGGGGGCTTGTTCACAAACCATGGAAATCAAGTGGTATGGAAACATGTATTACTCTGAGGTATGTTAGGTATCTTAAATCTCTGATCTAGTAGATAATGAATATGAGGTAATCTGAAGATGCAGGCACTCCTCTGACTGACTACCCTGTTCAAGGTGCATGTGGAGTGGGGGGTGTGTGGGTGTGGGTGTGGGTGTGTGTGGGTGTGTTTTGCAGCATCAGTCTGGTGAGATATAAATCTGCTGGGACATCTTTTTTCAGCTAAGCATTAAATTCTCTTGGTGTCTTTGAAAGAGTAATGGTCTGCTACAGTGTTCTTACTTAGAGTTGTTCAGTGTTTGCCCCTATTGTTAGGAACATATGCTGCTCCCCTGATGTCCTTTCAGCATCTTTCTGCCTGAAACATGCTTTTCACGTTCAGTTTGCTAGTTGTAAGGTGCTTTGTGATCTGTCAGAAAGAAAAACTCAAAAATGAAAAAAAAAAATCCGCTGTGTAACTAATGACACTTGTTCAAATAAGCAGAAGTTTGTAGTACTGCATATGTAGAGATGCTGCTGTTAAATTATTGATAGTCATACATTCTTTACCATTGCAAGTAGGTAAGTCCATCATTCATTCTTTTTTCTGTTATATTCCTTTCCTGTAGTTTTCAACTTAAAGTTCAGGGGGGTGTGGAGATTTCAGCTGTAAAAGAGGTTAAGAAAACATCACATATGTTCTGCAGAAATGGGTATCCGTAAGCTATCCAAGAAACTGCATGAGCTTTTTTGAAAATTATTTTGGAGATTAATAAGTGGTGTTCTGCATGCCAGGTGAGTTGTCACCCAGGGTGAATCAGTCTTTTTGCCCTTACATGACATTTCCAGGGGTTTTGTATCTGGAACAGTACCTTAAGTTCGGAAAAAAAAAGTTGGAAATGTTTCTTCAACAGAGCAAAAAGACAGGCTTCCAGCGGTCTGCATTGCTGAGAAACTCTGAGGAAACAGAGTTGCTATGAAGTGCATAATTTTTGTTATTTAAGAAAATAAGTTTTTCATTAAAATTGCATGCATCAACATCAGATTTCCATTCTGCTGTCAAATCTTGAAAATTGTGAGTGGAACCTTAATATTATTTTGAAGAGAAAGTGGGGGGCTGTGAAGTCTATGTTTGAGGATTTGCTTTGCTAGCTGCTGTGGCACTGTGTTCTGAAAACAGCTTTCAAATATTTTCGTTTTGGAGAGACAAGTGGCCTTGGCAATGCTTCATATTTGGGAGCAGAGCATGTTAAATTGAGTTGTGATCTAATAGGATTATCTGTAAGCTTCTGGAAAAAAATAAAGGGACAGATATTTTTATTAAATGGAAAAATCCAAGAGACTGTATATACTATTTAAATAATACATCCTCAAGCTTTAAGGTTATATGGAGTTCTTCACTGAAGTATTTTTGGAGACAAGGCTTTGAAGAGAGGATTTGGAATATTAAGATAGGTGCTGAACGCATCCTTATTTCTTTTGTAGTTCTATTTGAATTTACACTTACTGGGTAAGTTTACCTTGCTGAACTGGGAAAGGTTCATGTAAATACCCTTTCACTAGAGCAGTGCATGAGCATGAGTTGCTTTTGGACTACAGCACTGTCCTGGAGCAGCTTGGTGAAGTGTCCAGCTCTCCTGCATGTAGCTATTAATGCTCCATCACCTCTGGGCTAGCACTGTGTTCACAATGTCATCCATGGTACATTGTAGTAATAGGAAAATAGCATGGGCTTGAGAAGCTGGTCTCATGAGTGCCCCTGGTCATGACAGGAACAGAGTTGTGTGGATTGTGTGTTGTTGTTTCTGTTACAGCACAGCAAACGAGGTAAACTGAGAGTCGTGTTTTGCACACAGTGTATTGCTGATTTATTACTGTTGAGAGGTACTTTTAACAAGATGCAGCTTTTCAGTTCCAATCTATAAACTTCAGATGAAAATATGATCTGTTTGGTATTCTTGCAACATACTTTAAATTTGCTGTCTGGGATGGTAGCCAGTCTTGAGAAATGATATTGTCTCTATAGACTGTACAAATACCTGTTGGTGATGAGAAATCATCTGAAAAATAGAATTGATGTGTCTTTCTTTGAGGGTTTTGTTTTCTAGTGTACAACCTGATTGAGCAGTGAAATGACACCAAAGTGTCGTAAGTGGCAGAAGCAGCAGCCTACCTGACACATTGACTAAATGGCCCTGCCTTTAAAATTATGAACTCTCTAGTTAAGAGTAGTCAGTTGTTTGGTTTTTTTCGTACATAATGTAAATACATTGTTTACTTCAGATAAAACCCAAGATCATATTCCCCTGGACCTGAGAAGGACAGAAAAACAAAGGTAGCTGAACCCAAAACATGCCCATGTCTGTGCATAGAGCTGGAGGATCCTGAGTGTGAGAATGATGAACTCCCAGTCAGCCGTCCCACCTTAGTCTGAATCCCTGCAAGTTTATGGGGCATGATAGGATTCATGCAGGAATCCTCAAAGAGCTGAGTAATGTCATTGCAAAACTCCACCCAGTGATTTTTGAGCAGTCTTGGGAATCCTGAGAGGTTCCAGCTGACTGGAAGCTAGTAAACATTGCCCGAGTTTTCAAGAAGAGCAAGAAGCAGAAACCACAGGCCTGTCAGTCTCACTTCAGTGCCTGGTAAAGTTGTGGAGATTATTCTGGGAGGTGTTGAAAAACACCTGAAAGACAATGCAGTCCTTGGTCACAGCCAGCACAGCTTCATGAGAGGAAAGTCCTGTTTATTAAATCATGCTTCCTTTTATGACAAAGTAAACCACTCAGTCGATCAGGAGAAGCCAATTGATATAATCTTTTTGGATTTCAGTAAAGCATTCATTGCTATCTCTCACTGTATGCTTCTGGACAAAATGTCCAGCTCACAGCTGGGAAAACACTTCCTGTGAAGGGTGAGCAACTGGCTCAAGGGTCAGGCACAAAGGGTCACAGTGGCTGGGGTGACATCAGACTGGTGTCCTGTCACAAGTGGGGTTCCCCAGGGCTCCATCCTCAACCCTGTGCTCTTTGGCATCTTCATAAATGACTTGGACACAGGACTGGAAGGGACACTAAGCAAGTTCCCAGATGATACAAATCTGGGAGGAGCTGCTGACTCCCTCAAAGGGAGGGAGGCCCTGCAGAGAGACCCTGACAGATTAGAGAGCTGGGCAATCACCAACCACCTGAAATTCAACAAGGGCTAGTGACAGATTCTGCACCTGAGATGGGACAGCCCTGGATGCACAGACAGACTGGGAATGAGAGGCTAGAGAGCAGTGCCATGGAAAGGGCCCTGGGGGTCCTGGTCGATGGCAAGTTGGCCATGAGTCAGCAGTGCCCTGGCAGCCAGGAGGGCCAACCCTGTCCTGGGGGCATCAGGCACTGCATGGCCAGCCGGGCAAGGGAGGGGATTGTCCTGCTCTGCTCTGCACTGGGGCAGCCTCACCTCCAGTGCTGGGGGCAGTTTGGGTGCCACAATATAAGAAAAGACATTAAGCTACTAGAGAGCATCGAAAGGAGGGCCATGAGGATGGAGAAGGGCCTTGAGAGGAAGACATATGAGGAGCAGCTGAGGTTCACTTGGTCTGTTCAGCCTGCAGAAGAGGCAACTGAAGGGAGACCTCACTGCAGTCTGCAACTTCCTTGTGAGGGAAGGAGGAGGGGCTAGCGCTGATTTCTTCTCTGTGATGACAGTGACAGGACCCAAGGGAATGGCCTGGAGTTGTGTCAGGGGAGGTTTAGGTTGGATATCAGGAACAGGTTCTTCACCCAAAGGGTTCCAATTGGGCACTGGAACAGCTCCCCAGGGCAGTGGTCACAGCACCCAGCCTGACAGAGTTCAAAATGCACTTGGACAATGCTCTTAGACACATGGTGTGACATTGGGAGTGTCCTGTGCCAGGCCAGGAGTTGAACTCAGTAATATCTGTGGGTCTTTTCCAACTCAGCATATTCTGTGACTCTGTAATTTTAACTGTGTTGTCCTGTTATGCTTTTGCTTTATTGCAGTTAGCTGAAGAGCTGCTCAATTTGATTTGTAAGTGTGCTTTGTGCTATGGATTGAGAACTCTGCATGTCTGAGGTTTTGTTTAAAAACTTTCTGCAACTTCTGCAAAAAAAGCCACAGAGATAAAAGTTTCCCTCTACGTGGGCTTTGTCTTTTTCCCTAGAATTATGAACCAAAGCCATGTAAGCCTTGCTATTGCTTTGTCTGCATGTTACCAGGAAAATGTGTTAACTGTTGTACTTTTAATTGCTTTCGGATTCAGGTCTTTCTGCCTCCTGTGCTGAGACATCATATGTGATCTGATTTGTGTAATTTGTGTAAGACATGTGAATCAACAGACTGTTGAAATATTTTCAAACTGCTCATTATCTTATTAGTATTGTTAATTGATATTTTATGAAATGGCAATAGCTTCAATAGGAGATTGTACAAGATTCCTTTACCTCTTTACGTTTACAAGATTTCTTCTCTTTCATCTTGAATTCCCAATGTTTAAGGAATTTTCTGCAGGGAAGGAAGAGTTAAAGTTCCTGTTACAGGAGAGGCAGGGGAAGGATTTGAACATTTCTTTACCACATGCCAGTTGAATATCAATTGGTCAATGCTTTAAGAGAGACCTTTCTTCATTTCATATACACCCTAGTCCACATCTGATGATTCATTGGATTGAGCCCTACAGCAAAGAATGTGCCAAGTTGGAAGCCCCACATTTTCATTTGGATATACTTGGTCTGAGAATTGCACTGAAGCTGGCATAGAACATATCAGTACCAAGGCATACATCCCTTACAACAATTTGTTGTATCAGTTGTGTTTGGAAAACTAAGTGATTAGGGAAAACTGGTGCCTGGATAGGGTGGATGATGGCAGAGTTGTGTCTTAAGCTTCTAAACACCCAAGTACTTTCATGAATCTAGTCCTCAGATTCATTAAAGTCCTCATTTACCCTTGTAGGTAAATGCTTATAAAGCGCGTGTATGAAAATATTCTTGTCCATATACGTGGGGTTTTGGAATCGAAGATGCAAATATGTTAGACAGATGCGCTTGTATGCAGTTTTCTTTAGCCTCAGGCAAAACATTTGCAGTAGAGGGATATTAAATTCTGGAGGCTCAAAAAACTAAGCTGCATTTTGTAATTTTCTATTGCAGAACTGGTGTATCTTTCAAGAAATGTTGATTTATTTTTTTAGTTTTGAGAGGAAAAGCAGCTTCCCAATTGTAATGGATAATACCTTCTCTTTTATGCACTGAAGATCTACTTGGGGAAATTCCCTAGGCATTCTTGGTGAAATAATTTCAACGTATTAATTACTAAAGCTTCACTCAGCTTGATGCAATCTTCCTACTTCAATAATCTTCAACACAAATGTTCACTGCAGGCCCATGCAAGTTCAGGTGCAGAAAATTTGTGTACTTGTCAGAATTGGAGACAGCATATGCTAGTATTCTAGCTCATTCTTGTCTGGCTCTCTTGTCTTTGTATTTGCTTAGTGAGAATACAGAAGTTGGGGGTATTTTGGATTTCTTTGTTCCAAGTTTTGTTTGAGGAATTACTGTAATTGGCCTCTTGTGATTCGTGAAAGTGGAGGAAGTACTGACTAACATGCTTCTTTCATCTCTGCTTTCCAAATTTCTTCTCTGTCTTAACATTATGATGTAAATGTTTGACAAACTTCTGGTTATGATTTTTACAAAACAGATCTGAGAAAGTGGTCTAAATGTTCCCTAAGATACAGGCAATTCCCTCTCCTCTGCATGCCAGGGTTTAAGAGAACTATTTTTAAAAATGCCTGAGTGACTTATTTGGTTCTTGATCACTGTTTGTGAAAAGTAAAATGTGGCAAATGGTCTTATGTATCTGAAGCAAACTTAATTCTAGACGTAGGCTTTAAAGAATGCACTGTGTGTGTTTTTATAATATCTTACAAAACTTTAGGTGAAAAATCTGTCCAGATGGAAATGCATCAAAATTTAAAGCACCAAAAACCAAAACAGCACTGAAGCCTGGAACTCTTAACATTTTCAGCTTCCTTCTCACTCCTCCTCCCAGGGGAAAGGAATGGTACTTGTATTGATGAATAAATCAGGCTGGTTAATATTGGCACCTAAAATTTTACATTACAGTGTAAAAGCAGTGCTATTCTCTCATGCTTGTTTCCTAAGCTCTTCACTTTGTTGTGCAGACGTGGTTTTCTTCATCACTGTTTTTCTTTTTATCCACCCTGTAGGGTTTTTTTCTCCTCTGTCCCTCAGATGCATACATTTTGCATGGGTTCAACTCACCTCTGTCACTCAGATGCATAGAGTTTGCATCAGCTTCAACTCAGATAGCTGCTGGGTAAGAGCTTGGCATGTAATTCTAGCCAAATGACTCTTACAGCAGTAAAAAGAGATGGTACATGCATTTCATCTGTGTAAGAACTTCAGTGAGAAAAGTTGTACTGCTCCAGCATGACTTGTATTTTTTGCAGTGTCAGCCTCCCCATAGCTGTCACAGTGATGATGTAACACTGTCTGCTTGTTGCTGCATTACCCAATATTGTCTCCCAATATTTGAAGGTAACACTAAGGAAATGGAGCAAAAATGTGAAAGAATCTTCACATTTAGAAACTGTATAAAATTACAGCTGCCTTAGTGTGTGTGAAATCAGAAGACAGGAGCAAATTACTAAAATTGAGCAATAGCTTTACTCGAAGAAAATTAAACAGGAAGAGGGAAAAAAAAGGATGACTATGCCCTGTCCGTCTGAAAGATGCATGGATCTTCTTAATGTATGATGCATTTTTCTTTTCCACTCCCCCACAATCTCTGTAGTGTTCTAGGGGAGCAAAATTCATGTTGTCATGATGGGTTTTTTTGTTACTACCTTTTGAAACTAGCCTGATACCATACATCTTCAGTGACAGAGAGACATTCCATGGCTAATAAAACACCAGTGGGATGGGTTTTGTTTTCAAAACCAGCTGGTAGCAGAGGAAGAGTATAACTGTTCCTTCAATGGGAGAAACTACATGCGTTACTGCGCACCAGAAAGCCTCTCCAGTCTACCCTCTGAGTCCTCACAGGAAAAGTTTTGATCAGAGCTCACACCTTTAGGTTTGACTGTGGGCAGTGCATATTTAAATTGATAAAAATTTTCAACAGATTTTTAGTCAGATCACATAAGATGCCACATACTATGTGCTCACCACAAGCAGTATGGCCTTGTTTACTGGGAAGGCCCTGTGAGCATCTGGGGAGTAGCAGAACAGTGTCGACATTGAAGAATTAAAAATTACACTGTAGAAAGTAGAAGTAATTTTATTTCAAAAACAAAGTAATGCCTTTTGATAGACCTATGAAAAATCTACATAAATGAGATGGTTCTCACAAAGCTCTGAGTGTTCCTGGTCTGGCAGAAAGGGTTTCCATCCAAGCACAGAAGGCAAGAATTGGTAGACTGAAAATAGAAAGAAGCTCCCAGAGCTCTTCCAATTCTTTGTTAGCACATTACCAAAACCAAACAAGCTGACTGACTTTTTCAGTTCGTAAGTCACCTTTGAAACAAGGACATATTTCAGCCTTTCCAGCATCTTTCCATGACTTCATTGTTAGACTTTGTTTGAACAGTTGAAATGCCAAGTCAATAAGTGCAGACTGTATAAACTTATCCAGTTGGCACCTTATGTATTTTAAATTGCCTGGCTCAAATACCACAGAATTTGAAAATTCTAATTTAAAAAAAAGGAAATTACAGTTGGCTGAGCCCCTGAATATGAGCCTTATCAGCAGACTAGAGCAAACAAATGGCACATGCTTTCTACACAGTCTTGTTTTTATCTTTCATGAAGGCTGTGAGGACTTAAATAAAATCGGGGGGGGGGGGGGGAGTGGAACCCAGAACAATCCACCAGCATTTAAACAATCTGTTCAGTTATTGCCAGTGACTTTGGGTTGTTTTTGTAGCAGAACAGGAAGAAGTGTGATGTTTTCAGCCTTTGTTTTAAGTAGGTACACATCATGGGTGGACAACTTCTGTAATCATAATGAGCTGAGCTACCCTTTTTATGCCTACATGCAGTTCATTCATTAACAATGTGAAAAGCAGGTTCATCCTGTGATTCGAGGTTTAGATTGCTTTGTTGTCCCATGGTAAAAATTAATTTACTCTTCTAATTTCATTTAGAATTTTTATGATTTTGAATGTTTATATGCATGAATACCTATGATGGCTGACTAGCAGTATGCTAAAGAAGCTTTTCTTTTAAATAATCACAATATATAGCATTATATTATAATTTTCACATGTTCTGCTTTTCTATTATATCACATATTTAATTAGTTACATTAATGATGGCTTACCTTTAATATTTTTGTTCTGTAGCAGGAATTGTACTTCTTTTTGTCCTTACAGAGAAACTGCAGCATTCAGATATCTAAGAGAGGGCAGTAAAAGGGTACTAGGGTAAAGGAAACTAATATCTGCATTTAATTTGCATATTGACTCCTTTCATATGAATTTATATTAAACTGTCAATTAATGTTTTATTTGCTCCTTGTAGGACAGCAGTGGAGCTAAGCAGGTGATAATGGACAAGCAAACACCCTAAGTTGTGCTCATTCTTTGCTTCCCTTGTAGCCTTAACAAAACAAGTGCTTCATTGTGCCCCAGTAAAGCAGTGATGTAAGAGTCAGTGGAACTTGCATTTATGTGTGCTTCTCTCAGTAATAGTGTATGGATGTTGATAGGCAGTCTTACCTGTCTTCCCCTGTCCATCCACATCATATTGATCTTACC
Source organism: Lichenostomus cassidix (assembly GCF_008360975.1). Classification (NCBI taxonomy): domain Eukaryota; kingdom Metazoa; phylum Chordata; class Aves; order Passeriformes; family Meliphagidae; genus Lichenostomus; species Lichenostomus cassidix. Next base: position 58,272,074 of record NC_139511.1, on the reverse strand, counting down.
AAAAGTTTGAAAGAAGTTACATTTTTCACCAACAGTCTCTTCCATGTTGGAGAGGAGGAGGAGGAGACATTTCTGCTCCTTTGTTAACCAGTTGTTGTTAACCAGTTCTACTGAAAATTACTTTCTATCATGCATGTACAGTATAATTTCTGATGGTGGTCATCTTGAAGTCAGCATTATGAACAGGGCACTTAAAAAAGCTTTAAATATCTGTAGCATCTTTCTAGCATAAAATGCTTGTTCTTAGCATCCTGATTGGGAAATTTAGTGTTCAAAACCTTTGACAACTGGACTGTAATAGACCAACTACAGTTCTGGAAAACTCTAGTTCTCTTTAAAAAGCTTATTTGATGCCCCAGTCAGATGTAATAAGAAGTACTAAAAAAGACTGAAAGATTTTATCTTGGTACTTCTGCAAATTCCAGTTGCTTAAATTTTCAAGTGTGGTCCTGAAAAACATGACTAACTTTCTAATGGGCTAATGTACTGTGTTTCTGGTGACCAGCCTAGTTTATGTTTCACTCTTTTCTGTACCCCCAATCTGCACTGCCAGCTGAAACCATACCAAAGAAAAACTCTTTTAAATGGTACATGTCAGTGCCAAAAAGTACAGAGTGCCTTAGAACTGGACAAATCCAGCACCAGTTAGCATTTGCCTCTCAGGCTGCCATGCAAAATGCTATGTTTGTGATAACAGACAGCTGTACACATAGTTTAGCTGGATTTTATAGTCAAATAGTTGCTGGCAGACCTCCTTTCAGACATGACTGTAAGTACCTGTAAAGTCAAAGCTGTTCACAGTTTAAACATGCTTTAGTGGCTAAAATAAGGTCATTTGTTTGCTTGCAGCACTGCTAGTGTACAATACAACAAAAGATAACAGTTTTAACGTCACTGCGTTCAAGATTTGCATGGAAAATTTTAATCTTATTTTACACATTTTTTTCTATGTGGCCACCTAGCATTATGTTTTGTTGGGTTTTTTAAATTTTGTTAATGGCATTATGTGGGGCAGTAGCTGCATTAAAATGCTAATTCTATAACGTTTCTTTCATTTATTTGACTGTGCTGCTCTCACTTCCTGCTATCAACCATTCCAAAGGCAAACTATGGCATCTGCTCACATGGCAGTGTGGTGTAGTATGGCCCAGCAAAGCATTTGTACTGGAGGTGCTGCACACCAAAGCTTGTAGATTCCTCTGGGGTATTCTGGAACTGGAATGCACGTTGACAGTGTGGAAATTTAAATATCTTTTCAGCAGTGTGATAATTTTAGACTCTCTGAACATGCGCTGGTATTAGATTTTAGATCTTAGATTTGGATAAATCAATTGGCTCTGTATGCTCTTCCTCTGTGTGTGTACACTAACTGGCAGATATATGCTCAGTGTGTCTGGTCATGTCTTAATAATCATATTATTTAAAATTTAAAAAATACTACTTATACATGTACAATGTCCATTAACCCTCGTGATTTTGAAAAATTGATGTTTTACTCTGCGCATTCTAACACCATTGTTATTTGGGTTTATGTTAATTAAATCAATTTATAATTTAAGACCATCAGATGAGGTTACAGCTAATTAACTTTCTGAAATCTCTAGAAAAGACTGTTTTATTTGTGTGTGATCTCATGAGTTCTGTAATTGAAAAGCGACTTCATTTTGAACTGAAGAGTGTCAGCTTTCAATGAGCTTTGCAACAGGGTAACTGAAGGAACAAATAATTCTGTCTGATGTTAATAACTCTGCAGTCGCTCAATGTTAACCTAGATGTCAGCACACTACTGTAATTTATAAGCCTAAATTTATAGGATAGCACTATGTTATTCCGGGCTTTTTTTGAGCAATGGGCAACAAAATAATAAAAAACTAAGCTCACTTCTTAAACTATTGTTAGGCTGCAGATTCTAAAAGCATTATAGCCGTTTTCATGTATCTACAAAAACCCCTGTAACACTAAAGTAATTGTAGTTTGATGTATTTGATTTTTATACTTCTGACATTTCACTATGGAAAAGGGAACATTGTTAAAGTGGTTTTGCACCCTTAAGGAGAAGAGTATCATCCTTTAAACCCAAAGACTGGGTTTGAAAACTGTTGTGTTGGCACTTACCAAAAGCAAGTGGCATAATTTTGCCTTTGGTGTTGAAAATCACTTGCCTTTTTTGGTGTAAAACTGTAAAACTGGATTTTAAAGGAGCAACTCATCCCAGTATTAATAACTGTAATGGTACTTTTCCCTGTGACATTTCTTTTATATGGTTCAGCCTCTACTGAAAATGTCTTCTGGTTTTAATTTCAGGCAAATTCCTATTATGCTGCTTTCCATTATAAATCTTGGCCAGGAAATGTAAAGAATTTGCAGAATCCTAGTGTAGGCTTCTTTTGTTAATCAGTGCTCAGAGCGTTCTTAAGAAAATAATCTGTCAGTGTAGCAAAACCTCTGTTTCTTTACAAACTATTTCACTTTGAATTGAGAGGGAGAATTTTGGGGACTTTTATTGGAGTAGGATTTCACGCTGTGTGTTATTTCATTGTTGTGGTTGAAGCACAGCTGGAAATTAAGCACCGTGCAGCCACTCGCTCAACCCTTCCTCTCTCCCCCCCTCCTCCCCCGACCCAGTGGAATGGGGAGGAGACTCGAAGTGGAACTTCTATGTTGAGATAAGGACAGTTTAATAATTGATACTAAGGTAAAATGCAATAATAATGGTAAATAGTAATAACGATAATCAAAAGGAAACAAACAGGTGATGCACAATGCAGTTGCTCACCACCCAGTGACCAGCGCCAGACCCCCCCTTCCTGAACCCAGATCAGCCCTGCTTCCGAGTAACTCCCTCCAGTTTTATATCCTGGGCATGACTTCTGTGGTGTGGAATATTCCTTTGGTCAGTTCCAGTCACCTGTCCTGGCTATGCTCCTTCCCAGTTTCTTTGTGCACCTCCTCCCTCACTGGCAGAGCATGAGACGAGGAGGGTGGGGGGGAAAAAGTCCTTGACTTGGAATAAACATGCTTTAGCAAAAACCAAAACATCAGTGTGTTATCAACACCATTCTCACTCTGAATCCAAAACACAGCATTTTAACAGCTACTGAGAAGAAATTAACTCTACCCTAGCTGAATCCAGGACACTCATGAAATGTTTCTGCAACTTCCCTTGTGTTGGAGCTAATGATTGTGTAACCCAGAGCTGACCTGGATCACATTGCTAAGCCGTTGATCAAGCTAAGCCATCATCTCTCTCCCCAGGCCAGTTGCATTCTTTTATTGGATTAGTCACTTGAGACATCTCATAACAACATCTTTACTAGATCTGGGGTAAGAGGGACAACCATGTAGACCAACTTGCTCTGGCAGCAGTCTGCTGGATTAGAAATAATGTTGTTTCCATGCGCATGAGCTACCCAGGGTTTGCTTTTTCAAATCTTTAAGCAAAGAGCTGTAGTTCAGTAATCTCATCATTAAGTAAGGTAAAAGAAAATCTTTCTAGTACTTTATCTGGTTTTACATACTTTTATGAAAGCAGCATCATGAATATGTTTTTTTCCTTCCTATTAGAGATGGTGTCTATATTATAACAGTGTCTTGTAAGAAAAGTAAAGCAAATGGAGCTGTTTGACAGGTGCAAAGCTCTCCCTTCATTAATGTGCTTTGAAGGACACATCATGCATTCTATTAGACCATTTGATGTGCTGGACAGATGAATTGTGTGGAAATGCAAGTTTCTAGTAAGTAGTGCACTAAATGTTATTTTGTAGCTTGCTGATAGTAGAAAGATGAAACATTTGTTGCACAGATCATCTTATTTGCACAAGATTTCTGAGGTACAGCTGCTGAGAGATTGTAAAAGTGTGTTTGCTCTGTTTTAGCGTAATTCATCATTGAAGTGAAAGAAATACTTTAATAACTGCAGTGATAAAAGCACTAGAATCACAGGATATGAAAAATTAACCTATTGCCACTTATAAGCCAGGTGACTATTCAAGTTGAGTATATTGAAGTGAAATACTGAAGACATTGATATATTGATGATTTAATGGATTCTTGAGACTGACTGTGAATTTCAGACCCCACTGACTTCAACAGATGCTTAACCACTGCTTCAGGTGCTGTATTCAGCAGCGTTAAGCTGACACTTCTTTGTGTTTCATCCATATGCAGCATTACTGTATGTAGTTAAATCATTGTTGCTACAGCAATGTGTTGTTTCTCTTTTTTAAGAATGGAGCAAGCTCAGCCATGAAACAGATGTCATTGTAGTAAGTCCTGTGCAAATACAGAGCAAAAAAAGGGCTCCTGCACTGAAGAATTTTTGTATGGATTAGTAGCTTCAGATACAGTTGATGCTTCACTCCTGTCTGTTGCATGCCGCACTTGAGAGCTGACGTTTGGGTGTTTTGAGAAGAGGTAAAAATGGGAATGCGGTACATCCTAAGCAGGTATCGCTGTTCTTTGGCTTCTGATTGCATGTGCTGGCAGGCTCAGGGCAGGCCTGCCTTCCTGAGGAGTCTAAGGAGTTGAAGAGCAGTTTGGATTGCAGTCAGCAAGAGCTGAGGCTCAAAACTTTTGCCTTCTGGCAACATTGCAGGGTGCAACTTGGACTTGGAGACACATATCTGTCAGCAGGGATTCATAGGAGTACACATATACCTCCTGTGTGGAGGGAGAGTGAGTGTATGGATTCAAACCTACTGTTGGTTGACTCTTCACACAATCTCAAAACATCTGTTACTGGAATAAAACTTCAGGTGATGTGAAAATACATTGTTTGATCCAAATCTGAGTGCTCTTGGGTTCAGGATTTTTTTTTCCTGAATGTATATAACTCTTCCTACCTCATTGCAGTCTCATGTTTGCATGTCTCAATACACTTCTTTTTTTCCCTTATAGTGTGTCCTCAGCACACATTTAAATTGCTGATTGTATACTCTGTTTTATGGCTTGAAATTATTTATTTCTATCAGAAACTACATTGTCCCTCTTTTCTTGGCTTCTAGCACAATACACTAGCACAAATTTTGCTAGCACAAATGTCCCTTGTTAAAGGTGTTTATATCGTCTTGTATTGTCTAATCTTGTATTTCAAAACAAGCACTGAAATCTGAGTCTCTTTGAAGCCCTCAGCTGCATTCAGTGAGCACCAGCATGTTTACTGTAAGGCTTTGGGCAATGACAAGCAGCATTCACTTATGCTTTTCCCCATCTTTAAGAACAGAAATAGATGTAGTGCTGTTTTTTTGCATGATCTTTAATCCAGGCACTCTTCTCTTGTTTGAAAGCTAGTCCTGATCACTGGAACAGGACTCCTGGCAGAAGGTCTTTTCCTTAGAACAGAAGCTTTAAATGCATGAGCAAAATTGTACAGAATCTGTACATCTGGATCTAAAAAAAGCCCAAGAATTTATTTTTACATATTCCTTCCCTCTGGGAATAGTGCACTGGCATATATTTATCCCCGGCATGTACTCAGCAGGAGGCTTCCTTGAACTAATACGCATTGGGAGGTGGCTCCTTCTGTTTCTTTTTCCTAAAATGTGTGATATGTGTGATATGTGTTAGTCTTTTCTGGGACTGCTGTGTTTCTGCCCTTTTTTTTTTTTTTTTTTTAATATACCTTGGGTTTTTTTATTGTCCAAACCAATACTAGGTATTCACATAACTAAAATCAGAAACCAGGAGAAGTTTCTGTAGGTGTACTTTTAGACTGGGGGGCCTTGCTCACCCCAACATCCCGCAAGAGCATCAGCAGGAGCTGTGAGATGCTGGATTTGGTGCTGAGTGTGATGGAACAGTTAGTGAGGATGGAGGTGGAGGAGTTTGTGGTGTACAGCCTGGGGTGCAGCGGATCAGGAGCTGTGAGCTGGGAGTCATTAGGGGTTACCATCCCCTAGTGAGGCATCCTCCTCTTCAAGAGGGATGTACACAAGGAGCATCTCTCCAGTCCACAATCCCTCACCCTATCCATTCACCATTAGGAACCTGCATGAATCACTGAACCTTCCACACCAATAAATCACTGTTCTAGCTCAGGGTTTTGCTCACATGGATTAAAATATAAGAACTATAGATTATGGAATGGTGTTTGGAGAAAATTTGGGTGTTTTTTGTTACTAAAGCTGCTTTCAAAGCCATGAAAACTAATAACGCTTTTTTGCTACAGTTTGCTAAATGAAGTCTTGCAAACTTCAGTAGATGCTGAATAGCTTAAAATTGACATTTTAAAACCGATGACTAATTTCTTCTTAAAGTAAAGCATATAGATTTGAGGTTTTTTTCCTGTGTGTTTAGGGAGGATTCTTTGACGTAAAATAACATAAAATTTTCCCTCTATCTAGTTATTTTAAGATTAATTATATTACTAATAATTAAATGCTTCATTTAAAGGCATTAAAAAAAAAAACCCAAGCAAAGTTATACTTAAGCATATGTATAAGCCTTGTCATATATTGCTGACATCTGGTTGTAGTCTGTCCAGGTTTCAAAGGAAATTCCACTACAGGACCAGTATGATCCATACGCATTAAGAGAGCATTGTTAATGATTGTACCTTTTCCCATTGGATTCCTTCCCTAATTATAAATCTTCTTTTCTTTCTTTTTCTTAATAGTAAAAAAATTGCATCACATATCTAGTCTGGAGGGCTTTAGGTAATACATGTTTTTTATTGATATAAAATAATTTGAAGATTATATATGCTCCAGAGCTCAATTTATGCTTTCAGCTGCTGATGCTGTGAATTTCAGTATTTCTTTTCCAGTTTGATCATTCTAGAAATAGCATCTAAAACTGTTTCCCACATCACAACTGAAGAGTTGTCATGTTTATTTAACCAGCTACATCTGGCTTCCAGTAAGTCCCAAATTTCAGTTTTTCACAGCTGCGCATGGATTCCTGTCGTGCCCACAGAGCCCAGAAAAATTTTTTTGCTAAGCCTGGTTAAGTTTGTTGAAAGAAGTGGGGTTTTTTTGTAGGAGAAGGGACTAAATGTTTTTCAGATTATACTGTACCTCCCAGATTCCTCACTCCCTGGAATACAACACACAGATCTTCTAGCAAGGTCCCACTGCTGGCATCACTGCATGTGGGAAAGGCTTTTCAGTGGTGTTTTTGGGGCCAGGCTAAAGATGATGAGGTCAATCAGAAGAAGAAGACAGTGCCAAGCTCTTAGCCATCCCATTGGCATGCCATACAAGCCAGGAAGGTGTGGAACCCTGTGACTACCTTGCAGCCCCCACAGAAAGACACTGCCCTTGGCCTTCAGGCAGCACACTGTAGTCACATGTAAGAAGTGTAATCTGAAAGGAGAATTACGACATTACAAATATTTAAAGGAACAAGCATTGAGTGAGATGATAAAAGCTGTACTAGTCTGGTTGGGATAAGTTATGTGAATAAAAGAAGTGTGTAATATTTAAGTCAGAGAAGTTGCTCTGTGAGAAATCAAGTTCTAGAATATGAATGTCTTAAGATGTTTCTTGGTATTCTATCATTTTATGGGTCTGCTTTGGGTAGGTCTGTTTTGGGTGATACTTTGTTTTTGTCAGATGTGCCTTAATTAGCTATTTGGAGAAGGAGGACTGTTAGTTCTATAACTCTGATTTTCTGCTAGCTTTTATAACACTGCATAAGGTCTACCTGGGCATCTCTGACTTTGAAGTAAACTTTTAGATTCTCCAGTAGTCAGTAATGAATTTTGAAGTATCTCTATTGTAAAAGCAAAAGCATGTATTGACAAGATTTTGTGTATTAAGGTGTACTTTTCACATTTCACAAGGATTGGGAAAAGGAATATTTGACATAGTCCAATTCTTAACAAGACTACTTTAATGGTGTTTATGCAGGCTTAAATTGATCTGACTAGTTTTCTAGTGCTTTCACTTGTTCAACTACTGGTATAATGATCAGTTGTTCTCTGAAGGATACCATCTGGTTTTTAAGGTTGTGAAATAAAATGTTTTAGTAACTTTTGCATGCTTGAGCCTTAAAACGGTGTTGAGTTTTATTTTGTACACAGGATCCACTGGTCTGTGATTTTTCTTACATTAGAAAGCTTTTATTTTATTCCTTTGCATTCACATACATATATATGCATACCTATAAATACACTGAGAATAAGCCTTGTACGTATCCTTGTTGTTATAAATCACTTGTTAAAGTTCAGTAGTCAAGTCTCTATTGTCCTCACAGTTCAACTGTTTCGTTTTGTTCTTTACACAGGAGCCCTTACCAAAGTAAAGGAGAGTAAGCGGCACGTGGAAGAGGGGAAGATGGAGCTCCAAAAAGCTGAGGGCATTCAAGAACGTTGTAACATTATTTCTTTTGCAACCCTCGCAGAAATTAATCATTTCCACAAAATTCGTGTGAGGGACTTTAAATCACAGATGCAGCATTTCTTGCAACAGCAAATACTCTTTTTCCAAAAAGTGACACAAAAGCTAGAAGAAGCTCTTCACAAGTATGACAGTGTTTAGCCTCTGGTTTGTGGACTTTGCTCAGCATGAACGTGACCCAGGCAGCAGAACAAATGCTGCTGAAGAGCTGTTGCCAGTGGCAGATGGCGGTACAAGAATGGGTTTATGTTCACCTGGAACCCTGGTTTAACCTCCAATTATGTAGAACGGAAACAGTTATAGGGCTATGTAGTAGAAACAGTACCACGCATTGTAACTAAGTTATACTGTGTATGCCTACACCATTGTAACTTTTTTGAAATAATGAGTATACTATTTGCCTTATTGCTTTTTGAAATACGGTATCTTAGTGCATACTTTGTAGACCTCAAAGCCCTTTGGGTATTTAAGGAAGTTGGCTAGATAAAAGCCTGCTTCAGATGCCTTTTTACTTTCCTAGATTTGGATTTCCTGAATTCAAACAATTCTGTGTTTACAGACTCCTACTAGAGCAGCTATGTGATTCTGTGCCTTTAGACTCTATTTTTCCTTTTCTAGTAAGTCACATTTTTATGATTGAATGAATGAAGGGTTGATGCCTATGACTGTAACTGATGATGAAACCTCACATTGACTGGAAAAAATCAGCTGCCATCCAATTTGCATAGCACATACTTTCTTATGACAAATGTTGGCTCTAAAGGGAGAAGTTAACTTTATTTACATTTTCCCTGAAAATGGACTATTTGTTACATGTACTAGGATGTTAAGCACATGTACAAAAATACACCACTTAATTCCCTTTCTGAAATAAATAATACAGTGAGGGCTGAGGTTTTTTGGTATACAGCATTACTGTGAGTGGAAATTTGAAGAGCTAGCCTAATAAAAATTGCATATATTAAGGGGATATTAGTGCAGGCTATGTGGCTGCAACATTTTTTTTAAGTTTCAAATTATTTGCTCTTTGTTCAGTTGCTGATTCAGTTTAACTTCAGACTTGCATCTGCATTGCCAGTTGTCTGAGTTGAAACTCCACTGTGATTCATTAGTTTACTAAGTTAAAAGTTTTTGGGGATGTTCAGTAATATAAATAATCTGAAGTCTTGGCTGAACTGACGTGGAAAACAGGTGGCATTTTTATGTTTGTAACACTCAAGAATTAACAATTGTCTTAATTTTTGTATAAATATTTTTGACAAGCAGGGTGCATTTATATATATATGTAAACACTATCTTTTGAAGAGGTTTATGGCTTATTTCCTTTGAATTAAGTCTGAAGTCTGTATTTCTTACTTATTGGTTTCCTTCTTATAGGTCAGTGTGAAAGACGGTTTTTGTTTATCTTATCCTTTTTCTCCTAAACAAAAATAACAAAACTTTGCAAGGAAGCAAAATGTTTATTTTTTTGTTTTAATTGAATTAATCAAAAATAGCTTAAACAAATGAAAGCCTGGAAAGGAAGTTGAGCAACAGTTACAATTAAGTACAAATCATTCCTCACCTATGCAGCAGAAATGTGCAGTTCTTTCACTCAATCATCTGAGTTTCTGTAGTTTAACCCCACACCTCTGTTTCAGAGGAACAAATGTAAGAATGTAGTTTTGGTTCCAAGATTCATCCCAAAATGTTTGGAGATGGCTGTTTTGTGCAAGTTGTGTTTGGCGGTGCTTCTAGTACAAACACAAAGCAGTAAAATACAGAGTAATGACGAGGGGAAAGTGAATATTTGTAAAGAAAAGGACAATCAGTGAGGAAAGCCTCCATTTCCAGCCTGTTGAAACAGTTCTGCAAACAAGGTTGACCATAAAATAAGGACCACAGTCTTAGGGCTGACTAGCTCTTTACCTTCCTCATGGTGTCTCATTCTACATTCAAAACTCACCACTTCCCCTACCAGCTCTTCCCAGCAGTACTCCTGCTTTCCCATATGTCATTTAATTATGTGACAGAGTGATGAGCTAGGTTTGAGCTGAGTTCCATGGCTTATGTTTGCTTAAGCCAGATACTGTTTTAGTAAATGTCTTTACAGTAATTAGATCAGACTACAATGAAACTGATTCTACATGGAGCTATTAAGGCCTGTTCAGAAACTTATCTTGGTTCAGTTGAAATATCTTAGGACGTTAGTGTTAATGACTTGTTCATGTCCGGGAGGAAATTAAGCTGTGATATGTATTCATACAACATTATCAGACAGGTACAGTTTTCCCTAATAAACTGTCATGGCCTTCACCTTACTTTCTCATTTGTGAATTTTTTTGGGCAGGGGAAAAGTGGGGTTACTAACTGGTTAACTTTGATGTACCAGAAAATCTTGACTGGAATCCTGGTTTAAATTGTAGCAGAGTTCAAAAATGTTCAAGTCTACATCTATATTAGCATCTTCCTCTTTTTCTCCCTCATTATAGAGTTGAAGTTCTGGCTGATGAGTTGAAATTGGCTGATGGGTGGAGCACAAGGAGTTACAGTAAAGGGTTGCATCAGGCTGGTGACCGGTTACCAGTGAGGTTCTACAGAATTCAGTCTTACACCCTGCTCTCTTCACTGTCTGCATGAACCACTTGGACACAGGACTCAAAGGGATACTAGGTTTGACAATGAGACAAAGTTGGGAATAACTGTGGATTCCTTAAACGCAGAGAAGCTCCTCAGAGAGACATGGGCAACCCACAGAGGGTAGGCAATCATCAGCCATATGAAATTCAAACAGGGCTAGTGCCAGATTCTGCACCTGGGATGGGACAACCCTGGATGCACAGACAGATGGGAATGAGAGGCTGGAGAGCAGTGCCATGGAAAGGGCCCTGGGGGTCCTGGTCGATGGCAAGTTGGCCATGAGTCAGCAGTGCCCTGGCAGCCAGGAGGGCCAACCCTGTCCTGGGGGCATCAGGCACAGCATGGCCAGCGTGGCAAGGGAGGGGATTGTCCTGCTCTGCTCTGCTCTGCTCTGCTCTGCTCTGCTCTGCTCTGCTCTGCTCTGCTCTGCACTGGGGCAGCCTCACCTCCAGTGCTGGGAGCAGTTTGGGTGCCACAATATAAAAAAGACATTAAACTACTAGAGAGAGTCCAAAGGAGGGCCATGAGGATGTTGAAGGGCCTTGAGAGAAAGCTGTATGAGGAGCAGCTGTGGTCACTTGGTCTGTTCAGCCTGGAGAAAAGGAGACTGAGGAGAGACCTTGCTGTGGTCTTCAACATCCTCATGAGCGGAAGAGGGGGCACAGACACTTATCTCTTCTCTGTGGTGGCCAGTGACATGACCCAAGGGAATGGCCTGGAATTGTGTCAGGGGAGGTTTAGGTTGAATATTGGGAACAGGTTCTTCACCCCTGGGTGGATGGGCAGTGGAACAGCTCCCCAAGGCAGTGTTCACAGCACCCAGCCTGACGGAGTTCAAGAAGCACTTGGGCAATGCTCTTGGGCATGTGGTATGATGCTTGGGGTTTCCTGTGCAGGGTCAGGAGTTGGACTTGATGATCCTGATGCATCTCTTCCAGCTCGGCATGTTCCATGATTTTATGATGTAGGGAGCCTGAACTCCATTAATGCTTACTGCAGTATACAAGAACTACGGTATTAATTGTATTTGGAACACATATGACATCGACAAATTCAGACTGACGGCTGAGTGGTCTGGCATCTAAATGTACTCTACAGTAATGTGAATATAGGACTGTGGACTCACCAAAGGAAATCTCATGACTTAAATAAATAAATGTGAAAGAAAGCAAATTTGCTCTGTGTCATAATGTTATACTCCTTTGTTTCATGTGATTCATATAATTTGTTTTCAATTCATCAAAGTTTTTGTGTTGATAACTAGTAAGTATCTGGTATGCTTGTTGGAGTTTGATATCTGCAAGAAGATCCACTAAAGTATTGGTTCTTGTGAAAGTGCTGAGTCCTATGAAAACTCTGGAATGAACCCATCGGGAATATATCTACTTAGAATCACTAGCAAGTGGAGCGTGAGTAATATTTCTGTTCAAATTGTAGGGTTTATAGTTAGAAATTAGCAGCATACTAAAATTATAAGATGTTTGATTCCTGTCGCTTTTGTCTTCTGATACTTGCAGAAGATAGCCCTGTGATTTGTGCGTGTTCTGTAGATACTGTCTACCTGTTTCAGGGTATACTTGGTTTATAAGTACTGTAAAACCCAGCTCAGAGAGATCAATAGAAGTATTGTGTGGTGAAGGAACATTCAAGACAAGCACCAGTAACCTGGGAAAAAGAAAAAAAGGAAGAATATGTTGCGAATAAAATTGGTTTGGTTTTAGAAAACTTTAATCAGCTGCCTGTGCTGAAATTATCTGCATTACTTTGTGAGGTACAGGTATCTTTTTGGTGAATTACAAGATCTGGTTGGCATTATCTGATTATTTTGCCAGACCTTCATTATTCCAGCTAGCATTTTCCATTCTCGTTGCCTGCTCCAACCTGAATTCTTCTGGGAAGCTTAAGTAAAAATTGTTCCGCTATTTCTCAAAAGAGTTAGTAAAAAATTTTTAAAAGGGAGCTTAAGTTCTGTAAACAATTTGGCTGGAAATATTTAGTTATTTCATACCTTGGAGAAAGGACTTGATATTTGTTAGGCTCATTTTCTTTTACGGCCTTTGATATGCTTTCTGCCCTGCCTGTGAAAATTTGTCCATCTATTTCCAAGTTATACTGAAGTTTTTCTGGGCCCTGCTATGCTCAATTTTGACAAATACATTTTCTCCAACTCTCCTTTGCTCCAGGCAATCTTTATTCTAACCTTAGTCAGCAGCAGCTAAGTGAGGCTTTGTCTGTAATTGTTTTCCCCCTTCGTTCAGAGGAGGCTGAACTTCTCAGATGAGAGGCTATGCAAAGAAGCTGTCAGTAGGTGCTGGGAGCTCTGTAAGCTTGGCCATGGGGAAAGAGGAGCAGCAGCCTGGAACACAAGTTTGATGTTGTGCCTTGCAGCTACAACAAGGTGGATGTCAGAGATAGTTGAAGAGGAACAGGAAGATAAGAAAATAGTGAGGAGGGAAAGCCCTGTAACTACAAAAGCCTGTTCCTCCAGTCCCTGATTACTCCTTGAGCTTCACAAGCATCTGTGGCCTTTTGCTGTTTCTCAACAGCCATAATGAGCAGGCAGCAAATGGGTAACTTTAGTTCTGCTGGTGGTAAGGAAACATTTTTTTTCCATGATCAGATGTTACTTTCTTTGCTTGCTGGTCTCATGGGCAGTTGAAAACTGTTGAAGAACTGTAGATTTTGGGGCTGAATGAGATGCCATAGTTTAGGCAGCACAATGGGTGTCGGTGTAGCCTCGTGTTCTAATATATGCTTTTTTCTTGAGAAGAGAAGAGGAGTTCAATATAGGAAATTGCACACATAAAAAACTCTGTATTAAAGAATACTGAGATTAATAATTCTGTAAAAAATTGAAAAATAATAAAAAATAATCAGAATTAAAGTAGCCTGTGTAACTAGTGTGTAGAGGTACATTGTGAGACATGGTCAAAGAACTTTTTGCACCATTTCCCTGCCTGATTAAGTGCACATGATATAAAGCACTGTCCTAGTCAACCAAGGTCTGTCAGGGAGGTTGTTGACTGGATAATCCTTCATCTTTTGCAGCATCAGTTGTAGTCTGCATGGTGAGAAAGACAGAGTGAAGATCACGTACAGTCTCTGTCAGCCTGCAGAGTCATGTTCAGAGCGCTCGACTCTGTCCCTATCTCTACCCAGGTTCTATGCAATATAAACCATGTGAGATAAATAATTTAAATGCTTTCCATTTTCTGTAGGCTTGAATTTAAACCCAGGGCTTACACTGACTAAAGTTCTGGGAATTCACAGTTCTCACTGAAGGTTATGCACATTCTGCTTTGAATAAAGGAAATGCTTCAAAATGCAAAGTTGTCTGGGAAAAAAAGTAATTAGGTATTCATTTCTTAAGGTAGACCAGCACAAATTAGAGGACCTATGTAATCTATCAGCTGCAAAAGAGGAATAGTTAACCTGGATCATATTGTTGGAATATTGCAAATATAAATAAACTCCTTGAAATTAGTTTTCAGATGTTGATTTATTAAAAAAAAATCCCTCCTAAGAAAATTAATACTTAGCCTTCAGAATGAGGTGTGAGTATTATTTAGGAAATACAGGATGGGGCTTCATGCAGAGGAGTGAGGAATCTCAGTCAGGTACTGTTCATTCAGTGAATGAAATGATAAAGGTCTTCTCAGACAAATCATAGAGTGATCATGTCATTGGAGCACATTTTTCATGTATATTCACAGCTGAATTAGTCTCTTGAGTTAGTTAACTTATTTCTGGCATTTGCTAAGGTTTGAGATGCTGCTTTTATAATTCAGTAATTTCTCAGTGTAATACACAGCAGTGTAGTATGTGTTATACACAGAAAAGTAAATTGTGTAATGTACATAAGTAGTGTAATTTTGGTATACTTCAGACTCATGCAGTTGGCAAAAAAGCTCAGGCATGCCCTGAGTTAATTTAAATACAAATTACTTTTAGATATAGTAAAACAATTTTCTAAAGGTGAAAGGCATCTCCTGTACTGACTGACTGATAGACTTGCCACTTGGCAACTCCTTTTAAAACTGTGCACTTAATTTTCTCCCACTTTGAAATTAATGGGAATTTTTTTTTTCTTTGACTCCACTGGGAAGAATATCAGGCTCAGTGAGTTGAAATTACATCCCTCCATCAACCCAGAAGTGTTCCACCCAGAGTGTTCCCCTCCTGTGCTCATTTGGAATTGAATCTAACATACAGAATTTTGAAGTTGCCTGTCAAAAAGCTCTATTCTGCAATTTTAATAAAAATCATACCCTGTTTTGGGGAATAAGACATTATCATTTGAAATTAAGAATGTAATTTTCAATTATTTTAGTTTTAAAAGGCATTTCCAAGAAACATGAAAACCTGTGAGAAGATAAAAGAAGGAATTTTTTACTTCATCTTTGCTCTCTTGAATATTTTAGTTGTCAATAACAACTATTTTTTATGGAGAAAATAATGCTGCACAGGAGGAACATGACATAAGTACATAAAAAATCTTAGAGCTAGGTGAAGCAGTACAAAATTTTATTTGTAATGAGTTAGAGCAACTGTATTTCTCACAGTTGGTACACCCCATGCTATATTTTAAGGCCTTGGCTTGGAGGGGGTGGGGGGGAGTAAAATAGAGTCAGGTCTTTAATTAAAAATGAAGATGGTGAAATAATATTGTAAGAGTATCCTCCCTTCCATGTTTAGTCACTAGCCCTCAGGTAAGAATTGCAGCAGATTTTTAGCTCCTTCTCTGTCCTGGAGGGGCACTCAGCTGTCTCCCTGTGCTACAGGAGGCTGCCATACCCATCACCTTCAGCCCAGGCTTCCTGGGGTGACTGGGGCAAGAGCCACAAAGGGCAATTCCGTTTCTCAGGCAATTTCTGGTGTAGTTGCAAACATGTGAGCAATGTTGCAAAACAGCACTTGCAAAATGAGAAGTATCAGAGTAACCCAATGCCATCCCGGCAGGGTGCTGCCACATTCAGTGGTTTTCATTTTGCTTTGCTCAGAGAAATGTTGCAGGCAACAAGATTACTCCAATTTTTAAATAAAAGGAATTTTAAGACCATGATGCTGATTCAATTGTGGTGTCAAATCTGTGCCAATGATTATCCATCATTGGTAGATTTCATTCCATATAATTGTAAGAAAAATAGGGTTTTTCAGAACTCAGTAAATGGTGGGAAAACCTTGCTTTCCTGCATCCTTGTTCGGAATCTGTGAATCAAGCTTCCTAGAGGGAAGGTCCCTGCTGTCAGAGTCTGGTGCCAGGTCTACACTGTGCCCATGGATAGCTGCTGTATAGAAAATCTGTCCAATAGATTAGTACAAACCAGACTGAACATGCTAATGAAGAATAGCTAATTGGTAAGAAAAGCGTGCCTTCTCAAGAAGCTCAATTACCTTCTCTGGCAGAGTAATTTCAGACATTTAGTGTGTGCAGTTTCTTTTCCTTCCCACTGTCTCCATAGGACTCACTCGTGAATAAGCATAGGCAGTTGCTCCTGGACAGCTTGGGCTGTTTCATAAGCAACATCCATTCAGAAGCTTGTAGCTGAAAGGCAGCTGTATCTCTGCTTTAGGGTAAATAGTGTGGCAAGGTGCCTTTTAAGTTGTGTTTTGAGTGGCATGAAAATCAGATGTAAAAATGAAGCTGTGATGATACACATTAAACCCTGCATAAAGATGTAGCCAATGCATCATCCTGCAGTGGTGAGCAGCTGAAGCTCTTGTCCTATTCTGCCCATCTTTTCCCCCAAGTGGTTGTCAGCAACGACACTTCAGTCTCTCAGTGTCTCCAACAGGTAAGTTTCTGGGCTCTGCTATCCATACCCCCACAGCTGATGCAGTGATGAGGAAGTGTGTCTTAGTTCAAGAACTGGTTGCACACACTTTGAACCATACTTAAGGAATGTGTTTGGTTGAAGGAGTTGAGCAATATGCATCCCCATGCCTGGGAGTGGGGAGGAAAGAATTTTAACTGTTCACAGCAGTAACCAGGTAAAGAGCAGACTGCACCTTAGAACATTGCTCAGCATATCAATGTGGTAAGAAAAGCCTGTCTGGAACTTGTTATGGCAGGAAGATGAGAAAGAAGGGGGAAGTAATTGTCTCTTTCCTCATAGTCCAAGCGCAAACTGTGGAGCTGTTTGTTGACAACCGAAAAGGGAAGCTGAAGGATGCTGCAGGTTTTCCTTTGGAGCATTCTGAATTGTGTATGCCCGAAGGATAAAGTATCCTGCAAAAGGCAGTTGTGGCTATTTTCTCTTTATAATCCATACTGCTTGGTCTACAATACAGGAGCAACACTGGCAGAAGGAACCTCTGGCAATAAATGCTCAAAGGGTTTCAAGGTCATCTCACAACCTCCCTTGCATTCTTCTGCACTTGGAGACAACAAGGATGGACCACAGCTCACACTAATCACAGATGCTTGTTTCTGAGACACGTGCCTGAATCTCTGAGGCCAACAGAGCTGGAATTCCCTTACACATAGGAGAAACTATTTCACTGCTATCCAGGAGTGTGCAGGAGGCAGTGACACTAGCACTGGCATCAGTCAGGGCTCAGCATTACCTTGTTCTTTAGGAGGACACACTGTAGGTGCCCACCTGCCAAAGAGGACTCTGGGATGCAAGTCCCCAGGTTATAAAAACTTACATCTGAAACTGGGCAGGAAGGCCATAAGCTCTCAAGGGGCTGTGTGCTGATGACTGCAATGCTCATTCCTTCCACTGACTACTTCTATATGTTCTTTTGCTTCCGTCCTCAGGAGATGTGTGTGCAAATTGTTCAGGGAGTCAAGTAACCCAGTGCAGAGATCCTCTCCGTAAGCCAGGCACCTTAAGCTAGATTTACAGGATCCACGTTCCTTATGGGCCTTAAACCATTACCTGCTTGGATAATCAGGAAATCTTGTTCAAATTAGAGCTAAAGTAGATTAGTTAAACAGTGTTAAAGCCTTATGTTCATGTGCTCATTCAGGATTCATGCTGTTTACGTTTAGCTTTATTTCCTCACATATGGAATTAAAGTAAATCAAATTAAGCTTAATATTGAACAAGAATGCTGAGTGTTTGCATAGGGAGTTATGCAGCTCTAATACCTAAATTTCCGTATGTAGCTGACACATGAAAACTAGTCTGAACATCTCTGCACAGAAAAGATGCCAAATAATTTCCTATTTATTCAAGAATGACACAAAATCAGAACAACTTTTCTCACTCCTAGGAGCTTTTCTAAACTGGGATTAGAGGCTAACACTGCTCTAGTCCAGGTCAAATTCTCCATAGGAGCTGCAGCTGCATATACACAGAAATCCCAAAACCAGAAAGGACAGGGTGAGAAAAGACTCTTCAAGCCTTCATGGCTCTCAGAGTTGCTGCAAATATACCACCTCATGTGTGAGGCATGACATGCATTCTCCCCTTCACATCACACCCTGCCATCCTTGTGCTAGCAACCCTCCGCTGAGCTGCATTCCCACACATCAGTCACTGTCCCTGCTGCCCAAGGGAGGAACAAGCATAACAAAGTAAAATAGGCAAAAACAGGCTGATAGAATTAAACTGTCGTGCAGGGTCTGTGATCTGTAGCAATTGGCAGTGCGATCTACATGTTTATGGGTAGGGATGGCTCAATTTTTTCCTTGTTATTGGTGCATCAGGCATGTTCTGTCTGAAACAACTATATTTTTGTATAAATTTCCTATACACGTATCCTTTCTACATTTACTCTTTACTCCAGTTTGGCTGGCTGCATTCTTAGAACTTGTATCAAAAATTCATGAAAACTTCTGTCAAGATTTTACCTGTCAGATTCTTTTTTGTCTCTTGTGAATAGTTGTCACTGAAATATTGTTTCAGTGGTTAATTTGAACTCTTTCTGGCTCATTTTTAATTCCTAGTCAAATGTTTGTAATTTCATAGTCTGACAATGAGCAGAACCTAATCTCTGTCAGCAGGGAGGGAGATAATCTGGCTGGGCTTTTCCTCTCTGTCTGAGGGTCCTGATGAACACTAAGCAGCCCAAAGCACTGGTGTATCCCGGAGTGTAGTGAAGCCAACATATGGGCTGCTGCAAAACAAGAGCATTTGGGCCTATATTTGGAATATACATTCAAGGAGGCACTTAGGCATCCAATTCCCAAATTATATATTTAAAATACCTTTATCAGCTACCTGGAAATGCCTAATTCCATAATTACCTACAATTTTGGGTTTGTTTTTGGGACAGATGCAAGTGCACTTTGCACCTCCCTCAAGGTTGGTCATGTCTTCATAAGGTCAAATACCTCATTGTTTAAGGTGCATGTAAAATTCATCAGCACAGATTAACTGGACCTTGCTCCACCTGTGTTCTTAGAGTTGTGATGGCATTGTTGGAGTTCACCTGAAGGAGAAAAAGGTCTAGATTAAGTATCTGCTCCGTAAGTGCAGTGTCCAGAAACTGAAACCTTCAACTGGGTTCAGTTTCTGCTGATTGATCCTGCAGGCTTTTCTCTGGTAGTAGAGTTCATGGCTCCACAGGGTTGAGTCCCAAGATGTACATGCTAGGGGTGAGACCTAACACTTAGCAGCTAAGCTGAGAGCCTTCCTCTAGGAATTCAGAGTGCAAGGTGCATTGAAACTTGCACTCTGCTGGAAATGCTGGCTATTTGTTTTACTTTAAACTGTCTTTCAGAGAATCACAGATTTATAAGGGTTGGAAGGGACCTCAGGCGATCATCCAGTCCAACCCCCCTGCCAGGGCAGTGTCACCAAGAGAGGTGACAGAGGAACACAACCAGGTGGGTGTTGAATGTCTCCAGAGAGGGAGACTCCATGACCTCCCTGGGCAGCCTGTTCCAGTGCTCTGCCACCCTCAAAGGAAAGTTTCTCCTCATGTTAAGGTGGAACTTCTTGTATTTTAGTTTATGGCCATTGCTCTGTCTCTGGGTACCACTGCAGTCTGGCACCATCCTGTTGGGATCTGCCTTAAAGATATTTATATGCATTGATGAGATCCCCTCTCAGTCTTCTCTTCTCCAGACTAAACAGGCCCAGCTCCCTCAGTGTCTCCTCATAAGGAGATGCTCCAGATCTCTCATCATCTTTGTGACTCTTTGCTGGACTCTCTCCAGCAGCTCCTCATCTTTATTGAACTGAGGAGCCTGAAACTGGACACAGCACTCCAGATGTGGCCTCACCAGGGCCGAGCAGAGGTGAGGGTCAGCTCCCTTGACCTGCTGGCCACACTCTTCCCAATGCACCCCAGGATCCCACTGTCCCTCCTGGCCACAAGGACACACTGCTGGCTCATTGTCACCTTGTCACCCAGGACTCCCAGGACCTTCTCTGCAGAGCTGCTCTTTAGTGGGGCAGCCCCAGTCTGTGCTGGTACCTGGGGTTATTCCTCCCCAGGTGCAGGACCCTGCACTTGCCCCTGTTGACCCTCATCAGATTTTTCTCCTCACCCAACTCTCCAACCTATCCAGGTCCCACTAAATGGTACTGTATTATAAAAAAGCCAATATTTTGTGTATTAATTGTGGTGATCCTGCATGGTGCTAGACCAGGCAGTAAGCACTTCTGAAGCCACTGACAAGGTTTTGAGTTTCACAATTACTAGGAGACAAGGCTGAATTATGGTAAACCACAAACTGCAACATAGTCTGCCTTCTCACCTTCTTCAAGAGATGTCTTTTTTAAGTTAGCAGAGGGCTAATTATCAGCATGCTTTGAAGTGGGCTCTATGCCTGTGTCAGTGTGTGCTAATAGGGGTGTCAGTGCATAACAGCAGCAGGCATCTACTTTCAGGTTGGAAGAAAACAAATGATGACAAACACACTCAGCTCTTGAACACATTTATTTACCAACTTATGTAAGAAAGGTACCGTCCTTCAATCAAATGAAAATATTCAAATCCTGTTAGCAGCAGGATCTTCCAGCTAATTTTTTTTTTATATTTATGGCCCCCACTGATGATGATAGACAGCAGATGCCTCCTTTTCCATTACTGACACCTCCTTAAAAAAAAAAAAGGATGCCAAATAGCCAAACAAATAAAAATCACAAAACACACAAAGAAACAAACAGATGTTTAAATGAGACTACAACATGCTGACACATTTCTTCACTCAGCTTGTAATTTCTTGTGTTAGCTGGAATAATAAACATCATGTCAGTATACCTACACCCCCAGTTCAGTGCTGAATATTTAGGTCTTTTTGTCATTCTTTTCTGCTAATTGTTTTGTGTCTGGCAGACTTTGAAGTAGTGTATTTTCTCTCTTATCATACAAGTTGGCAGAGTGCCCAAAGCATATTAGCTCATCAGCCAGCCATTTGTACCTGCTGCTCACTGTCTGCTACTGCTAAATATGTGCTAATGATGCTATCTGAGCCTTGGGATGAATTTGTAAATTGTGCTCATGCCAGGGAAATGAATGCTACTTACAAAGGTGACAAAGAAAGCTGCTGCTCTTAGATGAGATGAATCACCACATTATATATTACTCTGGGGTAACAAATTACATTTTCAGTCCTGAATTCATTTTTTTGGGAATGTGATTATGTGGAAACTGTAGCATGTGAGAAACCTTTCAAAGTCTCCTGAGGTGGAATAAAGACACCATAATAGATTTTTCTTTTAATGATCTAATGTTTAAATACATACAAATCTGTTAAAATGTGAGTTTTTAAGAGGTCTTTTCATATATTGTGTTGTAATTTAAAAACTGCAGCCCTTAAATATTTTATAAGGCCTTTTTTCCTTTCTTTAAGTTACTTTTCAGCAACAGAGAGCAATGTTCAGCATGTCTGAATTACTTATGTATAAGATGTATCAAAAGGAATGGCATAATATGAGAGCAAATCAAGGTAATTTGAAATTCCAATGTGCTGTAAAATAATGCAGCCTCTGCTAAATATGTTTGGTATGAAAGAACTATTTAAGCCAACTGTAAGTACAGCCGGAGTTGGAATTGTTTAAACATTTTTTAAATATTATTACAATGTGAAAAACTGTCTGAAAACTAGGGTTCTGCATTTGACAAAGACGCTGAGTAGAGGTGGGGATAATTTTGGAAAGCACTGCAGTTCCTCTTTTCATTATTTTTGTAGTGCCAGGACAGGCAATGCCAGTGCCCTTCCAAAGTGCTTTTTCATGTCATATCTTATTCCCTGAAGTTAAAACAGGAACAGAAGAGGTGAAGAGAATCAGCCAGACACACACAGAGTGGGCATTCTGGCTGTCCGCCCATGAAGTCAGCGATGGGCATCCCAGGGCAGGGATGGCTCTCCCCTTGCCTGGCCGCTGGTCTCAGCAGCTCCCAGTGCCAGGCAGTGCCACAGGCTGGACTGGCAGGCAGAGTCCAGGGTGAGGGATCTCTTGCAGGAGCCTGCAAATCAACAGGCCCAGCGCTGGCTAATGACTGCGAGCTGGGCTGACATTGGGTACTGGATGACATGGCATCCAGAGGTAAAGGACTGCCATCTCACAGAAAGGCCAGCCAACACAGCTCTAGTTTTGAATCCCTGTTCACATGAAGTGTCCTAAACATGCTGAATCTGTCAAACTGATCAGACAATCTGGTAAAAAAACAAAGATTTAATATTTTCCAAATAAGCCACAGAATTTTCTTTCATATGCTAAATCATTGGAAATAGAAACTTTTGAATTTGTCCTTGCAAGGGATGAAACAACATGAAAGAACTTTTAAAAATATTTGTATTTAGCCACAAAAAGAAACTTATCAAAAGGCATTGGTCAAAACTATATGCACGAGGTGTGACCGAGAAATGCAAATGACATCTAAAGAAGTAAACTTAGGACACCAGGAATTTCAGCCATGCAAACATCCCAGATCATGAGAGCACCACAATGACAGGAACTATCTTAGCCCACAGTCATTCTGGCCATAGGAGTTCTGCTTAACCTATTACAGACAGCACTGACATTCACCACATGGGTTTTTTACAGAATCACAGAACATCCTGAGCTGGGAGGGACCCACAAGAATCATCAAGCCCAGCTCTAGGCCCTGCCCGTCACCATCCCCAAGAGTCACACCATGTGCCCGAGAGCATCATCCAAACACTTCTTTAACTCTGTCAGGCTCCAGACACAGTTCACAGTTCACAGCACTGTGAACCACTGTGAACCACTGTGACCACTGCCCTGGGGAGCTGTTCCAGTGCTCAGCCACCCTCTGGGTGAAGAACCTTTTCCTAATATCCAACCTCAACCTCCCCTGGCACAGCTTCAGGCCATTCCCTCAGTCCTGATCACACAAAGAGATCAGGGTCTCCCCTTCCTCTTCCCCTCATGAGGAAGCTGTAACTGCAATGAGATCTCCCCTCAGTCTCCTCCAGGCTGAACAGACCAAGTGACCACAGCTGCTCCTACAATCCAGCAGCTTTAAAAGAAAACCCCAGTTTACCCAGTCCTTGCACACACATCATGGCTGGAAGATGGCTGTGTGAAATGTTTTGGTGCTGTGTGAATGTGTTGCTATTAGAGGGTGATTGTGGAAACCTAAGTGTCTCTAGAGACAACACCACTGTGCTGTGTAACCCTGTGGCCCTGCAGTGCAGTACTGCCTTCCAGCAAGAAGCCATGAGCTCTGCAGTGGCTTTCCAAGGCCTCAGGATTGAGACACCTCAGGCTTACACTGTCTGAATGCCACTTGACTTGCCTGTAGCTCTGCTTTGCTTTGTTTAGCCTCCAGTTAGCCAGGTGCCAATGGCTAATTTCCTCTTCCTGTGTTTACCTTTGTGTGGTACAATCATGGTTCTATATAGCTGGCAGTAGCAGGTGGTGGTGCTACGTTGAATGTGATGTTTAAGACTCTGACACACCATATAGGGCAGAGAAACAGAGGTGTGGTACAACAGCAGAGGATTTGAGAAGTGGAGATGCAGAGAGCATCACAGAGGTTATGGAAATGCAGTGGTAGTAGGGGGTGGGGCATAGGCTTGGCACTGGAGACTCATCAGTTGTCTGGTTTTGAAATATGGATCCAGATCTGGCCAAAACTAATTCTACAGCTAACAAAGAGAACAAGGAAATAATGTCTAACATACATAAATAGTACCATATATAGTAAATACATTTGAAAAGTGAAGCCATAGACCAGTAAAGAAATAGAAAGGTATAAAACTGTTTTGGAAAACATTTTAAAAAAACCTTATACCAAGTGCATATTGGAGAAGGAAGAAGAATCCAACACCACAACCATCACATTCCTCACAGTGAGTGACCCCAGGGGCTATGGTTGACACTGTTGTCCTCTCCAGCAGCCCAGAGCTCCTGAAGGCCCAGAGGAGAGTGGAAGGGTGAGCACGTGTCCAAGGAAAGAGATAGATATGTTAAATATATGCACGACAATTTTATTATTGCTATAATTGAAACTTTTTCTTTACAGAAGTACTTTAAATGCATTACTAGTCTCCTTTTTCCTGCAATAATATCTACATTCTTGAATTGTAGATCAATTAATGATTCTTGAACTAGACCATTAAGCATTTTTGTTGCAGTAACGATAAATTCTTGCCATTATTTATATATGTGTCATGGTTTCTCTTAGTCCACAAAGAAGATTTTGAGCAAAATGGTGTGTTATTTCCCACACAGAAGGTGAAGAAATGTTTGTTGGCCACTTTGGGGTGCGTAAGCCAAGGCAGACCAATGCTCTGAGCTAGGTGACCCAGTACTGACATGACTGCATGGCTACACTGGAGCTAGCACCCTGTAAAAGTGATTTGCCAGGTCATATTTTCAATTTGTAAGTTCTTTTGCAGACACAATTTCTTGAAGAAGCAAGATGTTTCCAGTCAAGAGGCACCCTGGAAAGCCATGGCTGTGGCTCAGTTTGGGTGAGCCTTTCCCTCTTGCTGAGTCCTGCCTGTCCCACTCCTGGCCCAGGTCTGTATCTCTGGTCTGTCTGGGTCATCCCTAATGCTGACCACCGATCCTGGCCCATACCAGAGTAAAGATCACAGGAGAAAAGGACACATTTAACTTCAATCATTTTGGGAGGAAAGCAGACATGATAACAACCATGTCAATCCCTGTCTGTGGGAGCAGGAGGGCAGAGACATAACAGCCATGGGAGACACCTGGCCTTGATCTCAGAACACATCGTGTTTTGTCTCTTCCCTGGTTCTGCCTCAAGAGCTGTTATCCACAAGAGTATCTCAAGGTAAAAAAAACAACTTTCTTACCAGTAAAGGCATCATGCTGGAGTAATGTTAGGGTCACCAAAAGCAAGTTTTGTCCATGTCTGAAAGACTTGCAAGTCCATTTGGGAAATGATGTGTTTATATATTAAATTGAGTTTAACTGGGAAAAATACTGCTGTGCAGCCATAAGGATCAGAGGACCAGGGAACAGCTTGAAATGTCAGGGAATGGTGGAAAAATGTTTAGTTTTGACAGAAGGAGATGGATGTGGGAAGAGAGGTTTTCATTACAGATACAATCTGATGGTAGTTTTACCAGGAAATAACTGTATATTTATGTTTTTAAAGGCATGTTTCCAGCCTAATACTACTACTATTGCTGTCTGCTGAGAGTTGCTGTGCCTGTGAGAGTCCCACATGCTGAGCCACTTGCTATAAAAGAGGAGCTGTGCTACCATGCATGCAAAGTGAGGCCTTTAGTCAAATAGATAAGCTTGGATTGCTGTGGGTACATGGAAATAAGGACAGATGTAGCAGCCACAGAACAAGGTTGCAATGGAATGAGCCTTTATTTTATATTGCCTGTTCTGCTTTCTGAAATATCAGAACTATGATTTCAAGTTAAGAATGCCTGTGTAGTTACACACACATTCATACATTTATATTCATTCTCTGTACATTGCAAATAGCTACTCATGCAAAATAAACACTTGTGCATAATAATCACTAGAAGATGTGCACTGTTCTAATGACTGCTCACAATGAGATGTCCTACAGCATATCCACTGCACAAATTTTCTCCGTTTTCCTTCAAGTACACACAGTTTAAATCTCATGCTGATTTACAGCTTCTTAGATTCTGAAGTTAAGTACACCAACCTTTATGTTGCCTTATGTTGTATACACAGTGCTTTGAGAAAGTACCAGAATTAACATCAGTATCTTCAGAGTCTGCTCTGAATGCAGTAGGTTTTGATGTTTTTCTCAAAAAAATCCACTTGCCCTTGAGATTTGATGCAAAGGACTAGGATATACACCCTCTAGCCTGAAACTTGTAATTTGCGTCTATATTGATTTCAGAAAGGTTTGCTCTCTGAATTTCAGGTGCCACATCCAGGCACCTCTTGAACACTTACAGAGATGGTGACCCCTGCCTGGATTGGAAGGTGGTTCAACTTGTTCAGGGACACAACACACAACACCCTCCCAGGTCTCCACAGTCAAGTGTGTTATCCTCTGCCAGCATCTGTTGGAGCCCATAAGGGACTCATGCTCACAGTTTACAGAATAACATTCTTTATTAACATAACAGAAAATTATGGCACTTTAAAGTTTGAAGATTGCTGGTGAGAGTATCTAGCTGCAAAAATACACTCAAAGCAACACACAGACTAATGAGCTCTAATCACCAATAAATCGAATCACCAATAAAAGTTAGTTCAATATAATAATTCAGCACACATGGAGTGCAATTCTTACTCAATAGGTGTCCCTATGGGGAAGAAGACAGGTTCAGCCTGTTGCCTGATCCCAGAAGTTATGATGGAGTTTTCTTTTACTTCCCCATTTTTAAGTTATTTTTATACTAGTTTTGCATTTAAGGAGAGCTTGGGTGACTCTAGTCATACACCATGTTCGCTGTGAAGTGGTTTTACTTTGGAGGTGGGTAATCCCACCCAGGGAGTAGCATCTGCATTTCACCCTATAATTTCTGTACTGTTACAATTTCTGTTGGAATGTGACTATGACTTCCATGTTTTCTCTGATTTAACCCCCAGCCATTTTCCCACACCTCCCCTGATGCATTTAATCTCATCCTTTCACTTGAGACATGGCAGAAGGGAATGACCCCCACCTGGCCACAGCCTCTTTTCAGGGAGTTGTGGAGAGTGGTAAAGTGTCCCCTGAGCCTCCTCTTCTCCAGGCTAAACAGCTGCAGCTCCTTATAAGACACTTATAAGCTTCCTCTGCAGCTCCTTATAAGACACTTTCTAGACCCTTCTCCAGCTCCATTGCCCTTCTCTGGTCTCTTTCCCTCACTCCAGCTCCTCAATGTCTTTCCTGAATTGAGGGGCTCAGGTCTAAACACAGGATTCAAGGTGTGACTTCACCTGGTCCTGCTGGCCATGCCATTGCTGATCCAGGCCAGGATGCCATTGGCCTTCTTGGCCACCTGGGCACACCCTGGCTCATGTTCAGCTGCTGTCACCAGCATACCCAGGTCCTTTTCCACAGGGCAGCTTTCCAGTCACTCTGCCCCAGCCTGTGGCACTGCCTAGGGTTGTTGTGACTCAGGGACAGGACCTGGCCCTGGGCCTTGTTGAACCTCACTCCGCTGGCCTCAGCCCATGATTCAGCCTGTCCAGATCCCTCAGCAGAGCCTTCCTGCTCTCCAGCAGATCAACACTCCCACCCAAACTGGTGTAGATGCCAATAATAAACAGGACTGGTCCCAGGACAGGTCCCGGCACTGAACCCTTGGAGAACATCACTAGTGACTGGCTTCCAGCTGGATTTAGTTCCACTGACCACCATCAAATCTCTTCTGTTATGGCTGATATGAATGCATCTTTTATTCCTTACTGAAACAACCCTCCAAATCTACCTTTATTTAGTGTTTTCTCAATCTGGACAGGTAGGTAATCACTGAACTGCAATTTGTGTTTTAACTGAGACACAAAACTGAGATAAAAATGTGATCTTGTTAATATTTTCAAAGATGATTACCCAAAAGGTATCTATCAGTAAGAAAATTTTGTGTTCCCATTAGGTGTAAAGGTATTTGAACCTCAGCTAAAACAGAACAGAATTTGTTCTGCACTGAAGACAAGACAGGGAGCTCAATAATAGGGACCACACGATAATATCAAGTAAATCACAGAATCAAAGAATATTCTAATCTGAAAGGTACCCACAAGGATCACTGAAGTCAAATTCAGTGATTTGAATTCACAGAACAACCCCACAGAATCACACCATGAATTCACAGAACAACCCCAAGAATCACACCATGTGCCTGACAGCATTGTCCAAGTCTTATGTGGGATAGGATGATGGATTGAAAAATTGATATTCCATTCCATAAAGATAATGGCAGAGATGTATGGAGGGTATGAAGAATGTTGTGATGAAAACAGATTATGCCTTACCATTCCACTTCATTGCACTGCTGAGTTAGCCTGTCTTTAAATTCATAAAAGTTTGTACTAGCTGGGTGTCTCAGTGAATATCAAGGAGATGAGCTTTCAGTAGTGACCTGTTGCACATATGCACAAGCAGAGTCCTTTATAAAACAGTGGCTTTCCAGGGCCAAATACACATCTGAAGTGTGTTTTCTTGGATTGAAGGCAGTCCCAAAAATTTTGGATTCTTCTTCAATAATGCAGAAATCTCCGGCTCTGCTCAAGGAGGCTGATTTTGCTCTCCTGTGGGTCACTGTAAAGGGGGCAAGTCTGCTCCTGAAAAGGGAATTTGGCTTGAGGTCAAGTTTATATGAGCTGACTCTGGTTCCAGCAGAGTGGCTGTGAATGAGCATTATAACAGAATGACAATTTGCAACTCTAATGGATGAGCCCACCTGCTCTGCATTGCACAGACCCTGTTCCTCACACTGTTGTTGGAACTGGCAATTGGCATCTTGACAGACAGAGTAAAGGCTGGCATTTGGAGCAAGAGAGGGAGGTCCCACTGCCGGCTGACCCCCTGTGCTCTCCACCTCCTTACCAGTGTATGAAAAATGCCATTTAATTGCTGATTTACTAAGTGAAATGTGTTATTTTTTATACTTCCACCAAGAACATATTCTTCCAATATTTTTCCTCTCAATGTAAGTGTTTCTTGGAAATATCTGTGGTTGCTGTAAATAGAACAAATGCACCAAGACAACCAGATATAGCAGACTAAGACACAGACTAAGTATGGGATTCTTTTACAGTAAATTTGTGGACAACTGAACTGGGTACTTTTCCATGAATAAATAAAAAAGGAAAAATGTGAGGTCTTCACTAGTATTGCAATCAATGTTTTAGTGGAAACATTTTAGTGGAACTTTAATCTTGGAGGGACTAGCAAATATTCTATACAAGCTGACCAGTTTCCTGCATTAACAGACTGGCTGCTGTCCAAATTGAGCCTCCTCCATGAAAATAGACACTGTTTTAAAGAGATCACTCAGCAAACTTAATTTTTAATAATTAAATTTTAATTATTAAATAAACAGTGTAGCCAAGAAACAGCTTCCCAAATCTTCGCAGTGTTCATGTTACAATAGCAGACAGAGTGTGTGAGGGAAAATTACATTCACAGACACCAGCAATAACTAAACTGAGTTCCTGAATGTACAGCTATTTCAGGGGAATTTATATTTTGTGTGTTGGATACTAAGGGGGCTCTAACTCTTTCCCTAATAAAGGGAAAATCTTGAAGAATTTTGTTGTTAATGGAACATGGATTTGACTTTGTATCCTAGACTGAGAATTTCTGCATGATTTGGAAAGGCACTGAAGGAGTGGAGGAGGAAAGCAAGGAAAGAAAAAAAGATATTCAGAGGCAGACATTATTCAAAACCACATTCAAGGACACAGCGATAGTAGGTTAGATATTAATAGGCTGCTGGATAACTTCATTGCTCCAAAATGCCTGTTAAAAATCACATTTTATTCTTGCCAAAAGTTACTTACTTCCCACAAAGAATGTTTTCCTGAAACTTTTTCCTTACTTTATAATCACTGAAATAAGAAGAAATGAAAATAAAGAAGTAGGAACCTTCCCTTGTTGAAGTAGCTGGCAATATCTCCAAAACCAAAGTGTTAAATGCTCAGGAACAGAGAATCCTGAACCTGATTTTTTCAGATGAAACTTCCCCAGCCAAAACCCCAATCTTAATGTCTCTTGAAATTTTCACACTTTAAATCTCTAATGATGTGTTAAAGAATCACTTCAAATTAGATGTACAGAAAGATCATAGTGCTCAGCTATATTGTGCATTAAAATGTGCTAGAGGGATTAATTTTCTATAAAGACAGAGAAATTTTTGTACATCTTACATTAGACAATTTCTTGTCTTCTCCCTCATTAGCAATGCCCTGTTTTTCCATAGAGAGCAAATAATTCCTGGCCAAGACATAGTTGTGTCATTTTAAGTAAATCCTCTTCTTAAATTTGAAACATTAAAATTATAAAAATGTATTGCAAATACATTCATGATAGATTTTAAAACCCAATATTTGTTCTAAAAGTCATAGTCCCAGGGCTAAAGTTATTACTAGAAAACTAGATACTTTGGCATGTATTTATAAGAGACATTACTAAATCAAAACAGCTCTGGCCAAACTTGGATGCTGCATTAAATGACTTTTTGATGTACTCAAGTTGGCATAAGAAGAAATTCCTTTGGCTGGTTCCAGTCCTAGCTGGGGGAAATGAAAACTGTATGCAAGAGGCAAAAATGTCTGTCCTTGCAGTCAAGAGACGCTCTCTCAGCTCTACTTTCCCTCCTCCTTTGCCCCGGTAAAGCTGCCAAACATCAGAGGGAGCACATCGGGTTACAGTGATTTTTCCACAACGGGAATGAGCTGATAACTATTATACACTGAAGTGTGTTGTGGGGTAAGGTGTGTTACCATGCAGATGGAAAGGCAGCTGTGAGGTGCCAGGGCATGCAGCTGTGAAGGAAAGCAGCCAAGCTGGGCCACAGACAGAAAAGAAGTAGGTCAGTGACAATCTGGTTCCAAAGCAGGCAAGTTGGAGTCAAGCAAACCTGCAGGTCAGAATGGAGTCTGCCCAGCTTACGGGAACTGCTGGTAAAAATGGTGCCAGACAGGCAATTCTTCCCTGCTGACATCAGCACTCTTCTCCCCATGGGGAGCAGCAGCTGGAATGGGACACAGGATGGGACAGCCAGGTTTGGGGGCAGCACAGTTCTGCAGAGGTGGCTGGTGGGTGCCTTTGGCACATCTGCTCACACAACCCAGCTGCCAGGAGTGTTTCCAAATCATGCACAGAGTTGGTCTGAGCTGTTTGAACAGAAGCAGGAAGAGGCTGCATGGCCTGCACAAACAAGTGCTAACACAGCTGTTTATCCTTTTAGCATAAAACTATAAATATGAAGAAAAGATAATCTCTTTCCCCAGTTTCTTAGTTTTAGCAATCAATAAGGGAAATGGACTTGCAGGATAAGACAAGCCACAGTTTTCTAACTCCTAAACCCTCACACTACAACAAGCCACAAAAACCTGATACTGAGGACAGATTTTGGTCCCAGGTTGTGTCCCAGAAAGCTAAATGCAATTTTTTCTATGTCTGTATGTCATCCCCAGTGCCTTGCACAATAGCTCTAGAGAACTATGATGTGCTAAGTGCGAAACTTGGCCAATCATTAGGTTTAATCCAAGTGACAGCGACACAAATGAGGTACAGACAGGACTTAACCAAGTTTATCCTACCTAAATGACAAAAACAATATACCCTTGCCTAAAGGGGGCATATGTAGAATTCCTTTAAAAGAACAGAAGACCTCAGTCATGCAGAAACACTCAATTCCTTGAAAATATCAATGTAGGACAGAGAATACACCGGAAATCACTACTCTCACAAATGTATATTGGAAGGACAGAACTATAAGTCCAGGGACATAGTTTACTGATGGACTTGGCAGTTCTACATTAGTGGTAAGACTCAGTGGTAGTAAAGATCCTTCCCAAAGTAAATTATTCTATTCTATTCTATTCTATTCTATTCTATTCTATTCAGCACAACTGTCTCAAAACAGCTCTAATGAGCTGAGGACATCTGTGGCCAGAGACATGAAAAATGTCAATGGAGTCTTGACACTAACACTTCTGCCAGAGATGAGTGATGGAAGAAGTGAGGAAGCCTAATAAATTGGAGAGAGTTCATTTATTTCCAGGCTTGGAATGAACTGGAGCTTTTCAACCTCATGAGTAACTGGCTGTTGGCAACCAGTTTAAAGCTGATGGGTCAAGAGTGCTCTAGGATCAAATCTCACATGCAAGTGCAATCTCATTAAAAGAGCTCAGCAGACTCAATGTATATCAGATTGTTTCTATAGAGCAAGAATGCAGGTAGTATTTCCTTTCCTCTTCTTTAATGTCTTCAAAACTAATTAAATACTGCCTATGGCAGACAAACTGACTCAGCTGAGCAAAGAGCTATCACAGTCCCTCTGAAACCACTAAAATGTTTCTGGCTGGCAAGCCTAGCTAACATAACATCTGGTATGAGAAAGAATCCATCACATAAGCAAAGATGAGGCGTGTCACTGCTCAGAGACAGATGGGATCCATTTCCCCACAGACTGTGAAAGCCCTTTTTCAACAATATTTGATGGAGATGAAATCACTTAACTGACAGTGCATCAGACAAGATTAATGGTGACCTAGCAGCAGTTTCCCACTCCATCCCTGCTGCCAGCTCAGCAGGTGAAGTTGCAGCAGGACCATTCTAAAGAGAAAGGGCATATGTGGACCTATGGGTCCAGCTTGCAGGGCTGTGGAGCAATATGTCAGCAGGGGTGCTCTCTCCCCCTGCATCCAGACAGAGCAGGGTGCTGCTGACTCAGGGATCCACAAGCAGCTTTGGATGGCTTAGCTGGTGTTTGTATTCTAAATCTCTCCACATCTGTTTTGCCCACACAGCAAGGCAGCAATAAATAGCCATAGTAAAAATGATGAGCCATTAATCCATCCTGTTCCTATGTCCTATCTCACAAGGTGGAACAGGAGAAAGAACCTGATGGGAGAGCATGGTCACAGGCATGCAACTGGCTTGGCAGGAGCACCAGTGTGCACTGAGGCTGTCCCAGTGATGGGGAGGGTCAGTGGGTAACAACACTGCTCCCAGAGTATACCAAGTTAGTCAAAGATCAAACAAAGGCCTGATGTTCCATCTAATTCATACCCATTTAAAGAATGTTTCTGTGTGGTTTTGGAAATTAATGCAATGAGCTGAATTTTGAGGAAGGACATTGTAAAATGACTCTTTCAAAGGACTTTATTGGTCAGGTTTTTGTAATAGCACCCAGAAGAGTTATTAAATACAGAACTAAATACAGATTATTCAAAAAGAAGTTTGGCCAGTGATCAATAAAGACTATCAGTTAACATTAAACAAAGGCGGATTTATGTAATTGTTAGCATGGCTTGTGCAATGCTCCAAATAAATGAATAGAAGTCACAATACAGCTGCCTTTTAAATCCGTGCCCCAGATAGGAGACAGACACAGGGGATTTTGTGATTTGATCATGCAGAAGAATAGTCAGCTTCTGGCAATTGGATAATATGTTGTTGATTATGTGCACTATTTGTTGAATGTTTGAGGTGTCCAGGGAGGGAAGAGTTCCAATGTACTTTAGAATATGTATCGAACTGGTATTAGAGAAAATACTTAGAAGAAACAAGACCAGCAAAGAGCACAAACTGCAAAACACCCTGTTGAGGAATCTGGGCTTCCCAGCTCAGAGCAGATTAAAAGTGTTTGTGCTCTATTAATTGAGAGTTTACAGAGGGAGCTTTAAAAAGATGTGGAACACAGATTTGTTTCCAAATGTTTCCATTATCATACAAAAGGTCTGCAAGCACATTTAATGTGTGCAGCTTTTGCTTTCCCTGTTAAACTGCCTCTATCTTAACCTATGAGTTCATTCACTTTTCCTATTCTCTCAACCATCTCCCACTGGTGGGAGGAGTGAGTGAGTGGCTGGGTGGAGCTGAGGTACCAGCTGGCATCCTTACTATGATATCCTTCACAAGGACCATTTCAAAACGGAAGAAAATAAGGCTTTATGACACTTCTTTGACTGTCAAAATGTAATTGACATTGTATCACAAGCTGAGACTATATAGTGCATGAATCCAAAGGATTTCATGCAGAAGAAAGATAAGTCACAGTGTGTTGCAGCCCCACATGGAAACTCTCAATATTTTGGAAGAATAGAGGTTGAAACTGTGTCTCCACTAGGGCAGCTCCTTATGAAGAATTATACTCTTTCCCTGCCACATGTGTAATACTGACAAGATACCTTTTCTTTAACCTGGCAGTGGCTTCCCATTCTGACTTCCCTTCTTTCCACATTTAAGTGGAATTTCCCCCTCAATAGGAAATCAGCAGAAAACCACACAGCAGCTGGAAAAAATAACAAAGGAAGAGGACTAGAAAATTTGAATGTATGGAAGAATAAACTCTCCTTGGATCTACCTGATTGTGCAAAAGCCTTCACATCCTGCTCCTGCAACTTAAGTAGGGCATGGACAATACAACAGCAGCCATACAAAGTATGGAAATTCTAGTTCAGAAAAGCATTTCACATTTTGGAGTTTAACTTTATTTTAAGCTGGATAAAACCCAAAAATTCAGATTCCTTCCAAATAAAATTCCAAAGCATTTTCCTGGCTGTTTGGTTTCAATATAATACACTTTTTTGAAAGCTGTTCCAAAACACAATGAAAAAGTTACATTTTTTCCATTTTTAAACAGTTCCTGTGTACTCTGTTCTCTTTATAAACCATTTTGTTGCAATTGCACATTTCAGAGTGATGCTATTCCATGAAGTTGCGCCAGCAAGCTACAAGCAGATCTCCTACCTCTCCTCTCATTGCTTCAAATTACCCCAAAATGTAGATCTCTGGATCTAAAGGGGGAAGAGGGGGAAGTATTAATTCTTACAATTATTTTAATATTTATAAGTGCCTATTCTTAGTAGCCTCAGTATAGTACATTTGAATATGCTGGATGCCTGAAATAGAAACATATAATTTGTGTTTCTGCCACAGAAAGAAGCTGGTGCCTTTACAGCCCCAGAGGCTGGAAGATGAGAACTGCCACTGAATGCTCCCAGTTGGGCTCAGCATATCCAGTCCCATCCAGAAATAAAGGAACAAATGCCCATTGCAGCTGCAAGAGCCCCACATGGTGCAGAGGCTTTCAGACCCTCTCAATGTCACAGCAGACAGCAGTTCCATAGACACTGAGGTGTGATGCTGAGCAGTGTGCAGCTGGTAGGAATTATTTAAGGGCAATTTAGCAAATTAGGCTAATGATTCACATGAATTCACTCACAGTGGTTGGTGTAGCTGGAGGGCCAACACAGGGTTTTTCCCACTGCAGTGAGGATCCCAGCCCAGCAACCAGCTAAAGCATGATGGTGCTTTACAAAGGATTCCCTCAGAGGGCCCACAGGGGCAAGCAGAGGTGCCTAAACAGGCAGGTTTGACTGAACTGGCACCCATGATGAGGCACTAGCAACACCTGCTGCTAGTACAGTGTAGATAGATTTCCACTTGTCAGTGTGGTTAGATTTGTGGATGTTTCATCATTCACACCTTTGAGATTTGGCTTGTGTTGATGGAAGAATAGGAAATAAATTCATCCCTGAAAGTGTTTCAAAACAATAAAACATCTGTCCATAAAATAAAATTAGGTGTCTCCCATTTCTAATTAAAATATGCCTTTCCTTTAGATAGGGAATGTTGTGTATGACTAAAGAGCAGTAGTCCTTACCTCCTCCTGTTCCCAGCAGCATGGCTGGCTGAGGCAAGAGTGGCTGATTGCTGGATGCAAGTGTTGTGTTACCAGAACATCTCCCCAGATTACAATGGTAAACGTGTAATCTCCTTAGAGGTTTCAGTGACCTCATACAGGATTTTAGATGGGCTGGGCTGTAGGAAGACTATGACCCAGCAAAGTGTTTACTTTAGCCTGTCTGATGGATTGCACGTTCCTGTGAGGTAATCCAGTTAGAGTAAAATCCAGCTGGCTCAAGTCTCTGCCCCATTAATTAATTCAGTTAATATGTAAAATGAGTAAGGTGAGATGGAGTAATGCTAGGGGAAAAAGAAAAAAAGGAAAAAAGGTTTGACAGCAGTGATAACAGAACTAGCTAAATAACTCTCACCCAGTGACAGTTCGTTGAACTCACTCATTTCTACAAAATTGCCCAAGAAGTAAATAAATGTTTTTCCTGAGAACTTGTACTCTGGCAGGAAAGGGCACCATCTTTTCACTCATCACATCCTCTCCCCCCACACACCTTAGTAAATGGAACAAAATTAGTCAGTTTGCAGTGTTTGTTGCCAGGAGCAGCCAGGCTGTGCTGGCTGGCAGGAAGCTCAAGGGTCAGTCCCATCCATCCCACTTTCACTCTGCACAGTTGGGTTTGCTCACTCCTCCTATCAGGTCACATCAGACTGTTGCACTGTGGCCCATGCCAATGTACTGTTGTTCGACCCTGAATGATTTCCTGTTTCCCCCATCAGGCTCCAAATCTAAGGTAAGAATCATTTTGCATCATTATTTGTCCTGAAGAAAGAGCTATGCTGGGAAGAAACAAATTTTCAAAAATGTAAGGCCTCAAGCTTTGGTTTGCAAGCCACCCCTTTTCAAATCTAGGTTCACTACCTCAGACAAGCAATTCCACAATATGTCATGCTGAGCTAGAAGCTGCCTTAAATTACTGCACTGAGAATAAGAATGTACCTGAACTTCCAGCACTGCTCCAGGGCTCAGGTGTTCACTCCAGGATTCGTTTGTAATGCTGCAATTGCTAAAGAAATAAGAACTCTTCTGAGGTAAAGCACTTAATGCAGAACTAATTTTTTATGTGGGGGATTTGCTCCTAAGCAGCATATGGGTTGACAACCAGACATTGCATAGGAGATACTGCCCTTCCAACAAAGAATTCAGTAGGAGATAAATTGTTTTGACATTCTTATTCAGAAGGTTATTGAATATTTTCCCTTTGAAAAGAAACAATTTACAAAAATCAGATTAAATATATACCAATATGTTACAGATTGGACACAGGAATGAAAGGAATTCTAAGTTTACCAGTGACACTTAATTGGAGGGCAGAGAGGCCCTGCAGAGAGACCCTGACAAATTAGAGAGCTGGGAAATCACCAACCACATGAAATTCAAACAGGGCTAGTGCCAGATTCTGCACCTGGGATAGGACAACCCTGGATGCACAGACAGATGGGAATGAGAGGCTGGAGAGCAGTGCCATGGAAAGGGCCCTGGGGGTCCTGGTCGATGGCAAGTTGGCCATGAGTCAGCAGTGCCCTGGCAGCCAGGAGGGCCAACCCTGTCCTGGGGGCATCAGGCACAGCATGGCCAGCCGGGCAAGGGAGGGGATTGTCCTGCTCTGCTCTGCTCTGCTCTGCTCTGCTCTGCTCTGCTCTGCTCTGCACTGGGGCAGCCTCACCTCCAGTGCTGGGGGCAGTTTGGGTGCCACAAAGTTAATGAACTATTAGAGAGCATCCAAAGGAGGGGAACAAAGATGGAGAAGGGCCTTGAGAGGAAGCTGTATGAGGAGCAGCTGTGGTCACTTGGTCTGTTCAGCCTGGAGAAAAGGAGACTGAGGAGAGACCTTGCTGTGGTCTTCAACATCCTCATGAGGGAAAGAGGGGGCACAGACACTGATCTCTTCTCTGTGATGACAGTGACAGGACCCAAGGGAGTGGCCTGGAGTTGTGTCAGGGGAGGTTTAGGTTGAATATTAGGAAGAGATTCTTCAACCAGAGGGTGGTTGGGCACTGGAACAGCTCCCCAAGGCAGTGTTCACAGCACCAGCCTGACAGAGTTCAGGAAGTGTTTGGATAATTCTCTTAGGCTCGTGATTCTGGAGGTGTCTTGTGCAGGGCCAGGACTCAATGACCCTTGTGGGTTCCTTCCCACTCAACATATTCTGTGATTCTAGGACATTTTAGTGAATCAGAAATAAGAACAGCACAATCAGTTGTAACCCTTAGTTGAGAACTGATGCTTGTCTTCAACCAAGTAGCCCCAGCCCTTTTTCAGTCACTTCTCCTACTGACTTCCAAAAAGATAATCCTACAGCTCCTCTCCTGCTCATACTGTGGTCAGAAGCAAGGTACAAGCATGTGACCCAGGTCCCTGATACTGTTATGCAGGTATCCAGATGGACCTGCTGACAGTTCATGGACTCTTTATCAGGACACCTGGCTGAATCAGCTGAGTGGAAGCAGAGACAGCCATCTGGGACTAGCACATCCTTGCACAAAGCTTGTGTGAGGCTTCCAGGAGAAATTAGCTTTATCATCAAGTAGAAGTTATATAATCTGGCCAATATGTAAGTGAGAGAGGGTATAGTCTGCTGATAATTGTTCTTGAGAGGTGTACTTTAAAAATTTCCATCTTTATTATGCCAGTTACATTATGGATCACAAATCAGAGCTACATGATGAGGAGTTGAATTCATTTGATTAGCATGAATCTGAAATATACTTTCAGGGTAATAGATACTAAGAAAGTATTTGCCGAAGATAAGGTAACCCAAGACACATGGTTTTTCCCCTACAGACTCCACATTAATTGCCATTTCCACAAAAATCTGCAAACAGACAAAACATTATTTTATATTGATGTTTGACCTGAAATAAGAAGAGCTGAGCCCACATTATGCCTTGCAAAGTGTCTTTTGCAACCCAACCAATCTGTAATCTTCTCAGATTTACAAAAGTCATTATTCCAAAGTATATTCAGGAAAACATGAGGTTTACCACAGAAGAACAGGTCAGGAAAAAAAAAGAAGGCTTCTTGTAGTCTGGTCATTTAATTAAGGAAGAATCACAACCATTTCCTTTCTATCAATCTGTGCAAAACCAATGTTTTCTTTTTTCAACATTTTTTTAATTTGCAAGAAATCTACTGTTTGCTTTAAATAGTAAGAAAGCACCTTTTAGTACCAAAGTGGCACATAAGTCAAACTCTAAATCAAGTAATTGCTAGAGAATGGGAGCCCTATGGGAGTTCAGGTACTCATCCCTTGCTGGCAAAAGAGGGATTTGTTCCCAGGGTGTAGCAACACAAGGTCTGATCCAATTAATACCTCTAATATACTTGAATAACTTATTTATCTCTTGTAAATTAAGATCTTCTGCTTTCTGCAGCCTAGATTCGCTGAGGACTGAGATTACTGCTGGTGAGACTTCCTATCCCTGCTGTTAGTGGCCCAGCCCCTCTGAATTCACCTTCCCTCCATCACAGCTCCCAGCACAGTCCTACTGCTCTGTGCAGAGCAAATTATACAGCTGCAACAGCACTGCCAGCTCAACAACCTAGATTTAGCCTGCCAAACACACCTGGCATTGGAGGGAAAACAGCTGTGATTAAAATCAAGCCATCACGCTCCTCATGCGGCCTCACTTTCCTCCTTAAATTGTCTCTGCACCAAAGATGACAAAATACTGGTAGGTATTAGATAGCTGGCATGCATAATCCATCCAATTGATTTTGCAGTCTGATTCTTTATGTCTACAGGACCAAAATGAAGATAAAACCATGATATATGCCAAAACTACACTGTCTCCAGCTAGCCACAGCAATGTCACAGTGACTGTAGCTCCTGGGGCTGCACCTAGGGTGTGCACCTGGGGCTGCAGGGGTGTTTCCTTTGGACATATGTCAAAATGTGTCACCACATCTCTGCTGCCTTTGTTACCCACAAAAATGGGCTCAAACTGGAACAGGCCATTATCACATCGACTGCCTGCTCTGCCTTGTGCCCTTCCAACTGTTTGGCCTATTCACTTCATATAATTTAAGAGAAGAAAAAGAGAACTTCAGCTCTATGAAGCCATGTACAACATTGGAGCATCTCAGCACTGCTGCAGTATGAGCAAAGAGGGATTAATTAATGGGCTCAGAACATGGCCATGAGCAAAATGCAGTGTGGTTTTGGAAATGCTGTCAATAAGAACAAACACAAACAATCAAGCAAAACCTTTTCCTGCTGTGAGGCATTAATTCACATCACAAAAATACCAGGGTCTTGTATTCTTCATAGAAAATGCTTCTCCTTGACAGCCAAGCTGAGAAGGCTGTGCTTCCAATTTAATCGTGTGGGAGTGAGGGTGGCAGAGGTCTTCAGTGGCCCAATCACTCTCCTTTATGGTTTGTGTTTTAAGGAGAGGTGGATGGAGAACCATATACAGCTGAGCAGCACAGCCAGCGCCATGAGACTTTACATATTACATTTTTTTCTGTTTTCTGAATTCCTATGCTACTGTACTATAAGTTCCACACTAAGAATTTTATCAAGGGAATATAGGATATCCTAATGGTACATATGTAAGTTGTGAATGCAACCTAAAATAAGGATCATATTTTACTACAATACAGATAAAACAAGTTTGAAGTTCAAATTTTACAGTCCTCAGGCCTAGTTTTTAATATTAGAAGCATTGAAATATGTACCTATAAAGACAATGAACTGGAAATTTCCCTTGTAACTATTCCTTTTAATTCAAGTTTGCTAGAAATAGTATTAAATACCAAAAAAAAAAAAAAAAATTGAGAGCAGGGACCCAAGAAGCCTGAAATTAATAAATCTCTGCAACTAAATCCATAAGGTAGCTTTGCCAAGATATAGTCTGCAGTAAGATATTACTGCTTTTTCCAGTAATATGCTTTTGATGCCACCAGAGTGAGACTTGTGCTATTTACTCACAAAATTATTTACTACACACCAAAACAATTCTTAGTGTTATGGAAAATATTTGTGTGCATCTGTCAAGAGTTCCATTTATTACAATCCACACATGATAAAACTTTTCAAGATATGATGTAACTGAGTGACTTCAATATGAATGTGAGAAAAAGTTACTTATAGAGCTTCACAGATTTAAGACTTCAAAAGAATAGTGGGAGCTGAAGAAGTAAGAAAGAAGAGAAAAAAGGTGAAAAGTAGCATACATCATTAGCTGTAATAATTCTGTCATTTATCAAAATGATCTTACAAAAAGGTTAAAAGACTGATCTAAAATCCAGTATAACTAATATCAAAGTCATATTACTAGCTCATAATTAGGGAAAGAATTGGCATACTCAGTAGATTCACACTCAGCCAGACAATACAAGCATGCTGTGTCACTTCCCTTTAGTAAAAGCCTCATTACTCTCTTCACCAGTTAATTACATAAAAAACCCTCCCATCTTCCATAATGTTTTTACAGAAGAAGCCAAGTCTAAAGATAGACTTGGCTATCTTTAGATATCTAAAGATAGGCATTCTTTTTGTAAAAGCAATTTTTATTTTCTGTCCTAGTTCTGGGTAAGGTTTGACCTATCACATCAAGTATATGATCTTTTTTGTTATTGAAGGAACTATTAACTCCTTGTTTGCCTCCTCAACCATATTTATTAAACCTTCATGAATAATAGATGTTCAGCAAAAAATAAGAACTCATGTGTGTGACTAACTTGGCTGAAAACGTCCATATAGTAATCTGACTAAAAATACTGAAAGATTTAGGTAATTGCAGAGTTGGCTGGAGATGCAGAACTAAAAAATTAGTCATAGATTTATGAAAATACTCCACCACCCTTAGGAAAAACACAGAAAAAGCACATGACTGTTATTTAAAAGATTTTCTATCCCTGCCCTTTTCTTACACAAGACTACATTGTTTTTAGTGTTAGGACTAGTCTTCCTAATTACTATATCTTGTATTTTTTCCTCAATATAATTCATGTTTTCCTTGTGACCATCTCTCTGGACCTGGCAGCTCCTGTTCTTTTGTGTCAGTCATTCCTGTGGACATTATATCCACAGCAGTTCTTCAGTTTATGACCTTCAGTTATGACCTGAGGAGCAGCCTCAACTCAGCTTCAGTCTCCCAGCTATTAATTTATTAAAACACATGCTCACATGTTAAAGCCTTCAAAACCTTCTGGATATTTTACTGGTGAAAATCTGGCAAAGAGTATTAGCAGCAGAACTTACTGCAGTTTCTACAAGGGCTGCCTCTTGCAAAAGTTGCCCCTTTCACTTGTGGACAGGACTTTTTGCTGATGGCCATGGAAGCACAGACTGAGCTGGGGAGAGGAAGCCCTGCAGGATGGTTGGCACAGCCTGTCACAGGAGAGGTGTGGCTTCTTCTACACTGAGGTTGAGAATGGTGGTCACAGTGAGCAATTCTATCACAAGGACAGACAGGGAGGAAAAAAACCCATCCGAAATTACATCTAAAGTGGATTTGAAAGTGTAAAATATAGACAGTATTTGTATTTCGAATGTATGTAATTTTCATAAGCACAACTAAATTGGGTGTTTTTCCACTTAGGTATTTAAGAGGCTTATCCATAAGAAAGCAAATATCTCTATCTGTCCAATAGATTAAAAATATTGTAGACTTGCTTTTTTGAGAATGCTTTCTGTAAGCCACAGCCGAGACTAGAAGGCATCTCTGGCAATGCTCCTGTGCAACCCCTTGTGCTAGGCAGGGTCATGTAGAGCAGGCCGTCCAGGGCCCTGTTCAGTCAGGCCTTGAGTACCTCCAAAGTTACAGTATTTGACCACCTTCAGGTTAAAAGGGTTCTTTTCCTGTGTTTAAATGGAAATTCATGGATTTCAGTTCCTGCCTGTTGCCTCTTGTCTTTCACTGAACATCACTGAGAAGAGCCTAGCTCCTTGCTTCTCCCACCAGATTTTTATCCACATTCATAAAAGCCATCTTGTCTTTTCCAGGGTGAACAGCCTCAACTCTGTCAGCCTTGCCTTGTTCATCAGATGTTCTAAATCTTCAATCACCTTCATGGCCCTTTGCTGGGTTCCCTCCCATAGGTAGGTGAATGCCTTTCTTGTACTCAGGAGCCCTGGAGTGGACACAGTGCTCCAGATGTACCCTCCTACCAAACTCTGGATTACAGCAAGAACTGTGTTCTTCAAATACAGTTCCAGTTCTCATGAAGAGGTCAGTCTGAATGGAAGGATACAGATTTTATGTTATTAAACTGATTTTAAGCATCAGAGCTGCAAAAACAAACCACATAAGCCCTTGGGCATTGTTAGAAGATGAGTCAAAAGCTATGCCTATCTGCCAAATGCAAGAGGCTAGGCGTCAGTCAGCACTGCTGGCGTGATTGACTCTGCTGATTAACTGCTGGCTCACAGGCTGGCTCTGCTCAGGGTTCCTCCAGCCAGCTCCTTCCACAGCAGGGCTTGGAAATGAGCAGGGAGATGGCTGACTGCAAGGACCACTCCCAAAAGATGGGTTAAACGGGACTTGAGAGACACCAAACAATTGTGTTAGCTCTTCAGCAGGCAACTCTATTGTTCAAGAGCCACTGGCATTATAATTCATAGCACTGCTGGAATATTTGTTCACATCCAGTCTTGGCCAGTTTCAATTTGGAAGCAGAGGGGAAACTTAAAAACAGCTGAAGTGATGTTAGAAAATCTGATATGAGCTGTCAAACACACCTGACAGGGAAGGAATAAAGAAGCTTATGCTTCTTAGTCTAGACATTGTTATCATAACTCACATCTGATATCTTGCCATCTACTCGAGGAGATTAAATTTTAATTAATTGCTAATTGCAAATGACTAGTTTAGAACTGATAATATTTGTTCTCAAAGGAAAATTGAAATTAGATTCATTATTATTTCTTTTTGTATGCCTGTGCCTTTACCCAGATGTTTAGGATAAAATTATCTAGACCTGAGATATTTTTAGAACAATGTATCTTAAGAATATACAGCAGGTATTGCATATGGCTTCTAAAAAATCCTTCACCCAGCCCTCGGTTTTTCAAGATGTTATTTCATACTGAGAGGCTGGAATCAAAATAATGCTGTTGTAACTCCATCCACAAGATACAACATTTGTAAATTCCATTTCCTAAGTATGCTTTCACATACTAGCTCAGTTCTGGTTATCACATCCTACACCCCAAAGAAAACCATTGCTTTCTACCATCTAGAAAGGCTGGAAGCAATCAACAACATCAACACTCTGCAAAAGCAGCAGGTATGAAGTGAATTAAACAGGGAGTATTCTGGTGAACATGAATGTTTGTGAGGAAGGGAAGTGAGAAAACTTTTTCCGGATCCCTGCAGGGAGGGAGGAGATATTTTTGTAACTAAAAACTACAGTTTATAGAACTGCCATTTCTTTTAAGCCGACTGCTGTATGAGTCAACAATTTGAAGGCTCAAGTTTCAAAGAGTACCAGTGTTAGCAAGCTCCTTATCCAAAGGAGTGTTGATTTTGATTCTTCAAAGAGTCAGGACACAGATTCAGCACAGAGAAACGTTTTAGTGACATTTCAAAGAAAGTTTGGGACCTCACTATGGTGTAAATGCATCTTCCATGTAGAAAAACAGGAAGGGCAGTGCTTCCCAACTTGGCAGTCTTCAAGATAACAAGTACATTCTAAGTAGAGATTGCCATGAATAAACATTTTTTCTATACGAGGGAAGCAACTACTTGTGACCCCAGCAGCCAGTAGGTTGATTGAATCAATCTTTCTTTCTGTATTGTACCTCATCCCTTTCACAGGAGACAGCAGGGTACCATTCAGGCTTGTGGTGTTTCTCTTCTGTTTTCCCTTGTTTGCATTCCTGCAAACTGCAAGCTCCTGCTTTAAATATGATCAATCTGAGGAGCAATCAGTAAGGACACA
Source organism: Lichenostomus cassidix (assembly GCF_008360975.1). NCBI lineage: Eukaryota > Metazoa > Chordata > Aves > Passeriformes > Meliphagidae > Lichenostomus > Lichenostomus cassidix. The sequence continues at coordinate 58,227,527 of NC_139511.1, read as the reverse complement.
TCCTTATAATCCTGTGGATAGCCAGTCAAAACAATTCATTACTTGAACAGTCCTCTCAAAAACATGGTGTTTTAATCATCTCCAGTCAAAGAACCCTGAAGAGGAGGGGTCAAGGTCATCTTTCCAACAAAGAGAAAGGTCATTTTGTGAGACTGTGCCTGTTGCAACACTTGGCCATCAAGGACTGAAAATGTGAGTAGGTCTGGCTATTAGAAGTTCAATTTTCATTCAGAAGGAAAATTCCCTGAATTTTCTGCCATCATAAGCAACAATATTTTAGAAAACATGGAATCACAGAATCTTAAGATTTGGAAGGGACCTTAAAGATCATCTAGCTCCGACTCCCCCTGCCACAGGCAGGGACACCTCACACTAGACCACATCACTCAAAGCCCCATCCAACCTGGCTTTGACACTGCCAGGGATGGAGCATCCACAGCTTCTCTGGGCAACCTGTGCCAGTGTCTCACCACTCTCATAGTAAGAAATTTATTCCTATATTTAGCCTAAATTTCCCCAATTTCAGTTTATGCCCATTGCTCCATGTTCTATCGTCAAATGACCTGAAACCCAAGAAAACACTCAGGCATGATATGAGCATGGGCACCACACAGTGTTAAAAATGAGCAGTCAGCTGGCTCAGGGAGCTGAGCAAACACACATATTTGCAGATGTGCAGTGAAACTTTGCATTAGATGTACTCAGCCAGTAAAATGGCTCTGATGATTTCATTCAAAACAGGACACAGAAACCCACAACACGCACATTTCCAAAATTTATGAGAAGTGGAGCATCTGAAGAGCAACTAATACCGAGGAAATAGAGAATTTGAGGCAAATTTCTATGAACCAGCAATGAAGAAGGAGGTTTAGAAACTAGCAATAGGAAATGAAAAATAAAGATGAAGGGGTACAGTGAAAATGAAGAAACTTTGCAAGAATAAGAGCTGAAATCCTGCCTTTCCTGCAGGCCAGAGGACTTAGGTCATTGACTCCAGCTGAGCCAAGGGGTTCACTGAAGGAGCACTGTTAGGAGTTCAGGCAAGGTTTGATGTAAAACTGAAAGACTTAGTGTGTTAAAAGCCCCAAGGAAAGCAAAAGCATTTTAAGACAGAGCAAAGTTCAGCTGTGCTGAGGTTTTTAGGACTAAGAATATAAAAAGCTATAACTGACTTCATCTCTATAATCTGCTGTCCTGCTGACACACTAGAGGGAGCTGAGAAAGAAGATCCCTGGAGTCTTTTTTTTTCCTGGGAGCTACACCCAACCAGTGTATGCTAACATATTTCTGCCTAGAACGAAGGGTTGGGAAAGGCTGTGATTTGAATATTTCTGAAGAGAAGATTAGTGGTTGCATCTGTGAGAAACGGCTTGGGGAGCACAGTAACAACTCTTGTTGTTGTGCCTGTGTGGTGTCTGGCTATGCTCTGCTTGTTTGCACAAGCAGTTACAAAGGGGTGGGCTGGGGGATTGGGCCAGAGGTAAAACTGATGTATGTCACTGGGAGAAACACCACTGACACTGGGGAAGGGCTGGATTGTCACGAACAGCTGTGGCTAATGCGCTTGATTTATGGATGATGAAGAGCACTGGCACATTTTTGTATAGCCACCAATCTGCAGAGGAAGGAGAGAAATTTCAGAAGGATTTTATACTGAGTAATAAATGTCTTTCACAGATTTACGAACAACAACAAAAGTCAAACAGAACCACGGAAAAGCCTGGGTAACATGGCAGACTTGAAAAGTTTCTCATGTGAGCATAATATACCTTTTCTTTCAGTGTAAAACATGATTTCTACTGAATCTTTGTCCTTTACTTTGCTAAGCCAGTTTTCTCAGAAAATAGATGGGGATTTTCCTCTATTTTGCAAATCACTCACCAAGGATTTTGAAAATACTTTGAAAGTATCTTTTTCTTTTTCTCTTTCTTCCTTGTTATGGAGGAGAAAAGAAAAAGCTAACAATCTACTTGAACTACGTGAAGTGAGATAACATCAGAAGAAAGGAGTTAATCATTCATCATATATCTGCACTCCAAAGAGTCAAAACAAGCAAAAAGGTCAATTACTTATGACAAGATGCCAGTGAAAAACATAAGTTTGAGCAATAGGAAGATCTGATCAGAAAAAATATATGTTCAAAGCTTACATTGATATAGTAATAAGGTAAAAACAATAAAAATAACAACAACAGAAAAACTTCTCTACAATAACATAAATTATTTACCAGATACACATTATGGTTTTTATTAGATTCACATACAGTTTGTGGTACAGACAATGTTAGTTTTTGCTTCAAAAATTTTATGACACATAACAAATCTTGTGCTACTTATCAGACAGATAACATGCACTCTTGTTCCTTTTGTAATTCTCATGTCAGAATTTTACAACAGATTATTTTCCACTCTATTGATCACAGTATCTCTGATGCATTATGGAAAATTAATTCATTTTATGAAGTTACTGTGGTTTGGCTAAAAGTAGAAAAGTAGGGGGTTTATGACAGCTATAAAACATTTTCCTTTCTATTTAACATAAAGTTTTACTGGAATTTGCACTGAGGAGAAGTTTGCCAAGCTAAGATAGGTCATTGGCATATGCTCTATACATAAATTGATGCAGAAAGATTGTTCCTTTTGTGAAATGTGTAGCTCAAAGAAGAAATTTTAAAAGTTTCAGGAAATCTCAGAGCTTTATACAAAACCTGCTATAAACCTTTCCACATCTAACGTTACTAAAAATATCATTTTACTTTTTTTGCCTTTACCCTATGTTTTGTCCTTGGAGCCTCCTCTGTGCAGATTTGTGAGAGCAGCCTGCCAGACATGCCCTGGTAGGCAGCAGTGGGGGAACCCAGGAGCTGCAGCCAGGCTGGGAGTTGGGACACACTGAACTGGGACAGTTTGGAAGAAGGCTTGGGAGGAAGGAGAGCTGAGTGGGGCAGCCTTACTTCTGGTCTGGGAGGGGGTGCAGAATGGCAGTCTGTGTGATCCAGGAACTAAGGGTCTGGATGATGTGAAAGTTAATCAAATGGCCTGAAAAATGCACACTGGACCCAGTTTGGGGCAGGGATAGGAACATTGGAGCATTATTCATCTCTCATCATGATTTTCTTTCTAGCTCTTGGAAGCACAGCAACCCCAAAAAGAGGTTTCTTCCATACTTCCAAGTATTAGAAGTTAATATAAACCCATTAGAATATTCAGAAAGTTACATTGTTATTGCAAACCCAGTGTGCAAACATAATTACAGTAACACAACCAATACTGAGACAACTTGTCTCCAAAAGCACTAAAAACCATATATTAAAATAAGAGGCTTTTAAATCCAGCAGGAGTACCTGAGAACAAGTATTCCTACCACCACTCCCCCTCTTCCCACAAATGGCAGCAGTGCAATGTCCATCCTTTTTTCCTCCTGCTCTTTCTCTAATGACTTCCAGCAGTTTGCTGGCTTTCTAATAAGCTGCACAGAGCCTGCTTGTTCCGTGGGCATCTCTGAGGCTTGGCAGTGTCATGCTGTGACCCAAAAAGGCCTCTGCCTCTGCTGCAGTGTATCCTGGCTTCCCCCAGCCGAGCAGGTCCAGGTCTCAAAGCATGCTTTGCTTCCTCCCTGTGATTTCATCTGACTTCATGAAGTAGAGTTAAAACTGGGCAGACAGAGAAGCCAGATGCCCTGCTGTTAAGCCACACCCTTTTAATGAAAGCTACCACGTATTACACACGCGTAAAACCAGTTATGGTATTTCATTTATTGTGTTTATCCTGAAATGTGGTGTATTTCCAGTATACCAAAACCCAAAGAAAATGATATGGCTGGAACTAAGCAACCATGAACTAAGCAAATTCAAACCAAGAAAAAGAAAACAAAACCACACAATAAAAAAAAAAAAGCAGAGACACCCACTGCCCAGAGAATATTTCTTTTAAAAAATGGTCACATCATTCTGAGTTCTTAGTCATAATCTTCAAAGAAGGGCACTTATACAAGCATCCTGGGAACTAAAATCCTTATGGAAAATTAAGGGCTTAATAAAGGCATTTGACCCATTATGATCTCTCTGATGCTCTGTCCCTGCTGTACAGGGTTCCCTCCCTGCACTGCCCAGGATGCAACTGCACATTTATCTACTCCCTCAGTGTAATTAAACAGATGTAAAAGCAGTGTTGCAGAGCCTGCATTTATTCTGTACTTACATACAGCTCAAAAGCCTTTCCTTGTGCCTCCTGGCTGTTTGGGGCTGTGGGGCTGTGAGCAGCAGGACTAACATGTCAGGTTGATGGTTAGGGAAGGGCTTGCTGCACCCTCCCTGATCCCAGCCCAGGGCTCTGGCACTCCTTGAATCCTTCCATAAGCTGATAAAACCATCCAAAGGGGTTTTGTTTTTCTGCTAATTGTTGAATTTAGTTTCTTGGTGGGTAATTAGGGCAAGATAACAGGAGAGACAGTGCAGTGCTTTTTGGGCCACTAGCTTTTGGGTTGTTCTGTCCCTCTCCACAGCAGGCTGCCATTCGCCTCTGGGGCAGATGAAGGATATTGTCTCTCTGCACAGACTTCAGAGGAGAGATGACAATGATCAGCATGCTGTAAAAGGCACCGTCAAGATAAATGGTGATTTGAAATCCTCAGTACAAGTGCAAACTACCCAGAAGAATCTCCTCAGAAAAAATGTGTGCTTAACACAAAAATCTGTGGTCTGCAAGACGTCAAATTATGCAAGCTCATGGTCCCTTCTGTCACCCTCTGGCCTTTTAAAAATGTAATAAAGAATGATAAATAAGCAAATAACTTGCATCAGCCCGTTGCTTGGATTTAGGATTTTTGTTTGGACAAAAATTCAAAATATCCCTCCTCCCCCTACCAAGTCTTTTAGACCTGAGGGCAGAGAAAAATCGATCCAGAAGTAGGGGCTGTAGAAAAACTTTAAAAAGTCTTTATTCACTGATTTAGATGAAACAAACTGGCAAACTACCTCAAACTATGTTTCAGTCATAAATTACTGCAGTAGCACTGGTTTTAATTCTCCTTCCATCCTAAATATCTTACTGGAAACCTTTTGAGTTTAGATATTGCATCAACTGTGGGTGAATAGAGCAGCTCTTTGGTGCTGGCAGGGGACCAGGATGAGGTCAGATTTGTACAGTAACAAAAACTGACAGAATTTAGAAGATGATTTAACAGTGGCAACTGTACAACCACTGATGGGGTTTGACTGCATGCAAAGGCAGCTGTACCATAAGAGTCAGGACGTTTATTTTCTTGCTCTTTGGGATACTCTTTCTTCAGCTCTTTATGCACCACCATTTCTACAGGAGATTATTTCAGAACAAATGCTCTGACTGGAACTAACCATGTGACTGAAGTTGCTCCATTCAGGACTTCACTGAAAAATACTCTCTACTGTAAGAGAGGATGTGAAATCTGACTTCAAATTGTCCTCTACCCAGATACACACCATTAAAAGAATCCTACAGTTCAGCTCTTGTCTTTGTTTTTCTCTGGGTGGTACTGCTTTGGCTACTTTCTAGGGTCCAGTTCTAAATACACTATTCACAGTTTCAGTAAAAACTCCCACTGTGGCTCAGAGTCATTTGCATCCCCTACCTCTGCTGTCCCAACAGGCAAGCACAGTGCTGACACTGCACTTTGCACTTCCTAACAGCCTTGTGATTTCAGTTTTATTTTTTCCTTTTTCAGGGTTGGTTTTTTTTCAATTGTTTGGGATACCACAGTCTTTCTGAACTCCCAATTTCTCTAGGAGCGAAGGTGACGGTGTTATCAGTAGGTATTTAGAGCCTCCAGACATTTTCAACCAAAGTCCTAGCAGGGAATTGAGCCTTGAAGCTGGCAGCAGGCAGAACAGTGTGACTCACTGTGAAAGGACAGGAGCACGAGGGCAGTTTAAAATAGTTTGTTTCTCCTAAGACTGTTTCTTTCCCGAGGCCAGCTGTGGCTTCAACCTGAAAAAGACATGTAAGCAGATCTTGTTCAGTTTGTACTCTGTGTCTGCATACTCCATGTTTATTTGCTCCTTCTCTCTCTCTCCCACGCCCAATATTTTTCCATCCTTTTCCTGGCTCTTTCCTTTTCCTCCATTCTCTGTTCCTTTATAGGCATGGGCTGTGGCAATGAGAGTGCCTGTATTCCTGGAGATGTGACCCAGCTCTATCCCAAGCCTGTACCTGGGCAAGAGGCAGCTGTGTCCTCCCTCTGACCCCAGAAGGGAACCATGCTGTTGTCTCTCAGGGGAACCCATGGGGACTCCAGCAAGGATGAGGACTGTAAGGTGTGCTGTATGGACCTATGTCCTTGCTTGCCAAAATATTTTCTGATTGCAGAAGGAAGTGGCTTCTGTCTCTTCTAAAGTATTTTCCCATAGAGGCAATGGTTGGTAGTCCATCTTGAGTTAAGTGTTATATTTTCTGTTTAATTATTTAGGCATAACTAAAAAAAGAATCCACTGTAAACAAGGTTGAGAAACAGTGCCTTAAAGTTTGTTACTGTACTTGAAGAGGTTAGTCGAGCATACCCTGCTCCTGGTAAAATAATGACTGTTTGCTCTGTACATAATCTCCTTATTCTGGATTACATCAGCGCTTGCCCACATATGATTAAAGTACCTGACACACCACAGCTAAAATTCTGCCAAATGCCAAACCCACTTGGGCTCAGGCTCAGATATGTGAACTATACCAGGCCTCTCCCAGCTTTTGTTTACCTGGTGTTTCACGCTGATCTAGCTACAAAATGCTCAAACTGCAGCACAATCAGGATGAGTGCTTCCTGTGCTAGCTGGGGTAAAACCAGTTTAGTTTGCAATATACTTGGCTCAGACCCAGAAAGGTTTTAGGCAATCACACTGTAAACCGTGGAATAGTGATTAGCTTTCAGTAAAGAGCAGGGCTGCAGCAAGGTGAAGGACTTTGGAGAAGGAGAGGTTGTTAATCCACAGGTAGCTTCTCGCCACTGTAGGCAGACAGTGACTGGTAACTGGCTAAAACCTGGGCAGAGACTCAAGGTGGAGAGAGGACATAATGCCTGGAGATCTCAGTCATGATTACACAGCACACCAAGCACAAAGCATTGCAGGGCTGGTGAGCTGGAACATCTGCCTCCCTGCATTGCTGTCCTGCAGCCAAGCATGTGAGAGCTGGACATGCTCTCCCCCCACTGAACTGCCCCACTGCCTCTGGCATGGTCCTGGAAGCCTTCAGGAGCAGGACAGGGATCAGGGCCTTGGACACCTCCATTTCCTGAAGATCAAGAATGCTAACAGGAGGAAAAGGGAGCACAGTTTTTCCTGTGTACCATCTGGTTCACAGTAACAAGCACCCCTGTGATTGTTCATAGATCAAGGTTTTGTGTCTCCCAATGATGTGTTGGTGTGTGGCAGTGCTCTGCCCATCCTTTCCTGGTTTGATCTTAATTTCTGACTCCATTCTAACTTCTTACACCCACCTGCCTGGGCATCTCATGGGACTTAGTCAAGTGCTTAAATATTAATTTATGAACAGGAAGGGGGTCTTCTGTGTACTGAAGTTAAGTGCTGTAGGGCTTGGCTGAGCCAGGGCTAACTCCAGAGTAAGTCAGTGAAATCAGAATTTCCAGGGTCAGTAAAAAAGAGAGAAGGGAGAGAAGAAACATGCCCACTCTTTTTATGAATCTTTTCCTTTTGGCTGAATTTGTTAATGCCAGCAAAATTTTGACTACTTCAAGCACAACAAAGCCGCTGTTGTCAATATCATTTAAGGGATAGCAGAAGGCAGGATAGGAGATCACCATTAAACAACATCCTGTCTTGAAAGATACTGCATAAAAAGGTAGTCTGTGATTTTGATCCTGCTTTTCTTTCATCACTTCAAAAAATTTACAAATTCTGTGATGTGAGGGAAAGGAGAATTAGAACTGACCTTTACAGTCTTGTACTTTGAGCAGGTCATGCTGTTGGTCACATAAGCATCAAAACATTTATGTTTTATTTATAAATAAGCCAAGCCTTTTCCAACTCACTTCCCAGTAAAAAGGCAGCATTCAAACCACAGAAATCCTTTGTGTCGTGTAAAGTGCTCATTATTCTGGGAAACTCTGAGAGATGCCTATTGTATACTGAATTCTTTGTTTCAAGTTGCAGAGGTCCTCCTGGGATGCTTCCCCACAAGGTTACTGTGGCTGTGTTTAACAAGCACTTGAAACCCAGAGCATGTACTCATAGCAAAAATGAGAATATGTAGCAGCATGTTAAGTACTATGGAAAATTGCAGCCTGGCTCAATGCTGGGGTGCTGGGGTAAGGGAATTTCTGCCATTGTCAGCAGGGAATTCCTGCCATTTTCAGCAGGAAACTTCTGGAGATCTGAAATAATAAGAGGAATAATAGAAATCTAAGCATAATTTAGGAATGTACAAATCTTTTCCATTCCAGTATTGAGTACCTGTAAATAGTTTCATTTCAGAGATTTTTTTTGCAAGTTCTAGAAATATTACTATATCTATTTGAGAATTTATGGCAAATAGTAGTCAAATACTGCTTGCTTTGGTGTGATGCAAAATTCTGTATGTTAAATTGTAAAGTTATCATTGTGAAAGCTAAATCAGACAGCTTGAGAAAATGCCAAATAACATCCCTTGTGACATTGAAATTTTGCCCCTTTAGAAAAGAAGAAGTACAGAGGTGTTTTCTAGAGGCTCAGTTTTATAGAGAGACCCACTGTGTGAAACACCCACAGCAGCACAGTCCATGAAAAATTCTGACCTTAATTTTAGCATTCATTTAGCAGTTGGCCTGGAAATCACTGAGCCCCTCATAAATCCTTTTGTTCTCTCTTCAGACAATATGCTCACTACAATCAAAAATGTCAGTATCTCTTTCATGGATGTCTAGAAATTTCACCTTACAATTTGCTGCATCTTACCAGGTTCAGAAGCAAACATCAGAGACTGCATGTGATAATTGCTGTGCCTGCAGCCTTTTATTGACTTGTTTTAACAGCAGAAATCACATAATTTGTAAAGCCCAGTTACTAGTCCCTGCATTTAGAATTCTCATTAAAAGTTCAACGACTTGGAGTCCATCACTTCTACAATTCCTACAAATGCATTAACACTGTATTTATAACATGCTGTACAAAGAAATTATAAGACTGTTTCTAGACTGGCAATGGAAACATTTGTCACAGAATAGCAGTGTGATTTGGGGACTAATCTGAAACATCAGCTCCAGCAAACCAACCACCTCAACATCTTTCCAACACACCCAAGCTATTTGAGCCTGATGTAATTCTGTCTTCTGCTACTTCATTGCCATGACTTTTGCTTTTCCACTGAGGTTCGTGCACTGATTGTTCCTTTCTGCAGTACAACAGCAGATGCTCACATTTTTCATCTCTTGCTGGTATTTCTATGTGAAGCAGAAAACACTGAATGTTTTCCAACACACTTCTTTGGGATTTAATTTCTACCAAAGTTAATATAAGACACTGTAACAAAGTCTTGTGCTTTCCAAAAGCCACTCTGCAAGGATGGAGTGTTGGATAACAAGCTGCAGTAAACTTATGTGGAAAGTGTTTAGTTTCTTCCTCAATGAACTTTTCAGTTGCTGTGTATTTTGGAGCATTACTAAGATGAACATTATAAAGACTGAATGATGATATACAGTTTAATTCACTGTATTTTGCTGAACATCTTTTTTGTTTCTGGAGTAGAGATTTCTGTTACTCAGTAAAAAGAGATCTACCCTCACACTTCATATAATGGCATAGTAACCATCTTTCTGCTAAAACTTTTTATTTTTACTGACTGAGTTTTTACACTGACAGCATAAAATGAGGTGATGAGTTGATTTTACTGTGCCAGCTATTATCAGAATGAAATCAATGGTGCAGAAATAGTGGTTACTAATCTAATGCATAGGATATGTTTTCATCCTAACTTTCCTCTTAACGGTATCCAAGAACATGGCTTCAAATTTGGAGGCACTTCAGTTACAGAATTAATATTCTTATTCTCTCTGAAGAACTGCAGGCCTGTCCCTTCAAGAAAATGCTTGTGATCTCAGAGGAAAGGCTTTAAGATTATAATGGAGAGAAGGACTGACTTCAAAAGGATTTTGTACAGAGGTAGGAAATAACCATTACCCCTCCTTTTAAAATTCTGTGTATGTTTACTGCTAACTCTTAAATTGTTTTCCTGCAATTTAAAGCTGAATAAAATGCCCAGTGAAATAAGTCAATAAGCACCAGAGTGTCAAATCCAAAGAAGTAAAAGTAAATATTATTTCTTCCTGTCCAGGTCACAGTATTTTACTTTTAAGATAAGCTGCCTAGGACCTTCATTCTTATTCATAAAATTCCCCAAGGAAAACCCTTTCAAGTGCACTTTCAGCTATTTAATTCAGAGGGAAACGTCATGCATAGCTTAGAGCTGATGCACATTTCCCTTGCTGGTTTCCTGCAAGTCTCTCAGTTCCTTCAGGGATCATTCAAGTCACAGCAAATTCTATCCCTGGATCATTAATCACACATATAATAAGGAAGAATATTCTATTAAAATATACCTATCTTTATCTGAATGTGACTCTATCTGAAATGTGAGTATTTTATCACAAATTCCAAGCACTCATTGAAGTGCTTGCTACCCAGCAAGGCACTCAAGTACATGCAGGGAAAAGATTTTGTAGAACTTTGTTTAACTGTGATTAACTAAGGCCTGAAAATTTTTACCTGAAAAGGTGTTGATGCCAGCGAGTTCAGGTGTCAGATCTGCCCCTAAACAGATGCCTGTCATAATTTCCAGTTTTTCTGACTTTTAAACCAAATTCTTAGAGTGCTGCCAGTGCACTACATCAGGCTCTGGTTGGAAGGAGTCCAGCAGCAAGTTAGCTTTAAGCCCAACAAAGGCAGGAAGCAGGGAACTTAGACACCATATATTCCTAAGCCTGCCAAAGCATTCTTCCAGAGATGTGCTGGTGAGCAGCAGGGGAGCGTGGCCAAAAACACTGATAAGTGACCTTAATGGGGAAAATTACTGTGGCTTGTAACAGGAGCTAACCCCCTTTCTTTTAAAATAAAGACCATTACCATGAATTTGGCCAGTTACTTTTGTAGATGTGTTTCCAGGCTGCACTTATGTTTAGCATCCCAGCACTGAATTATTCCCTCTTTGCCTTCCTGGCATGTAAATGGAATCTGTTTCACTGCTTTTGCTGATTAGATAACAAAACAGACTGTAATGAACATTATGAAGCTGAAGGCTATTTGTCAGAGCTGGTTGAAATCTTTCCAATGAATATTTCAGCAGGGTTTAATCTAAGATCCCCTTTCGTAAAATATTCACAAACAATGTAATTCTTCAAAAGGATATATTGTGTAAGTATCCTAGCAAAAAGAAATCCTTAAAGAATAAGGAAAAAGTCTAATATCTTGGTTTTTTCTTAATTTCTTTTTTCTCCTTCTCTCTTTCCAATTAAATTTCCTCCCTTTGTCTGCTAGAAATGTGTTTAAAATATGTAACATCTTAACTGCTTATTGCTGAAGGTAAAAAACCACACAAAGCAGTCTCTGAATTGAAGGTGACAAAAAAGAAGGAAAACTATTCTTCCATATAGTTTACCTTATTTTTTTACTTCATTGTACCTCAAAGGAAGAAAACTATTTCAAATCAAAGCTGCTTTTTCTCCTCAAAAGACTAACACAGTGTAAAAAAGAAAATTAATTTTCTCATGAAGAGTTACAATATTCACGGAATTTTAAAGAAAATAAGAAATATGAAACTCACACACATAAAAAGATATCACTCTGCTATTCACTGTAACTCACAGGCTCCCTACAGCACAGAGGTGGCTTTGCATGAGGGGAAACCCCACTGTTCAAAGACAGGGATCCAGTGAACACATGGATATACCCAAGCCTCTGCCTGGATCCTTGCCTCCATCTATTGTCTTATGTTGAGTAACCAAAGAAGTCACATTTAGGTCTAAAAAAGTAGAAACATGGTAGCTAGCCTAATGCAGCTTCAAGGAAATTGCTGAACATGTGGGGTTTTATCAGTTGCATTTTAACAGTCTCCAAGGAAAGAAATTTCATGGCTTTTCTGGGAATGTGTTCCAGTGCTTAATCAGTCTTATCATAAGGATTTCTTCTTCCTTCAAATCCAATTGCCATTTGAATATTTGCCTTTTGCCCATTGTCCTCTGGCTGTGCACTTCTGAGAGGGAGGGGCCCTGCTCTGCTTTTTCTATAACTTCATTTTTTGTGAAATTTATTTGTGAATTATAGGATTATAATAGAGCTTTGTTTTCTTCAGGATGAGCATTGAAAAAAAATTATCTTCAATATGTACACTTTTATACATTAATATTCTTCAAACACAGAAGAATATTAAAATTTTGTCTGTTTCATGAGTAACCCCATTTTTTAATTGATTGAGAAGTTTCTTCTAGAAAGTTTTCTTGAGCATTCTTCACAAAAAAAATAATTCTGAGTATTATTTTTAATTTCCCTTCTTTTCCCCTTCCTTTGCATTTATCTGAAGTGCACAGGATGAGCTCAAATTCTCTTGCAATTTTCAAGATTGTTGGCACAGGTTAAAGTTTTTAAAACTCTTGTTTTTTCATTTTAATGGCTAGAGACAATTTTTTTGCTTTGCCATTTTGGCTCACTTTTTACTGCCAAGGAATGTGGTTTTTTTACAGAGCCTGTTCTACACTCAACACTTGAAGTAAGCAAGAAGTGGTGTGGCTTAATCACCAAACACAGGCTGCTGTCCACAGCCTCTCTGTACCCTTGACATCAGTTAGGAAGCCATCTGATGGACGAGAAATCTGTCCTGGGCTAGTGTAAAAGTGGAGGAGTCACTGCCTCTAAAAGTGTTTCCAGAGGCCCCTGAATGCAACACCTGGGCTTAGAGTAGTTATTGTGATGCTGGGTTGACAGCTGGGTAGATGATCTTGAGAGTCTTTTCCAGCACTGATGATTCTGTGATTCTACGGGAAAAAAAAAAAAAAAAAGAAGAAGATGAAAAAAAAAAAAAGTAAATGTTAGCATAAGTTACTCCTGCAGGCAAGGTTTTAGTTTCAGAACTCCCTGACGAACTTTCTGTGTGCCATGCTGGCTGTCTCATGGAGTCTCTGCGCCTTCCTTATCCTTCACGTACAAAACAAAAATTGACACACTTCCCTACCACACACTGCCAGAGTTTGATGTTTCTGGGAAGCTCAAGTGTTGCAATAAGGTCAGAAAGGAGCAAAACTAGAAAGTAGAGGATATGACTCTTCCCTTTCTATGCCAGAAACAGCAGGAATACTTCTGCTTCATTGTGAGGCAGCTGAGCTTCCAAAAACTGATTTTATCTGAAGTTAGTCTTGAGCCATGAGACTTGTCTGAGTGTTCTGAGCTGTACACAAATTCAGATCCAGTGTCAGTCTTTTAGTCTGTGGCTAAACCTGGCCTTTGAGAATAGAAAAACCTAAGCTAATGTTTCAACAATTATAAATATGAAACACAGGCAAAAAAGAAGGAAATGATAAATTATTTCTGATGATGACATAGAAACATCTCCTTCTTGCACTTTCTTGGGGATAAGGCTCAGGTATGGGTGTGGAACCTAATGGCACCAGGAGGCAGTGGACTGGAGCACCTGACTTAGCTCCCTTTGAAGGAAATCTGATAAACACATAAATGACTTGGAGGGAAAAAACAGCACATGGTAAATAGAGAAGCAAAATCTCTTGAAAACATATTGCTAACACAGACACTGGCTGTAAGACATGTAAACACATTAGGTACTACTGTCTTTTTCCTGAGGAGTATTATGAGCAAATGCTTTCCTTGGAAATTGTTACAGTTACATTTCTAAAAGGAAAGCTCCACAGCTTTCAATACTCCAGCCAGAAATATGCCTTTGCCAGGAACCAAGTAAGTCAGAGAGAGACATGCTTTAGATAAAAACTTGCAAAAGCTTGAATGAAAGAGGATTTGGAGCATGAGAGCTCCAGTCCTGCTTTCCTTGGTCACAGAGACTGGTACTGTGGCATTCTAGTGAACATAAAACTTGGAACTGACCAATCTGTTAGTGAACAAAGCTTTGGGCAGACTTAAATAAAACCAGCTTATGTCATGAGCCACTGTACCCCCTTGTAAGTGTAGAAGGAAATAAGGAGAGGTTCTCTTGTTCTCTACTGTTGTGCATATTTTGGGAAATACAGAATAAACTGCAGTTATTGAAGATAATGCCTTACACATATGAAATATAGTAACCCTCTTTTTGTGAGTAGAAACAAGCAACCATCCATTGAACAACCAATGTCATGTACCTGGACTTCTGTAAGGCTTTTGATATGGTCCCAAAGGACATACTTATCTCTAAATTGCAAACACATGGATTTGAAAGATGGACTATCCGGTGGATAAGGAACTGGCTGGATGGACACAGCCAGAGTTGTGGTCAATGGCTCCATGCCCAGGTGGAGGCTGGTGACAAGTGATGTCCATCAGAGGTCTGTCTTGGGGCTGGTGCCTTTCAATATTTTTATCAGTGACACAGACAGTGAGATCAGGTGCACTCTCAGCAAGTTTGCAGATGGCAGCAAGCTGACATTGGCAGCTGACAACACAAGCAGGACACGATCCAGAAGGACCTGGACAAGCTCAAGAAGCAGGCTAACAAGAACCTCATGAAGTTTTCCAAGACCAAGGGCAAAGTGCCACACCTGGACTGGGGCAATCCCAGACGTGAGCATGGGCTGGACAAGTCACAGAGAGCAGCCCTGCCAAGAAGGACTTGGGTGTGTTGGAGGATGAGAGGCTGGACATGACCCAGCAAGGTGCACCTGCAGCCCAGAAAGCCCAATGTGTCCTGGGCTGCATCCAAAGCACCAGCATCCATGCACTGCATCCATGTGCAGCAGGTCAAGGGGGGTGTTTCTGCGCCTCTATTCTATCCCCATGAGACCCCACCTGGAGTGCTGCATCCAGCTCTGGGGCCTCCAATACAAGAAGGGCACAGACCTTTAGAGCAGGTCCAGAGGAGGCCACCAAGGTGATCAGAGGGTTGGAGATTGCTCCTATGAAGACAGGCTGAGAGAGTTGAGGTTTTTCAGCCTGGAGGAGAGAAGGCTCTGGGGACACCCTGTTAAGGTCTTTCAGTACTTAAAGGGGACTTATGGAGAAAAGGGAGAGGAAATTTTTATGTGGGCAGGTAGTGATAAGACAAGGGAGAATGTTTTTAAATTAAAAGAGGAGAGATTTGGATTAGATATTATGAAGAAATTCTTTACTTAAAGCATGGTGAGGCAATGGAACATGTTGCCCAGAGAAGTTGTGGATACCCCATCCCAGGAAGTGTTCAAGGCCAGGCTGGATGGGGCCTTGGGCAACCTGACCTAGTGGGTGGCATCCCTGCATGTGGTAGGAAGGCAGGAACTGGGTGATATTTAAGATCCCTTCCAGCCAAAACCATTCTATGCTTCTCTGACCTGTCATGGAGCATTTGCAGACACACCTAGGCATGGCTGCTCCATGTATATCCAACATGTTAGATTTCATATAATCTAAGATTACCCCAGCACCTTGCAGACACTTCTGTGAGGATGACAAGAAATTGGTGCATTCAGATTCAGGTGCATATTAACTGTGAGGACAGATTGCTGTTTATTGCCAGCTGGTGAACTGTCAGGTTTGACACATCTCATTCTTGGGAGGCATCTACGTGGTGCTGTAGACTGCTGCTAACTGTGTGAAACACTCCAATACCAACTGCATCACCAGGTTAGAGCTTTCCAAGAGCATTGGATGATATCCACTCCTCTCCCTGGTATTATCTTTGCTGTTACATTGTAAATATACTCTGGCTCTGATTAGCATGAACCTCTCTTGATGTGGCTTCTTGTTATGAGCAAAATGTTTTTCTGTGCATCATCCATAGCACAGAATATAAGCCAGCTATTTCAGAAGCATATTCATTACTTCACACTGGGAATTGCCACAGTAAAGTATTAAATACAGTCAGGCTGAAATAATAGCTACTCTAAGGGCACAATTGTGTTATCAATCAAATACAGATGGACCAGTTAATATTATGCAAACTCAATATCTTGCCAGAAAAATTTCTAGTAGCTAGGGTCACAACAGAAAATGCCTCCCAGGAAATAAAGGATAATTAGGCTAAAGAGGCTTAAAATCTCCCAAGAAAAAATTCAAATGTCAATTTAAAATACAGTTTCATAGCAAGCTGTAAGAGATATGTTTCATTAAAAGCATTTGGGATTCCTAGTGAGCCTAGTAAAGACATGTATTTATTGGACACTGTAAAGACTTTGTATGATGTGCAAAAAAAACCACACCAAAAATAAAGGAGGTCTTACACATTCTTACAACTACACAGTTTAAAAATTGTAGTATAATGCAGAAGTCATATTCTAATAAAACCAAGAAATCTGACCTCCATTATGATGTCTTTTTGGCTGTTATCCAATTCTGTATATGGTATCTCTTAAGCTTAACTAAAATAATGAAAAATAAGCTTCTTCCTCCAAGGCAAACTGAACATTGGATGCCTGCAATGAGTAGGTCTTCAGATGAGCAAATAGCCCTGAACAGCTTTATAGCACTACTGAAGAGAAACACATTTTAGACCTAATTCACCTTAGCCACCTTAGAAGCAAATTAAATCTGAAACTTGTCTCTTTCTACTCTGTCAATTATTGCTATCAGTACAGGGTCATTAGCTCAAATATGCAAAAATTAGTTGATTTCCATCAACTGGGATAAGCTCAATAGGTTAGAGCATGGTGCTAATGGTGCAAAAATTGTGGGTCTGATCCATGTATGCACACTCCCACCTCATCCACTTATGAGATGGGCTTGATCCTTCCAGCTCAGGCTGTTCTGTGATTCTGACTATGTCACCAGAGGTTCAAAAGAATTTTATCAAGCCTTGAAAAAACACATCTTAAAATGCAAAGCTTTAAGCGTTCAGTTGTGGATTTGTTTTCTCTTCCTATTATCAAGATAATATTCCTTAGGTGTCTTGACCTGATTTCAGCAGGTTCTTGTTTGCTCTGCTATATCTTGAGATGTAGGAGCAACAGCCACTGGATCACAGAATGGTGGAATGGTTTGAGTTGTAAGGGATCATAAAGATGATCTCATTCCAACTACCCTGCTGTGGGCAGGAGTCTACTGAATTCAACACAGGTTATTATTATCTTTACAGCGGGGTGATGCTGTGGCTACTCTACCAAACAAGTAACTATTCAAGCTTGCCACAAGAGCTGTAAGAATTTGGGCCTTGCTATCTGTCAGCATCAGCAACACTGATGGGGCTGACTGCCCTTTCCCTGCCTTCCCTGCAAATCCACATTCCTCTTCTGCTGCCCAACAAAACGATAAAAGCAATCTATTTACAAAGAGTAACAACCCCTTCTGAGATGTGCTTGCAGAGAGGTGATAAAAGTACTTGAGAAAGAAGACAAAGACAAGCTCACTAATCTGCTTGCCTTATTTTTTTGTAGAGCCCATTTCTCTAGCGTGCATAGAGGAAATAGAATTCTTATTCCCTATGAAAATATCTCAGTAAAACAGCCTATTTGTTTTGCTTACATCTCACCCTGCAGCACAGGAAAAGAAAATTTTATGGATGTGTAGACCTCAGTATGGCAATCAGACAAAGAGCCTCTGGAAATGATATGACCTTGCCCTTCACTTCCCTCCACTGCAGCAAACATTCCCATACTAGCACGGCACAGCTGCTCTAAGGTGTGCTCAGCTGCTTAACCAAGTGTCCCTCTAGTAATGGTGATGAAAACAGCCAGCAATGCGTGCTGCAAACACTGAACTCAGGAAGGTTACAGCTGTAAGGTCCTGCCATGCCAATGTACTGGGCTGAGCTGTGTCTCTCCTTTGGGAATCCACCAGTTAGATTCCACAGTCTTAGAAGAAGAGAGAGGTTCTGATAAAATACTCTAGTATCTTTCACAATCAGTTTTATAAACTGCCTTCTTAAAGGATTTTGAGATGTATACACTCATCTTGGCTACATGCCACAGTGGGTGGATTCCCAGATAGGCTCTTCAGGGCTTTAATTATTCAAACTATTCCGAATAACCATAACGCTGCTCTTGAATTTTCATCTGTTGTCATGGAATTGCTCTTTCTTTGCACAGGTTTGTAGAGCTCTCATATCAGAGTCAACATCCCTCTTAATGATTTGTTCTTCTAATTAGAATAATCCTCTTCCATCTTTCTTCTGGCATTGGCAGTATGCAAATATTGGGCTGAAGATTGCTGTGCTCTGTTTTTGCTGGCTGTTTTCCTACGAAAAGTATTCTATTTATGGCACATGTTGACACAGCTGATTCCAATTTTCCTTCCAGGGGAAGCTTGCCATACTGCTGTATGTAAAAGTAATCATGCCAGCATTTCATTTCAGGGAGCACCCCAGCCTATGGGTGCTCTCTGCTGTCTGAGGAGGCAATCCTTGTTTCATTTGCCAATTTGTTCTCAGCTCCTTCAGCAGATGTCCCCAGAACCATCACTGGGGTCAAGGCCAAGGCAAATACCGAGAGGGAGACAATGCTTCTCCAGCATAAGGACTTGTTCTCCACCCACTATTCTGGAATAGGAGTGTCCACACATGGAGTTAATCAGGGGTAAGTCGCTGTACAGACAAGCCCTTACACTAAACACACCACTCTGAAGGATGCTGAGGCTTCTAACCACATCCTGGGTACTAGATGTTCATCACAGAATCCCTCAGCACTGTGCCTTGTGCTGCAATCTATACCTGAGCCTTCAATCTCAGCAAAGATCAAAGAGCAGATACCTGGAGCTCTGTTATTAGCTTAAAAAACTTTTACAATTATTATAAATGTGATAGCTGTCTTAATTCACCTGCACATTGAAAAAGCCTTTGAAAATAACTAATTCTTCTTCACAGGGCTACTGTAGAGCAGGTTATCAAAACGTCTCACACTGCAAATGTTTCACATCTATGTTCAACTATGTTCACTGCATGTGTATGTCAGGAAAATCTGCTTTATTTTTCTCTTGCTAGCTGAGCTGACACAACACTAAGCAACTGAGTTGCTCTTCTCTTTTTGTTGTTTGGGGTTTTGTTTTTGTTTTTGTTTCTGTTTTTGTTTTGTTTTGTGGGAAGACATGGGGAGCAATTGGGAAAATTATTCAATGTGATGACCCTCTGAATTCCTGTGGGACTCTGTGTTGAAAGCATACTTTTTTCTCCTTTCCCATTTTTGGGCAAAATTAAAGGCAAAGATCCAGGTTCAATTCCCAGTTACTACTGTGTAACACTGGAGTGGCTCCACCAAAACCATGGGTATTAAACTAGATTTATGCTACTTTGAAAGCAGATTTTGGACAGCAGACTTTGTGGTCAGTGCTTGATTGTACAGCTTTTTGACTAGAGGCTTTTGTAATCACATCTCCCAGAATTCTTTTCAGATGAACTTCAAAAGTCACTTTGACAATGCTGCATTTTTCTTTCAAAAATATGTATTTTGATTAGTAAGCAAATGCACATGTAATCTTACAAGCACAAAGCAGAATAAAACTCGAGTAAGGAACCAGCAAGTCTGAGTTACTTTCATTTATTCCCTTATGTTTGCCTAGGATTGCAATCAGATGGCTCCAATTTCCTTGGTGAGGTAAAGGGTGGCACAAAAAGTTGTGAATAAGAGGGGATATAATGGCTTGCTCTGCACAGACTGGGTATCTGTCACCCATTTGACTGCCTGTTTGAGAACACCATGCACAGCATGGTTTGAGAACACCATGCACAGCATTAACTATGTTTACACCCCTGGTACCAACTGTAGGAAAAGCAACAATGTTATTTTGGGGTAATAAATCATCCAACTGTACCAGTGTGCGTTAATTACCTACCCATAGTCATGGGGATGTGGATGCAATTTCTGTTTGTTCTTAATACATTTGCACCAGTGAGAGCTGTGATCAGTAGCATTCTGCTCTTCTCCCAGGTGCTGGAGAAGGCAATATCATCCTCCCTAAGGACAAAAGCATCCCAAGGACTGCAGCCCAGCTGCTGGTGCTCTGTGTTCAGAATCATCACAAAGTGCTCCATGTATGTAGTGTTGGAGCATTGTACAAAAACTGACACAGTGGAAGGAGCTGGATGTGTTATTATTCTTTGTGGTCTTCAGATAGGACAGGATAGGAAGAATATTAATCCCATTTGGGTTTTTAAGCCTCACAAGTAGGAATGCATATGCAGGTCAATTTCTGCTGCTGTGATAGTCAGCATTCTTCAAATATTTGAGCTGTAGAAAGCACTCCAGAGTTTATTTATACATTTTTCTCACTCTTGCCCCCTTCTCTCACACATTAGCACTCCCAGATCCTGTGAGGCTGTCTTTAAACTTGCAGGCAGTTTGGATATCACCAGCTAATTTAATTTTAATCTCAAGTTTAAAAAAACCAACAACACACTGTGAACTGAACTTTAGCATATCATAAACTATGAAAAATCTGTGAATGTCTGTACAGCCTGGAAACTTGTGAAGTTTCATAAAAGCTTGAGCTGCTCAATAACGTTTTTCTGCAAGTTTAGTTGTCATCCCAGTCAGTTCCCTTTAGTATCCTGCTATGCAAAAACACCCTGCCAATGGATATGACAGAAGATTAACAAATTATGGCAGACTGGAGCATATCACTAAGGTGGAAAATGTAATACTTCTATTGAATATGCACCACAACGTCCACAACGCCAGTAGGTAGGAATGCAGGGAATGGCAGTAATGCCTGTTGTGAAATATCCCATCTTCATTCAGCAATCACCTCCACTCTTGGGTAACAAATACTATCAAAGGCGCAGAGCAAACTAGATATTGAGCTGTGCAACTAGACAGTCCTTGAGTCAACTTTTTCATGTTTATATAATATAAATTAATTTGAGTAAGTCTTTTACTCTCCATATTTTCTAGCATAGGTGCTATATTTGAGCCCTGACATGAGCTCTTCTAACCAACATTCAAAAATTAACATGTACAGGGTGTATTTTCAGAGTGACATATGACTAAGTGAGTACATTTAATTGTGCTAAAAATTTACTTTTTAAAGAGCATGGTGCACATCATCATGTGGATGATATCCACATCCAAGCTTCTTTGGAGCCTATACTATATTAAGGATATTGCCTCAGATTCTTGCTGCACTGCCAGTCTCCATCCAACTCACATCTCCCACATGGGAACAGCTACTTTCTACATGTGCTTTAATCTGAGATATTGATGTATGGCTTCGTAATTTTAATTTCTTTGTAGCGAACTCAGTGTACTTCACCATTTCTTTTTCCTCCCTGGGGAAATCTACATTCATATGCAACAGCTGTCACCTTTTGACTTCTTGGGGACAAAGGCTGATGTCATTACAGTTTCCACGTGTCAATCTGCCAGTCTACTTGTGCCTGTCTCTTACCCACACCTCATTTTCCTTTTTATGAGAGTGATCTGTTCTGTACCTTGCTGCAGGAAGTGGGGTAAATCCTTTGCCTTCAACTAACACAGCTACAGCCCTTGGCTGTACAGTTCTTTCACCCAGATGTGCTGTCAGGACAGCTCCACAGAGAAGGCCATGGTCCCAACAAGTATGAAACAGTGTGTGCCTCCAGGCAAGCTGAGTGTGAAGCATCCTACCTTGACTGGTTTTGGCTTATTGCTGATGGCAGACCAGGAGGAAACTGCTGAATGATAGAGCCTGAATTTAAAAAAAAATAAATAAAAAAGCCAGTGAAATCCATCAGCCCCTTCAGTTTTCTTGCAAGAGAAGAAGCTCTTTCAGAACCTCATGAGGATACAGTTCTAAGTGTTTGTTCTTGCCACAGAAGCAAATCTGTGCACTGCAAATCTGTGTACTATTCATGTCTGTGATTGCCCTGACCCAGGTGCAGCACCTTGGTTTTGCTAAACCTCATGAGATTCCCACAGGCTCACTTCTTGAGCTTGTCCAGGTTCCTCTGGGTGGCATCCCATTCTTCAGGTGTGTCAACAGCACCACTCAGCTTGGGGTCATCTGCAAACTTGCTTGAGGATGCCCTTTGTATATGTCAATAATGAAGATATTAAATAACTCTGGTCCCAGTACAGACCCCTGAGGGCACCACTTGTCACTGACTGAGACTCTGAGTCATTGACCACTACCCTCTGGATGGGACTGTACAACAGATTCTTTATCCAATGAACATTCCACTCATTGAATCCATCTCTTTGCAATTTGGAGAGAAGGATGTTGTGGGGAAACATGTCCAAGGCTTTACAGAAGTCCAGGATGTCCACAGCCTTTCCCTTGTCCTTTGATGGAATCACTCCACCACAGAAGGCCACTGGGTTGGTCAGGCAGGACTTGCCCTTGGTGAAGATGTGCTGGCTGTCCCGAATCACCTCCCTCTCTTCCATGTGCCTTAGCACAGCTTCTAGGAGAATCTGTTCCATTAACTTCCCCAGCACAGAGGCGAGGCTGAGAGGTCAGGAACTCCCAATGACTCAAGAGGTGTGGGAAGAGATATTACCATTAAAGAGTGAGACAAAAAACTGGTTGAGTACCTCCACCTTCTCCTCACTGATTGTTACAAGTTTCCCAGCCTTGTTTATCGGGGTGGTGCATCTTGTATGTCTTTCCTTTCCTGGTTAACATACCCATAGAAGCCCTTTTTGGTATTCTTTGCATCACATGCCAGATTCAACTTCAGCTTCGTCTTGGTCTTTCTCACCTCATCCCTACACAACAGAACTTCATCTCTTTATTTGCTTCTTTCTCTTGAGTTCCTCCAGCAGGTCCCTGCTCAGCCATGCTGGTGTTTCACCTTCCTTGTCCAGATTCTTTCTCCTGAGGACTGTTAGCTCATGTACTCTGTGGAAGATTTCCCTAAAGATCTGCCAGCTCCATTCCACTCCCTTAGCCCTGAGAGCAGTCTCCCTGGGAATCCTCTTGACTGTCTCCTTGAGGAGCTGGAAATTGTCTTTCGTAGAGTTCAAGGCCCTGACTTTACTCCTTACCTGAGCCCTATGCTCAGGATTGCAGACTCCACCAGTGCATGGTCACTGCAGCCCAGCCTGCCTTCAATCTTGATATCCCAAATAAACTCCCATCCAGAGTATCCATGATGGGAACAAATTAGTCTCCTGCCATCTATGGAGATTAAAATTTTCACAGTAGTGTTTGAAATCATAGGTTTTTTCTCTCTTCCTCCTTGGTCAAATTTCAAGTTAGACAGCATGCTGTCAGCTTTACTTTATGTAAAGTTTTCTACAGATTGGAATCTTTTTCCTTCATCTCCTCTTCTCCCAGACTGAACTTCCTGTACTTGCTGATACCATCTCAGAGGTAGTCATGGAATCTGAGGATAATGGTACTACTCACATTAAGGTCTAACTTGCAACTGAGTTTTTATCCCTGCAATGATAGTACAACTTCAATATAAACCTTCAAACTTTATGCCATATTAGCCCCTCAGGTGCCTTCATATGTTCACCTCCTACAAAATTTTCTGCACCACTGGTTATTATAACATTTTGTTGTGGTTCTTTTTGCTGTATCCCAAACTCAAAGGTAGGGTAAACAGTGGCAAATAAAGGAATCATGGTGTTGGGCAGGTCAGTAGAGGGTGAGATAAATAGGTGTGTGATGCTGCAAAGCCACTTGCAGAGCTGGAAGGAGCCCTGTCGAGGCAGTAAGATGTAAGAGTAAGAGTAAGATGGTGTGGGAGTAAAGAAACACATTTTCTTCCATGTTGCTAATCTGAGATGGTTTCCTCAGTATCCAGGTGTTTGGATGTGAAGATTAAAGAGCTGAGTGCCCATCCTACCCCTTAACTGCCCCCAGTCCCAAAAGGGCAGCTTAACATCCTTCTAGCACATCATAAATGGGTCTCACACTCACAAGAATGTCCCAAGGTCTCATCAGCTGGGCCTGAATCTCACAGGCTTCATGACTGATTGTAAAGTGGTTTTGTTGCTCAAGTTATGTCGTAGTCTGAGAGATGCTGATCCTGTCAAAAGCTAATTATAGTTCCCTGAAGTTCAAAAAGGAAATAGAGTTTTAAAAAGTGATGGCATGTAGATGCTACTTGTGGAACAGTATTCATTTCCCTCTATTGTGATAACATGGATACAAAAAAAATCACTTTGACAGACATCAGCCATTACATGCTTCTACCACTATCTCCAGAATTCATGTTTGTGTGTTTTTGCTTAGAGACACTCAACAGTGACCTTTTTCCATTACTTTTTTGGTGCTTGCCATTTTTCCTGCCTTTTTTCTGCTGGTGTTATTCTTCCTGTTTACTCTTGAGGCATTAGGTTATCTACACACAACTTCATATTATTTCCTCCTTATTCACCCCATGCTTATTTTAGCTATTTTTCTTTCCTCTTACTTTTTCTACCAACTTCCTGTGTGCATCTATGGATTCCTTGCTTTCCTCCACACTTTAGGGAGTTTCCTCCTCAGAAAACTCTGGTATTTGGAGTTTGTGATGTGCATGTGATTCATTAAAAACATTCAGAAACAAGAACAGTTTCAGCCTCATAAACAGTGTTCTCATTTGTTTGTGACAACATTTGCCCCTACATAAACCATCTATTTTACCTAATGAACATCAGTTCCCTGACTGGGTACAGCACATTGGAAGAAATGGGTCAAGAGGAAGGCAAAGCCACCAGGAGGGGTGGCAGTGGCTCTCTGACCAGGCCTCAACCAGTGGGGACAGCTTAGGCCAACCTAAACTGATGATGAAATGAAAGCTGTTCTCAAGGTGACCTTTTTGTGGCTTGTCATTGTCAGCAGATAGATGAGAAAGCTGAGCTCAGGCCAAGGACTCTGACTTCTCAACTAAAAGCTTGAGTATTTAATATTCTGTATCCACTTTTGTACCAGCCCCAGTCAGAGCTGTGCTTGCCTGGAGTTAAGGAATGGAACTTTCCAACCTGGTCAAACTAATAGTGACTTTGCTGTAAAGAGGCTATTCATAGAGTGCATGCATTACTCTCTCCACAGCAATGTATTTCTCCTCCACCCTTCTGCATAATCTTGCAGAAAGATCTTTATTTACCTGCTTCCTCGCTAGGAATATCAAAAGTGTGCATGGAACAGAATTAAATAAATGGAGGAACACAGAGTGCACATAAAGCAGATCACAACATTAGTAACTATTCTAGCAAGCTCTCTTGTACTCTACACTGCAAGTTGAATCACATCTACAAGAAGAAGGAACACCTGAATTTGGGATAAATTGTTCTCTTTTCTGTAATTTTATTCCATGTTTCAGAATTTCAGTGTTTTACTCCCACTTCACTGGCAGAAAAAATTAAATCCCAAAGATTTTACAAAAAATTCTATACAGGCTTACTGTTTACCTTAGAAGTAGAGTGTGAAAAACTTTTTTATAGTGTATGGCCAAATTTTTTTCAAAGGAAAACAGCCTGTGTAACATATTATAACGTGTTCACTCTTAGCTGGTTCCTGCATGCAACAGCGGTATTTTTTAATATATAAAGCATTTAATTTCTTACAAACAGAAGTCATCCAAAACACAGCACTTTGAAATTTTTTGTAATGGGTAAAATTATTTTTTCCTTTTTTCCTGCCATTCTGGAAGAAAAAAAGACCTTTTGAGTCACCAGCCAGAAAGAATGTTTACCTTTATAGGTTCAGATCTCTCCTTTTCACTTGAGACCTTCTCCTGGCATATTGCAGGCATATTGCAGTTATAAATCCAGGAAAATCCTCCTTCCCCTATCTGGCTATTGTCTGATACATTTTTTGTGTTGTGCTATTCATCTTTCAACTTGAATAACTCTAATGTTTAACAGCACAAAATTTTAGAAATTTTATTTATATTACTTTATAAGGGTTACTATATTCATGTTTGTCACTGGTGTCCCTGGAAGTCAATGATGAATACAAGTAATATTCACCAAAATATTAACCAAAACTATGCAGAAAGCTTGTATAATATTATTACCTTAGAAAAATTCAAATAGCAAAATTCTCTGTGTCAGGAAGCTGGAGCAAACAAAGATGCATGATAAATGAGGAAATGTTGTGGGGTTTTGTAGCATTCCGGATGGTAAATGTCTGGAGGAAATTGTCAGGAACAGTGATACAATCAAATGCAATTATGTACCCTGACAGTTCCCTGACTCAGTTTCCTTGCAGTAAGACAGGAATGCTCGTCATCTACTTTCACATCCTATAGAACATACTAGATCATCCTAGTTCCTGAGTGGGATGGCACACAGGCAGCCTCTGCCCTGGTGTCAGCATATAGCCATGAGGGCAGACACTGATGTTTTATTTGTAGGACAGGGTCACATACTTTGCAAAGGATACGTCCTACCATCTTGACCCTACAGAATTTCTCATGTGCGTAAGAGACACAATCAGATGAGCAAGAGATGGCAAGTGATCACTGAAGAGGAGATGGATATCCTGGAGGGGTTCTCAAAAGCAAAAACCACAGGTGGGGTTTAGAGCTGCTCAGGTGGCTGGATTGCAGCCAGGACACAGCCAGGCTGTGCTGCACTGTGCAGGGTGTGCCACTGGACACACCACATACCCAGCCTCCTAGGCTTGCATCCTAGGCTTGCTTCTTCCCAGTGCCAGGGAGGGCAGCATGGCCTCACAAATGGGCATTCAATGAGTCCTGGTTGGGAACACCAAGTGAGCTGCTTGAGAGCTGCCAACAGCTTAGGAGACAGCTGTAGCCCTTCCTTGCTGCAGCAGAAGGGCTTCCTGTCTTATCTGCTCAGCAGCCAAAACAGAGATAAATCTTTACCTTAGACATAGAAATAGCAGATGCTGGGTTAATTGGGTCATAAATAAAGCAAAATTCAGAAAGATGCACAGGTTAATGTTCCATGTGAACCAGATTTCCTTTTAGATTATATCTTCTTTGCATAGTCTGGGCTTTTAAGTTCTTTTCCGTCTGGGACACTGGATAATTCAATTAGGAGATTCATTTCCAGTCAGAACCTCATTTGTCTTTTGGAGGTAGCACAATAAATGATAGCCCTGTGAACCACAGCACAAGACAGTGGCTCTGCCTTCCACCTTGCTCATTGATCAGACTGACAAGAGCACATCTGTCTCCAGGGTCTGGAGTTGGTTTTTGCTCCCCTGGCAGCCTGGCTCCAGGAGTGTGAGCAAGAGCCAAAAAACTGAAGCAGAAATAACACCAAGCAGGAAAAAAGTAATTTTCATGCCACTGGAAATGCATGTGCAGAGAGCAATCACCTGTAGCCTGCAACAGTGTTTGTGAATAAGTATTTCAGCTATCATTCTTAATATGAGTTTATTGGTGGCAGTGGCCTTGTGCTGAGCAGTCGTGTCACTGGAACTGAGCTTAGTATTTGAGCTCAGCTGAAAAATAACAGCAATGCATGTTTTCTGCCAATTTTAATATGAATTCAGCAACTGAGCAAAGCACTCTTTACAGATACAGCATTTGGGGAGCAGCAGGGCTGTTTTGCAGAGCAAGTCAGAGAATTGGGATTAGCCAGCAAGGCATCTCTATCAGCAAACACATTTTCTTTTATAGGGATTCCCTAAGGGATAAACTACTTGAATTTATGTGTTTGTGATGTGTCTTCATTGTCTAGCCATGACCAGGATTACCTCACCCTGCTTTGAGGGTGGCACACCCTCTAAATGCATTCAACATGCATTTAGACAAACAGTGCTATCCTATAAATAAGATCTTGACTGGACTCAGATGACTGAAAATACAGAACTGTATAGACTGGGACTGGAAAGTGGCAAATGAGGAGAGATATTAAAGACATTGATAAGATCATGGATACTATGAAGAGATTTATTATTACACTCTTTTCTTTTTTCAGTATCTCAACAAAGTACCAGGTTGTTTTGTCATGCACCATAGGAAGTCAGTCAGGCACCATAGGAACTTACTCATGAAAAAAATCCCATATGTTTAAGGAGTAACTAAATGACACTGCAGCAGAGAAAGCCCCCATAGGAACACATGAGCAAATATTATGTGTGCATCCTCTCTTGATTTGTGTTTTGGTAGGTATCCAGTATTGGCCACAGGATAGTGGGGTAGATGGATCTTGGCATCTCTGTGGTGCTTGTTATATATATATATATATCTTCTTAATAGCCACGGGAATTATCCCAGTCTTCACAGGTTTGTAAATCATGTGTGGATTTGGTGTGCACAAGACATCTTGAGAAACTGGTGATAACAGGGAAGAAACTCCACTATTTTTAAACTACCCATGGGAACTACACCTCCAAATGTCTTAAAACTCTTACCCAAGTGAGAAATTTTTAAAACATGCTATGTCTCTGTCACGCTCAACGCGTTTTTCTATAAATTAATCTCTTTAATCAGAAGGAAACACTAAGAAAGCCTTGTGAATTTTAGAAATAGCCTGAGTTCAGGAGAATACTAATGTTCAAATGGCACCTTCTGCTTTGTCAATTTGTGTAATGCTTGTAAGTCAATATGTCACTTTGTCTTGATAAAGGTTAAGGGCAGGTAATGAATTAATTGGATTATTGGGTGTAATGAAAAAAGTCCCAGGAGACTAGAGATCTAAAGGGACATGAGCAAGACTGTGGACTGCCCGGCAACAGCTGAA
Organism: Lichenostomus cassidix; assembly: GCF_008360975.1. Classification (NCBI taxonomy): domain Eukaryota; kingdom Metazoa; phylum Chordata; class Aves; order Passeriformes; family Meliphagidae; genus Lichenostomus; species Lichenostomus cassidix. The sequence goes on along the minus strand of NC_139511.1, from coordinate 58,198,895 downwards.
AACACTTCTATTTCAGACACGCAGATCATGATCTGACTTTTAAGTGTAGTGATCCAGCAAATGGTTTACAGTGGAGTCTTGGAGGAATAATCACCAGTGGTGGTTATTTTCTGGAATGTCAAGGAAGATACATGACTCTCCTGGCATCACTCAGTGTATGAATATTTCAGTCTTCCTGGATTAACACCGTAGCTTTTCTACTGGCAAGTATGACACAGTAAGCACTCTTTTCCTCATTTTAAGTAACTCAGACATTGTATCCTACAGATGAAATGACAGAAGTAATTTAAAAGCATTTTACAATGCTCTCTCCTGGTTTATCGTTTTTAATTTATGATCTATGGACTATTTCTATGATGTTCACCAGCAGCAACAGAAAGGAAAGCCAATTGTCAGCAGGCTTAAATTCCCTCTCAACGAACTGTATTTTTCCATGCAGTGGAAAAGACTGGTGACATTTGCAGATGAAAAAAATAAAATAGAATCAATTTGTGCCATTTCAAATAGAACTTTTTAAACACCTAATTTTCTCTGAAAACAGCCCCAGTTTTATAAAAGGTACCAAGGAATTGATTTATCAATTAATTCAGTACTACCATACTTCTCTGCAGAGAAGCAGAAAAAGGTGCTTTTGTTACACATTGCTCAATATAGGAAACTGCACACAGAAATTGATGCCTTCCCTACCTTTTAACTGTTAATGCATAAACCAGCACAAACTCTCATGACCTAATGTCTGCATGAGGAACTTTCGTGTTCTCTCACTTCTTTCTTTCACTTTGGGACTCATGGAGGTTTTTTTCTTCATGCTACCTTAAAATATCGCAACAGAAAGAAGGAAGAAAAATCAATTTAGACAGTCAATGTGATATAAAAGATCCTTTTTTCACACCTTTTGAAATGCCTAAAGTATGTAGGGCCAAATTCTAAGCAGTTTTAAAAGTGAAGGCAGAAAGTATAGTAATAATAATAATTTTAATTTTTTAAAAGTATGTATTATTTATATGCAGAAAAATTTCCATATTGGCCAGATTATTTATTCAAAATTAATAATTCATCTGGATCCATTAAATAACTTTAAATCATTGCAGCCTCTACATCAGGCTGTCCAGATACCTCTCTTAAGATCTCAATCACACTAAAATGATTTTATCATCTGCAACACTAATTCTGAATATTTAAAACACACTTTTAATTCTGCCCCCATTTAAGGCTAGAGTAGCCAGTATGGGATCAGGAACTGAATGTATATAAATCAGGTTCCTTCCATTGAGATGAACTAATCTGAATCCCTGAGGAAGTGAAGGACTGTCTTGGGTTCTTCATTTTTGAATGTGGGTCCTCATTTGTCTGCCCAGGACTGCTAGATCATGGTGCAGATGTACTCTGTCATTCAGTTCAGTTGTGTGCAACTAAGAGATAAACCTTTCCTTGTTTCTCACAGGAGTCACCTTATCTATTCTCTTCTACCTGAGCAAAACAGTTCTAAAAAAACAGTTTTTAAAACTCAGTTTGGCAGGTTAAAATGCACCTTGTTGAGAAACTGGATTTAGTGCAGGTAGCCTCAGCAGCACTTGGGATGTGTGGTAATTGTAGGACCAGACCTTTCTTTCAGGAGACAAACCCCAAGAATTTTGACATTTCTTTTAAAAATATGTAAGAGCTAAGCCAGTAGATTAGTTAACAGTTCCTTTTTGCTGGCAAAGAAATCTTTTCAAACTTACTCAGCACTATGTGTCAGATGCTGAATGTCTGTGGTCATTATCTCGAATTCCTGTTTGTTTTCAGTCAGCTGTTTTGCCTTTTTTCAATAAAAACAAGTAGTTTAGCAGGACTTAGTTTCCCCAGATGTCATATTTTCACAAGCAGGGTGTAAGTCACTTGTCCTCCTCAGTGCTGAGGTCATGAAAATCACTCGGGTCACTTGTTTCTCTCCACTCATTTCTCTCCTGTTTCCTTCACACACAATGCCCTCCTGCCTTTTATGAGCAGACCTGCCTATTAATGGCTTGCTTTATAAACATAAAAACTGCAAAAGCCATTCCCTTCATGTCCTGAAGAATAATTCAGTGCAAAGGGAATTAGGAAACCAAAACAATACATGTGAACACATGTATTTTTGATAGAGTGGCTAACATAACTCACTGATGAAAGCTATATATGACTGTGAAGCCACTGGGATTCTATATTCTCTCATCATCCACGATCCATTTAAGCATTTTGTTGCTGTATTTTGCTGATGTGAACAGTCTCCACTCTTTTTTGATAAAGAACCATGTCCCAGACTGATTTTATATGTGAAATCTCCCTGGGGGCTTTGCAGTCCCACAGAAGGTGGGACTATTTTTCAGATAACAGTGCCAGAACAGTAGAATATACAGCTGCAAGCCACAGGGCACTGCTGTACCTGTGCTGTCATCTCCTCCAGTGGAGTGAGTCTCCCACAGGGGAAAAGCCTCTATTTTCAAAGAGGCTAAAGATTTTGGAGCTTGTGTACTTATTTCAACATAGTGTCCAGGAACTGAAACATTGCCCAAAAAGGTGGTGTGAAGTGATGCTGCCACAAGCTGCACCACTGTGTACTGAGGGTTAGCAGTGCACTGGAGCACAGGGAATACAGTTGTGCCAGGTGGGACAGTGCTAAGGAATTGACCAGTGCTGTGGGATATGCCTAGGCAGTGACACTTGATGGTGTTAGATCATCAGGATCACCCTCAGTGAGGTTTTGGTCCAACAAAACAGTTAGATTCCCAAAACTTCCTAGACAGGGTAATTTCCAGTTGTGGCCATCACATTTGGAAATACAAGTGGGGTTAACAAGCTGTGAGCTCAGAATTCCAAGACAATTGGCCTCTGTGCCATTAAAAATCTCTGTTATGCTTGATTTACAAGCATAGACAAAATCAACAAATTGAACTCTTACTTCAATGACTCAATAATTGTGATCTCTGGATTTTATTATTACAATAGCTGGTATCTACAAATCATATTATGGCCCCTAAATCTGCCCCAGAGCATGCACAGCACAGCAGGGTAGAACCCATAACTGTAATGCCTCTCTGTCTGCAAATATCCTCACTTAACCTTGGGTTAAATCAAACTTTTCCATCTTCTTTCTGAGGCTGACACAAATGATGTGAGAATTTGTCTTTCCACGATCACCTTCCAGTGGAACTGATAACTGCACAGGCAGGACTTGGTAGTCCCAGTACACATCTTTCTGGACCGCTAACACAGGAAAATGAAACTTGTTTTTTGGGGGGAAAAAAAAAAAAAAAAGAAGCACTGACAAGTTCTTGTGCTTTTGGAATGAAATTTAAAAGTAATTTTTCCTGGATGGGAAGAGAGAAAAAATACTGGCAATAGCAGCTCAGTCCAAAGAAGCCAATAGAATTTTTGTTGTAGGCTTTTTTACTAACAGACCACATATATTAAAATAACCACTCTTATAAAAATTGGCTGCTTTTCCCCAATTTTGCTCTTCAGATGCAGTTGCAGCAATAACTCTGCAATTGTCATGTAATCAACTTGTTATGCCAGAATAAATTGAAAGAGTGCAAGTTTCAGAGAAAAGTGAGTATCATATAGATGGTCACCTTTCTTCAGTACATCATCCACCTAAATCAGCAAGAATCATATAGAAATAAATACATTGATAATAGATAAGTGATGCTGTGCTGATTTTTTTTGCCTTTTTCTTTTATATATTCTCTGTATTCTTTACACATGTGTTTGTGGCCTATTATTGCATAAGTGGCTAGTTGTCCTAGTAGTTTTCCCTACCTTTTCCCTAGGCAGAAAGACAAAACATATTCCAGAGTTCCAGTCCTGTTTTGGTGCTCTCTGGAAGCCAAGGCCGAAAAACAGCTCTTCAAGATACATTTTCCTAAACAAGGTCTAGTTCCCAGCTGAGAAGGGAGGATTTAGAGAGGGTTGAACTGATATATAATTACCTCACCACCTATGTCTCCAATTGACGTCTTTTTGTTAATTATGCTAAGCTTATAAAACTGTATTCACCCTATGGAGGGTGGGCGTTTGTGGGCATTTTTCCATATTTGCCCATGGAGGCTTTCAACCAAAAACAGCTTTTATATTACCTCCTATACTAATATTATCTCAAAAGTGAATACACTTTCATTTCTAGAGTCTAAGAGGCATCATAAGGACTACCTTATTCTTTGTGCATTTTGAGGCTGCCTTGTTAATAAAGCTCTCAAAAATTACTTTTTCCACAATCATTTTTTCCTCCTGTGTTTCCCTTTCATTCTTTATCTCTTGATCAGACCCATGAAAAATAAAGTTGGAAAGCATAGTTGCCCATGGAACAAAGGGAAAACAAAGCACTATTGGAGTGGAGGAAAGAGGGAATCTGCAGTAGAGGATTTAGAGTAGTTTGTAGCATCATCTTTCCAGACTGCCAGCAAGAGGCCAATTGCTCAACTCGTCATGTTTCAATGAAAGAGAAACCCATGACTATTGCAATCAGGAAATGTTGACATAATGGAGTTACTGAGAAAACCTGAATCTTAGTCATTCTCCATGTTAGACACATTGCAAGCAAAGTCGCACAAGTTTTATGGACATAAGTACCACCAATTTTTTTGTTGTTTCTTTGTTTGTTTTGTCTTGAAAGGGCTTATGATAATCAGGCAAAACACCCTTTTTTTGTCAGTGCACAAAACGAAATGGCATTTTCCACGAGCAGATGAAAAAGAACATGTTGAACAGGTAGCATGGTTGTATCCTCTGAATAGATTCATTGCAAGGAAGGGGCATTGCAGAGAACTGCCACAGGACAGATTCAGACACGTGTGGGTATCTCCTCCTCCAGTTGCTATCATTATTGCACTTGTAATGCCCTTGAAGAGACAGTAATCCTGTATTTAACAATTCTCATTCAAAGGATTGAAAATTCTGGACCATGAGCTGCCTACAAGACTACACCAATACTCTACCACACGTTGAAAAAGTCACTCCTGGGAGTAGCAGTAGCAGGATATAAGGAAGATGAGCCAGTTAAATTCAGCTAAAGGGAGTTACTGTTGTAGGCAAGGCCTCTGTGGCATAAAGCAAAGAGGAGAAAGGCAGAATTAGGTTCTGTGATTTGACTAGGATGAGCAAGGCAAGGAGAGAGATGGAAAAAGACGTGATCAGGTGTGGGACCTTATGCACTTGTGATACTACAGGTGGTTATTCCCACTGTAGTGGGAAAGGAGGGGGTGGATGCCACTGTAGGGCACAGGACGTCTGGGGTGATTTGCATGAGAGGAAGTGAGAGGAGTTGCAAAAGGCAGTAGGGCTGAGCCTGTGCCTCTGTCTTGGCACCCAGACTGCTGTAAGTCCCTTGTAGGGACCTTTGGTTTCAGATCAGTTTCACATCTCCCACTTCTACACTCTGCTGTTAGCAGCAATTCACTTTCCATGCTCTCCCCCTTTTCTGAGACTGTAATATGGCTGAATTCCATTGATTTAATCAAAATAAATATAAAAAATCTTTTTAAAAAATTAATATGTAAATCTTGGTGTCAAATCAGTGAAGATGATGGTTATCACTCAAGTCAAGAAACGTATTTTGGGACAAACAAAAGATAAAGTGTAGGTGTTTTTTTAGCCATTGTTTTTTGATGATCTTCACTTTTAGGCCCTGAAGATGTGTGCAAGTGGTCTCCATAGTAAAGAGCTTCAGCCAAAGACATTGACTAAGTCAGTCCCAGTCAGCATTAGAAGCCAGGATTTCTAAAATCTTGATAGGCATATTTAGCTACCTCCTATTACCTACAGCCTTCAATTCAGAGCAAGTGACCACAGAGAAGTCACAGATCTACACATTTTGCAAATAATGTAAAAATTGTGGAAATAATTGAACTGAAGTATGAGGAACGTATAGTCAGAATTTGAATTGCTTGTCTTAACGTTCCTGCCTGCTGCTAAGTTTGAATCCTCGAATCCTCTGCTCTTCTAATCAGTACAGCAATACAAAATGTGCCTTTTGTTTAAGAATTCACTAGTATATCAACTTCAACTGAAATAATCAGAAATGAAACAAAAGCTTATATTTTCCTGCAAAGATGAGTGACCAGCAGTAAATTCTGGGTAATGAAAGGGGTGTATTTCATGACAGAGAGATCTCAGGCAGAACAAACCAGAAGTATATGTCGTTCTTTATTTATTGTGAAGTTGAAAGGGGAAAGTTAGTCTGCCTTTAACATCTGAAAGCCAAAATTCATACTCAAAATATTTTCAAGTAATTGATAAAATTAAGGTTCTTATACCTGCTATAATTCCCCAAATATATAAATACTCTGCTTTGAATATGTACTTCAAATAAGTTCATACCATTACCAGTATAACCCAAATAATTTCGTACATTTTAAAACAACCCATTAGGAGCCTTTCTAATTGATTGGCAAACAGGTTTCTGCTGGGATGGCATTATCATCTAATGGCCCTAAAAAGCATAAAACTACTGAATTATTGAACATAATTTAAATTCCACTCAGAGGTAGAAAACCCACAACAAATCTGTTCTTGCTCAAAATAATTTTTTGTTGTTCATTTGTGATTTCAATGTTTAAAGAATTTTCTCAAACCCGACTTTATTTATTTTGCTGACGTATCATGCTTATAAGACACTGCATATTTTTATACTGGGAAATGCTCAAGTCATTTACTTTTTGAGCTGCAATTAATAGTATCCTTATTATTTCCCATACTGCAATAATTGTCATTGTTTTCACCCTAAGAGTTTAACTATTATAATTCAAAACAGCAATACTTAAAGAGAAGTGAGCCTTTAAAAGTAAATCATCTTGGTTTTATTTGTATTTCCCTTCATTTAATTTGACATGAACATTTATTTCCTGATTCAGAAGCTCAGGATAGGCACAGAGACTCATAATGTGGGGCTCTGAGCAACTGTGTCTAGTCAAAGATGTCCCAGCCCACGGCAGGGCTTTGGAATTAGGCAATCTTTTCAGGCCCCTTCCAGCCCAAGCCATTTTCTGATTCCATGATAAAAAATACAGCAGTACCCAAAACTTGGCATCAGGGTGTTTCACAACATTTTTGTCTGAGAAAAAACAAAACCAAAACCACAACCCCAACCAGAAACCTTACCTAGTTTAACATTTCCCCAGAGGTTTTGGCCTCTTTATCAATTACTTTGATAATTTCCACTGATATCGACACCTGTTCTTTGGATACCTGATTTCATTGAGGACACTAAACAGAACCTTGATGTTATATAATAAAAATGCTTTTTAGGAATTTAAAAACAGAGTGAGAAACATCTTTTCTTCATTTCTCCAAGAGCGTGAGCTGTATACACAGTGTGAAAATGCAGGACAAATCAGGTAATATATTTTTCTCTGGTGGTGTAGACTCTTCCTTGTCTTGCTCATTGAGTCATAGCTTCATTTAGGAACATATACTAACATAATTTCCTTTCCAAAAAGAGTAGTGATTTCTTCTGTTTAAACATGGAGAAGAACCTAAATGTCTCTGCACTGGTCAGTCGGAGAGCTGCTGCGCTCAGGGAACACAGCACTGGGAGGGTTGTCTTTGCTGGGCTTTGCACAGGCATCCAGATGCAGCCAGATGGTTACTTGACTCTTCCAAAAAAAGTATTAATTAACAAAGGCCTAAGGAAGTACAAGTCAGCCCCTCCAGCTTTGCTCTTTCCTTGCAAGCCCTCAACTTCCCTCCTAAACCAAAACTTCACTAGTCTTTGAGAAAAACATCTGCAATGACAGAGACTGAGTGCACTGGGGCCAACATTTAAATTTAAGGTGTCTTTGATTAGACTCCAAAAATGCCTAGCAGAATACTTATATCATAGACTGATTCAAAGAGGTAAAGAGCATACTATGGCTCTGTTATTTTAGAAGAACTTGAGATGCCAGCCTATTTGTCAGAGCAAAATGTGAAACAGCCAAGGCCCGAATGATCATCCCACCACTTCAGAAGTCCATGTAAACATATGGCAGGACCCACTCCCACTGGACCTAGAAACCAGAGATTGTTGGGATGTGAGAAAGTAGAGGCCAGGAAAGGGAGAAATCCTATGCTGTGCCCATGAGGATGTACTCAGGCATCAGGATAGGCCAGCCATTCATTTCCCCCTCCCTCAAGCAGAGGAGGTGAACAGATCCCTTTGCTTTGCTGGCATTCCTTTTTTACCTCACCCTTTCTGCAGGGCATTTCAGCTTGACAAGGCTTTGCTCTGTCCTTGAGTTTATAATTTTTCAGACTTTAGGTCTAGTTAAGCCTATGAATGTCTTTGGGTCTTCATATTTAAGAAAGGCTTAATATGAAGGCTTAATTTGAAGACATCCAAGTAAACAAAGTACAATGATGTTCCCATGTATGTTTTTGCAATACTTAAGCTGTGCACCAGAAACGTTTTCTATTCCCTCTGCCTTTTCCTGTAACCTCTGTTACTTGTTAACTTCCCAAAGGCCATTGTCAAGACAGATCTTGGTCATTTCTTGTAAAGCAAAACATTTGTGGCTTATTACTCTTCTCAGAAGAGGGAGAAATTTGGTTTCCTCAAATATCCCTCCTCACTGTAACACTCTGGTTTAGGTTCCTCTCCTACTTCAACTACCTTTCCAAACATGGACATCAGCATTGAAAAATCTAATTCATTTAGCTCCCAACAATGCTGCACAGAGATAATACTTCTTTCTTAAGCTACTAGAGCCAAGGATTATCCTCTTTGATCTAAAAGACTGGGCTGCAGATCAGGTTAACCTGGTCAGGTTTTCTACTGTCATGTGTATTCTTGTACAGTTCCTGTTCAGTGTCAATGATTTTGAGAAAGAGGAAAAACTCCCTTTTGTGTTTTTTTCTTTTTCCTCTGATATGGTTATGTGTGGATGCAGTTGGGGATTTTCAAAAGTCCAGTCTCTCCTTGCAACTAAAGCACAGAGAAGAAAAAATGGAGTCAGAATTTGGTGGGGAGAAAATAATAACCCAGTAAGTAAGACTACCACAGGAAGAAGAAATGAGAAGGAACTGTAGCAGCATGTTAATTAACATTTATAACATTTATCTTTGACAATCACAAAACATGTTTTAAAACATTATGCCTCATTCTTCAATTATCTACAAAACATCATTTTACTAGGTTCCTTCTATGTAGCTGTTTTACATTTCAGTCTTTCAATATATGCAACACTGTAAAATTCATTTAACTCTGAATTGTTTCTCTTCCTTTCTAGCTTGTTTTTCCATAGGAACTACCCCTGTACAACCAAGCCATCTGCCCGTCTGCCTCCCAGCTCCTTCAGTGCAACAGCCAACCTATGCCAAATTTGAGAGAGGTCCAATGTTCTCAAAGATGCTACGTTCTTACAAGCTCAGTGAAAAATTAGCAGCCTGAAAACAGAATGAAGCTCAATTTAGTATCTCATGGTGAGTCAAAGACAGATCCAACTCAGTGTCTCTATTTGAAGAGGCAGCAGCCATCTGGCCACTGTGTAGGCACATTTTGGCTGGTTTGTCAAGACACAGAATCACAGAATCCCAAAATCACTGAATTATTAATGCTGGAACAGATCTCCAAGAGCAGCTGTGACTGATCACGCCTTGGCAACAAGATCATGGTACTAAGTGTCATGTCCGGTCATTTCTTGAACACCTCCAGCAACAGTGATTCCACCTTCCTGGACAGTCCATGCCAATGTTTAACAACCCTTTCCATGAAGAAATTTTTCCTGGTGTTCAACCTGAACCTCTTCTGGCACAGATTGATGCCATGTCCTCTCGTCCTGTTGCTGGTTGCCTGGGAGAAGAGACCAAACCCCACCAGGCTACAACCTCCTTTCAGGCAGGTGTAGAGAGTGATAATGTCTGCCCTGAGTCTCCTTTTCTCCAGGCTAAACACCCCCAGCTCCCTCAGCTGCTCCTCACAGCACTTGTGCTCCAGACCCTTCCCCAGCTCCATTGCCCTTCTCTGGACTCACTGCAGCACCTCAATGTCTTTCTTGCAGTGAGGAGCCCAGAGCTGGACACAGCACTCGAGGTGTGGCCTCACCAGTGCCCAGTACAGGGGGACAATCCCTGCCCTGCTCCTGCTGGCCACACCATTGCTGATCCAGGCCAGGATGCCATTGGCCTTCTTGGCCACCTGGGCACACCCTGGCTCATGTTCAGCTGCTGTCACCAGCACCTCCAGGTCCTTTTCCACTGGGCACTTTCCAGCCACTCTGCCCCAGCCTGTGGCACTGCCTGGGGTTGTTGTGATCCAAGGGCAGCACCCAGCACCTGGCCTTGTTGAACCTCACACCATTGGCCTCAGCCCATGGTCCAGCCTGTCCAGATCTCTCTGCAGAGACTATACATAGAGCTGTGAATCAGTGACAGGAAGCACTGAATATTTTCTATGTAAGACTGGTGGGGAAGCAGCTGAAGATGAACCTGAAGAAGAGCAGATCCAGGGCCTGTAAAACACACAACCACAGGAAGCCAGACTTCATTCATTTTGCTGCTCCTCATGCTCCACCAATTAATTTTAAAGAAATTACCAATTTGTTAAGGAGAAAAAGCAAAGGAGAATCACTGGTAAATTTTGGACTCAATACCAGATCATCAGTGGGTTTAGTTAGTTATTTCACTATAAGAAGGAGTACCAGCACAGACAAGACACTAGGAAATTCCATCAAATCCAGAAAACTCAATGAAGAGATGACAGCATTATACAAACATACCTGTTGTGTCAGCTTTTCCCAATGCATAGTCATCATTTTACACCATCCTTATTATATGTAAAAGATCACTGTACAGACTAAAATATTTGAGCTGATTAAATTTATATTAATTTAATTCCAGTTTTAAAAATCATTTTTATTTACACTTGATGAAGGACCTTTCTTTGTTTGTGTCAATATTGCTGCTAGCCTGTTTGTAGCTTAGACATGTGTAGCTCTTTGTATCACTTTCAGCTAATTACAGGACCAGGTTTTGAAATGCACTGACCCGAGAAACCTGATGGGAAGTCACAAGGGATTCTTAAGTTGAACCCCACACTCTTATGTTATTATTCCCACGCTCTAAAAGCAGCATTTAATAAAATTTCATTCTGCAGCAAGTTTGGGCAGTGTTCTGTGAAGGCTGTGTCCTGCATTTTTAAAAGCAAGTCAAAATACTTTCTTGCTAAGTGGTTCCAAAACAGCATGGGTCTGTGAGTGTGATTTTGTGTTGTACTTACCTGAGACAGAAACTCCACCATAGTGGATTCACATCTGCTGCCAGCTGGGCCCATTTATTGGATGTTAGAAAAAACAGTAGAATATGGAGCCACAATAGAAAAACAATCTGTCAAGACAAAGATATAGATGAATATAACCCATCAAAACTTGAAAACAAAGTAAGCATTGTTGCAAAAGCAACGGGAAAATGTGTCTGTTGGGTAACTGCTGTGTGGCAGTAAAATGTCAGAAAATTCGTTTTGCCTGAAGCTGCAGGAAAGTGTGATAATATGATTTCTGTGGGACTGTTTATGTGAGAACTGAAGATAACAACAAAAAAGAAGTCATCAAACAACAGAGGAAAAAAACCCTTGGTATTGACATCCACAGGTGGTTGTCTGGAGAAGAAAATGCATGCAGCGCCCGTGCTGCAGAGCACCTGAATACTTACACAATACTTACACAACTCTTTGCTGGGAGGCAGTGGCTTTATATTTTTAAAAAAATTACAAATAAAACCAGTAAGCTAGTGTGTTAGACACATGAACTCAATATACACAGTCCAAACCAGCATTAGACATCTGAAAAAAATTTTCATAGTTGCTACTGATGTGGGCCTGGAGCTGCCTGTGCCAACCAAAAGGAACAAGGTCTGTATCATGAAAGGGATAAAAGGGATAAAAGTTGGTTCCCAGCAGGGGGCTGCAGGACAGGGCCAGTCTCCATTCACCATGGACTGCCAGCCCTCCCCAGTCAGTGACTCAGGTAACAGCTAAGCCAGCTCAGCAGTTTTCCCCAGTAAGCCCTGGAGGTTCCTCAAGAGGAGAATATATTTTCCCTTGCTTTATGCACCCTTGCTTTTTGCTTTTTCTGCATGGAAAGAGCAGAACCCTCACCTGGCTTACTGAAGTCTTGACCCTAGTTCTCCGGAGAGCACCCTACATTATTGTTTAGTGCCCTCTTGCTCCTTCAATATTTTTGCAAAGAGCCCGTATGGCTCACAGGAGCCATACTCTCCTCCTTTGGACTCTCCTCTGGGATTGGAAGGGTACATTTTCTCAGTCAGAGGCAGAAGATTTAAACCTGGATCTCCCCAGTATTATATCAATGCCCCAGTCACCATCCTTACCTAACCACACCAAGACTTTCCCAGAGTATATGGGATTTGCAAAGCTGGTGGCAAGTTGTAGGCTAGAGCTGGATCATTTGATACCCTGAATTGCCAGCCTGGGCTCTCCACTCCATTCAGCAGAGAGAAAATCCAAGGCAAGACCAATGAAAGGCCAGTCTGATTTCAGCATCCTCTAGTGAAAGGCGGCACTGCCAGAGCTCCTACTGGACTGTTGAAGGTTTGGTGAATTCTGGTGCATGTCATCAACTATGCAGGTGATTCCAGGTCCTTTTTGTGCTTCAACATCAGAGTGAAAGAGCTCATTAGTTGCTCTTCAATTTTATCAGTGGCTACAGCCAACACACAAGATTTCACAGGCTGAGCAATGCCCCAGTGACAACAGTGCTTGCTCCCATTACACCCCCGTGAGAAATCCCTCTGAGTCAGGTTTGAAGGAGCAAATTGACACAGAGGAGTCACTTCCATTCAGAGAGGCTATGGATTTGCTGTGTAGCTATCTGCATTTCCAGCACCCATTCTATTTTCAAAGGATGTAGGAGTCCGGTTTGCCTGCCCTAAAGCAAGAGAGGCCATGCCATTTCCTGTGCCTGTGGAATCTTAAAAGGCAGTTTGCAGAGACTTTGAGTCAGGCATCTCTCCAATCACATGCTTCTGTGGAACCTATTAGTCACTTGTGTCATCTGTTCTAGCACGGGACAAAAAGTTGAGCTCAGTGAAATACTTTGTAAATACAAGTATCTCCTAATTGGAAAACAACTTCCATTCCTCTATGGAAACCGTAAACAAGAAAATAAAATACCTTCTTGAGATGCTTGCTGGATCCACCGTTGGTATTTCTCAAGCACAAGCTGTCAAGTATAACCAGTTGGATGATTTATCCACACAGCATCCAAAACACATTTCCAGTTACAGCTGCTCTGCACTTGCTAAAGAAGGGCAGTCAGTCTCAGTGGACTCTGCACTGGCTGCACAAACAACTGGCTTCATGATTTTTGCTTTCTTTTGTTTATTATATGAATAGCTAAGAAAGAAAGTGGTCCATGTCTTGCATACCATAAAAGAATGTGAAGACAAAATACATTTTACTATTTCTTTCAAATTATTCTACAGTTAGCTGTGTGTAGCAGGGTGAGTGTGTTTTTTTCCAAAGTAGTAAGAGCTGGAAAAGTTGCCAACAGCAGCCATGCTGTTCCTTGAAATAGACTTATCAGCTCCAAGAGGCCTGGAGTTAGAAACTTTCAATCATTTGGAGTAATAGAAACTTTGTGTTCCAAAATCTATGCACAGGAACATCTTCTAATTGAACTTTCCCATAAAATAAACCTATATTGGTGACCTGTGGCCAGTGAGCAATTAAACCATGTAATAGCTCCATAACAGAGACAAGTGAATTCCTAGGCAGTCAGACTTGCTAAAGAAAATGACAGCACCCACAATGGAGAATGACTTAAACTGTCACTGAGGTAATGGGCAAAGCTGCATTCAGGTGTGTACATCCATCCTATACAGATTCTAACTCTAGTGCCTAGAACTCTACAGATTCTAACTCTAGTGCCAGAAGAGATGCACTGTTTACAACTATTACAATTTCTGAGAAAAGGTCTGATTTCTATATGTGCTTATATATTATTCTTCTCTGTTTGTGTTTCTTAAAACAGAAGGTTGGTTGGGTTTTTTTTAAAGGAAGCCAAAACTCTAAAGCAGAACATGTACATATGGGTTTCTTAGCAAAGTACTGCCCTCTGCTCACACCTGCCAGCCTGAGAATTCCCCAGCAGTGTGGCAGTAGGCAATCTGTGAAACTGGTTTAGGGCTCCACTGTCTGACAGAGCCTGAGAGCAACTCCTTCAGCTGCGCTGAAGATGCAGGAGAGGACCTCTCTCTGGTGGTGGGAGCAGCGCAGAGACGCCAGGCACTGAACTCTCATCCTCTGTCTGTGCAGCAGCCCAGTGTGACATGAAATAGGCAGCTAAATGTCCCAGGTCTGCCAAACACAGCATAAGCTGCAGCTGAGCTCAGTGTTGAGGGAATAAGCTGCTGCTTCCTGAGCTGTGGAGTCACTGAGGGGCACCATGAGCCCACCATGTTACAATCTTTCAGGCTTTCTGAGGAACCAGTGAAACGGAAATTAGTTTAACGTGTCTTTAAGTGTAACTTGTGGGTTCAGATTAGGGTGGGCCATTACAGAGTTCAGTGGTGACCAACTATTACCTCCCTCCTGGCACTTGAATGGCACACACAGAAGTACTGGTCTTGTGAGGGCAGATCCCATGCTCAGAACCAAGAAGATGTCTCTGAATCATAGAAATTAGCACCACAGGGAAGACTAAATTAACCTAAGTGCTACAAACAAAAACAAGGTGATTTAAGGAAAGAAAATGGGCACTCACTGATAATTGTACTGCAGCATTCCTATAAGCATATAGGACCTTCAATGTCTAATACAGATTGAGAGAGTCTATGAAGAAGGCAGTTGTGTTCTAGTTGATTCATCCCACTTCTTATTTCTACACTGGTCTAATCTTATCCTAGTGCTGCTTTTCAACAGTGTTTTGTGCAGCCATGTGTAAATGAGATCAGCTCTCCACCTACCCTCATTACTTTTCAAGGACTAAGCTCAGGTCCATCTTTGTCTGTTAGCTAGCTCAGTGCTCAAAATTCAAGACCACTGTTCCCTTACTTATATATATATTTTTCAGTTTCTGCAGATTGCTAGATTTACCATGAATCATTAATTTCAATTACAGTCAGTCAAAATCCAAAGCAATCCTGTCCCTTTCTGCACTTTGACCAAGACACTGGGAATTTTTAAGGTAATATTCTATGCCAACAGACATTAACATCTGAGTTAAACCCTAGGCAATTTAACTCAGCCAGTCTGGGTGATGGTTATATAAAGAAGGATTTTATTGATTTGATCTGATGAATCCCTCAGGTGGACTTCTTGAAAGTTAACATTCAAACATTTATTAAGTTAACATTCAAAATGTTCATGCCATAGAAGATTTACTTCTACTAGAGCTCTTGCAAGCTGAAGACGGAAACAAAAGAAAAGGCAAACTGAGCTTCTAAGTCTTGACACCCCTCTCTAAGCAGGACTCTCCTTTCTAGTGGGAACAAAGCTTGGCACTTTTCCCAAGCAGTGTGGCGGATCACAGCAGCTTGCCTAAGACACAGCCCAGAAAATGACCTCTGCCTTTCAAACTAACCCACAGGTCTGCTTCCAAATGACCTTCCCGTTTCTAGAAACGCCATCTAAACCCAGAAAGCTTGTGTCTGTAATCCTCCTACCTCCCCCTATCTCTCTAACCAACCCCTTCCTCAGCACTCACTGCCAGCAAAGCAGCTTCCTCAGTGACTTTGCATGTCTCGAAACAACTTCCTACATGCCTTTCCCTTAAAGATTCAATTTCATTGATATGGACTTGACTGTCTATACTTGTATATGAAATGTGAGCTCTTAATTACTCATTTTTTTATTCTCTTGGGAATTTCCTCACCAGTGTGCTTTCATGCAACACATACAAATGTATCTATGCAAGATAGAGCATATGATCTGGAGCAAATCACTGTGATCAGTCACACGTTATACATCACACAAATTTATTCTGATCTATTGTCCGTGTTCTTGCAAGAAGTTCTGACACTCCCATCCCGTATCAATGCTCAGTCTGCTTCTCCTTTGTTTTTCCTCAACAAATTTATGTAAACTAATGCCCCTCTCACTGTGAAGCCATGCAAATGCTTTGCAGCAAAAACCTCAGTCTGCAAATAACTTCATGTCTAGCAGTGCCTACCAGCATGTATAAAGCATTCCCACAAAAACAACCAAATACAAGACTGGAAATGAGGAAATGATCATGTAAAGCAAGCATTTCACCACACAGAATCTCCCTACAAGCAGATGTGAAAATATAGATTTCACTAGTTGCAATGAAAGAACATTTTGTTCTGAGACTGCATTTGGGATACGCAAGCTCTGGCAGGAATTATTTCACTTGAAATAAGTAAAGATAAATTAATACAGTTTCCACTGAATATGCCAGAACAATTATTTTCAGCCTGTTTAAAAATATTCCCAGAATGTACTTCAACATAGCACCACAACGACTGACTTGAAAAAAGTGGTGCAAGCAGGAGGGAGGCCACGTAAGTAGATTATTCACTGAATTTGGCATTGTAGAAGATAGTAAAGGCTACTGCAGCAAAAGTTATAGCTGGCCCTTACTGGTATTTCAATAAAAGGGTTTATGACCATTTCTGTCCTATTTTCTCTTCTTCCCAAACCAATCTTTTCTGAACTGTAGGAGGGGGACACAACTCGCTACTGCTGACAGATTTTAGTGTTTAGGACGCTGATTCATGGTGTAGGGGAAGCTGCTCCCCAGGGCCACCAGTATTTCTGATGTCTCAAGAGGAAGTTCCTTACCTCAAGCTACAGGAACAACTACCAACCAGCTAAGTTCTGCTTGAGAAGAAAAATCAGGTTGAACAGTGCATTTGGAGTGAGGCTGGAGTGAGTGGGTACTTTTGATCAAGATAAAAATGAAAGATGAAACAGCATTTATGTATTAACATTAATATATTTAAGAATTTGGCACTTTAAAATCAGGTGCAGTTAATCACAGAAAATCTTTCTGAAATAAACCCAATGGAGTCCTATTTGAGCAAGTTAAAATCAATGCATTTATTTTTATGTTGCATTCCACAAGTGCTGGATGTGGCCAGGTCAGGTGCACAATGAGGTGTCTCTCCTTTTTCAGCCATACACACTGAGTTGAACTGGGCACAGCACAACAGCCATACCAGCACATGTGCAATTTGAAAAATACAACATCAGAAAACTCAGAAGAATTTTGTTACTGGCAATGGGATCGTCTTGTGTCTCTGAGCATCACAGGTCTTCACAGAAAGCACAAAGACATTAAGTGTATGGATATAAACAAAACAGTTTATTGATTTAACAGATGTTTACAAGGCACTTTCATGTTGCAGTTTAGAACTCCATTTGGCAAAAAGGGGAATCCTTCATAAACCCCACCTTCACTAAATAAAACACACAACTTCAAGGTCAAGTGAAACAACCAAAATATCCAAGCCAGATTCTGACCATAAAACATGTATGTTCCTAGAATCACAAAAGAATTCATAAACATTAAATGGGGTGGTTTTTTGCACTTTCTATATTGACTGTAATTTAGGAATCCAGTATGAGATTCATCCTAGCTAGTTTTTATCATCTCAAAGCTGGACATCTAGCTAAGCCAGAGCAGACTTCTCCCACCAAAATGAAATATCCATGTACGAACAAGCTAAGCTGTCCTCTACTAAAGACTATTCTGTACTGTCCACAGGGAGTTTACTTTAACATAATCAGATTTTTTTTTTTTTTACTAGGGATTCAGGGTGGAATTTTAAAGCAAAATTTGTATGTAGTTACCAGTTACAATATTACCTCTGTACTTTGCATTAAACCAAGTAATCACTGATTAGCAATAAACTTAGATCCACAAAAAGTTTCATTCCATAATATGGCAGGCATTTTGGCAGTTGTCTCACAGCAGCAAAAACTGAGGACAAAAACTGAACGCTGGCACACTTCACTGATTAATTAGGTGTTCAGGCTGATTTTAACTATAAAAAGAAAAACAAAACTGAAAGCAAATCCATCAATGCTTTCAAAATTGAGCCAAATGCTCAAGATTCAATCCCATAATGGCTAATCTACTTGAAATGAACATCTGTTGTCAACCAAAACCATTTCAGAAACAAAGATTGCAGCCCCTTATGCTAAAGCCAAAAGAGCCAGCACAAATTCTACCTTTTTTGAGGTTTTCATTTTCTGCTCACAGCATGCAAATGCTCAAACTCAAGAATACCCATTCAATTGTGAAGTTCCAATGGCACTGCAGTTTTTTTGACTGTCACTGTTATGTAATGGTTTCATTTTTTACATCACCAGCACTATATCAGCCTTATGTTCCATCTCCATTGCACACTGAGCACCACAAATTTGGGCACACCTGTCTTTACACCAATACATTTAGCAAAATCTCATGAAGCACATATTCCATTTCCGTATTTTTGTTCAGCCTGTCACAAGCTGACAGTGTGGATTTTGTAACCAGACTCCAGGAGTTTTCAGCAGTGCACTATTTCTGTACCAAACTGTAGGCACACTGCTTGGTACATATTGAAGAATGAGGTGTCTTTTGCTGTTGACAGGAAGGTCTCGAGGTAGAAAAATGTGAGACAGGTTTCTTTACATGGCAGAAAATGTTGGGATTAAAGTTCTTTACTCCTCCTTGGAGTGTGGCCTGGAGAAGGTGTTGAGGGACCAGGCTGTGCTATTGTCCAGAAGGCTTTTGAGGCAGGCTGCATCTGATCCAGCTGGGATCTGGACGAAGCTGGTGTCTGCTCGGTGTTAGTAGAAGCAGTCTCAGGAACTGGACAGAGACCTACAGTTGTACCTCCACAAAGGGTGCAGGGGTGACCCTGTGGTGGCTGACAACGCCACCTCTCTGGCTAAGAGTCCCAAAGACCTCCTTTTGGAAAGCAAAAAGGGTCCACCATTCTACAGTGGACCTTACAGACCACTGTAGACCTTACATACAGTGATGCACCTGAGACACCTGAATACCCAGAGCCCTCTACACTGATCACACACTTGAACTCACACACTGGCCAGCAGGGAAGAAATGGTAATGGCAGACATAAAAAGTGTGTTACTAGGTTCTAATACATTTTAGCTAGAGCATATAAAGAGTTCATATCTTTAGTCTCTCGTGCTCTAATAACTTGACCAGCTGAAGATGTTGCTTACATATTTTCCAGTGACATGGACCACACTTCTTGCAGTGGGCTCTGAAAAATGCACCACAACCATGTCTGCCCATGGCAGAGGTGGTAAAGGTAAGAAGGACTACCCCCACTGCTCCTGTGTTCAGCTCCCAGAACACAGCAGTACAATTTCCCACAATTCTATAAATGACAGAAACATTTCTATAAATGACAGAAACACACTTAATCATCAACAATTAAAAAAAATCATCCAAAACAAAGCAGCGTGAAACAAATAGACCAAGGACCTTGAGGCCCATAAATCCACTCTATAAAAGTGAAAAAGGCAGTACCTAGGCCTAAATAAAAATGGTATTCCAGTATTTACTGACTGAACACAGTGCTGAGACTGCTGAGAACAGTGTTTTCACAAAGAGGCTGGCTGGAAGCTGTGACAATATAAAGGTACAAAACAGATTGGAAGTTCAGTATTAATAAGAGACTGGTTATGATCACAGCACTATTCCCTTGAAGTCAGCTCATTCTTTGAAGTCAACAGGAATTTTATTATTTGTTTTCAGTGGAAATAAAACTCGACCTTAACTGAAGACTGCACATCACTACTGAGCTTGGATTTCCAAAAATACAAAAATATTCCCTTTGCACAGAAATTATTGCACATTTTATCACTAAAGCAAAGCTGAAGTATGTAATACTTGGTAGTAGAGTATAAGGCACATTGGTTCAGTGTTCTGGAAGATTCAGGGTAAACTGTGAAACTTCAAAAGAAGATACATACTACATGGCAGGATTACTTCTGTCAGTAGCTTCAGGACACATGACAGTATGCAGCACAGGACCTGATTCTACTGCCAGCTGCTTGAATACATAGACTCCAGAGAAAGTCGTCTTTGCTTCACTGAAAGCAGAATTTACCCCCTTCACAGGAGCAGGATATTTTATGCACATCCAGACATAATCTAAGCCTAAAGGTAATTCAGCAGACAGGCTGATTGACAGATACACTGTGCTTGCCATGTGGAGTAGAGGTAATGGATACATTTTACCAGTTTTCAGACACTAAAGGCTAGGGTTCAGCATCAAATAAGGACAAAACAAAACCAAGAGAACAAACAACATCTCACAGTATTCTACCAGAATCCTTATTCACAGCTGTATCATTGTTGCTGGCTTGAATTCTGGATGTCCAGTTCAGTGACTCATCAAAATAGGCACAGCTTTGTTTCTTTAGTATTGGCCTCTGAACAGCCTTCAGGTCAAAATTACATTATTGAAATTAGCACCATGGAAATTACTTATAGAGACAACTTAAGTTCTTCAAAAAGAAGTAGTGATTCTGGAAATAATACAAAACCTTTAAAGCAAAATTAGTTTTTAAAAAAACCTCAAAAAGTTCTATTAGAGATATATGATCCATGATGGAAGATTCTATTTTACCTGTCATAGGAAATAAAAAATACTGCATACATAGGGTGTACTCAAAATCTATGAGGCCAAATTCCCCACTGAATTAAATGAGAATTTTGCTGACATACCAACTGAAAATCTTCTTTTATGGCCACTGAAATCGGTAGGATTATTATTATTCATAAAAATTATTGTTTCACAGGTATTTAGATTCCATCTAACGCACATTATTTCATTTGCCCTATAATAAATGAATGTAATACAGAAAAAATTATATGTCAACTCTCTTTTCTATACTACATCAATTAGCATGACCAAAACTGGTGTAACTATACCCAGTACTGATTGCGCTTCAAAGTTGGGTTTGTTTTTCGACAATATTGGATCATTTCAGGATCAAGATTTAAAAAGCTGTTTTTCAGATGCCTTTCTATAGTTGGAGAAACCACTGTAGGAACCAGCTGCTCATGTCTTACTGCCATGAATGTTGAGGCTGTATTTCTCTCAGCCCCCTTCAGGAGAGGAGTCACTGTGACAGTGGGCACAGTCAAGCTCCGTTCCAGACATCGATCTGGACTACTGAGGACTGCATCTGTTTGACTTTTGACAAGAGGTTTTGTCTTCTCTTTCTTCTGACACATTAACAAAATGCACACAGAAGTGACAGCAACAATGAGCAGCACAGACACCAGGACCAGGGGGATAATGATGTACCAAAGGTTGCTTTCACCTGCCTCCTCTCTGGGACTCTTGGCATTAACCTGGTTTGTAGTCTTCAACTCCTCAGATACACTTGTTACCACTGCGAGATTTAGCAATGGGCCTTCCTCATGTAGATTTCCCCAGTGACTCTGCCCTGCCCACACAGTTGGTTCAGTCTTCTGTGGTGCTACTGCAGGCTCTTCGTTCTGTGAGGAGAATGGTGCCCCATCCTTTGAGGTAGAGTGAGCCTTGAAAGTGGCCGTGCTGGTTACAAAAGGCACTTCTGCTGTAAAACCCTGCACAAGTGGAGGACTGTGTGGCACAACAGAGTACTGAAAACAGCCAACGGCAGGCTGCACAGAATCTGCCCTGAGTATAAATGTAAATGAGTCATTCAACACATCAATGCCTGTCATATTTGTGTCTATGTCTAGAAGCAAAACACCACTATCAATGTCAGCCTGGGTAAATGTCTGAGTATCTTCAAACACTGCATCACTCACAAACCTTTTCTTTACAATCCTTCCATGAGAGGGGGGAACTATCACTTCAAATCTAGGATTACTGTTTGTCAAATTGGCTAGCTCAGAAGCATCCAGGTCACTGCTTCCAAATTTATAAGCAGCTTGATTTGAAATCTGCAGGTCAGGTACAATTTGTACTAAAGGCTTCACTGTGATGTTCAGCACTTGTCCTGTTAGATTCCTTTCTGCAGTGAAAAGCATAAATTCCAGTACTTCATTGGAAGCACTGAGATTTGTCAGATGGTAAGAAAGCCTTCCTGAGTCCAAATCAGCCTGCTCAAATTTAGTAACCGGCACATTTCCAATCATGAGGTGCCCATATTTGAGTGGCTGAGTTATCTCATAAGTAATATTAGTGCTTTTTCCATTTGTGACACCTGCAAGCTGAACGTCAGTAATAGTGACAGATGTCTGGCCCTGTGGCAGTGCAACATTGGTAAGGTTGACTAGGACAAGAGTGATTGGTACGACTTCAAGACTAAAGAGTTTGTATAAAGGGCGATGTTTACCATCAGTCACACTGAAATAAAACACCCCAGAAGATGAACTTCCATCCTGTACAAACCAGACTTTACCACTGTCAACGTCAGCTTGTGTGAAATCTTTTATAGAGACACTGAGATTGCTTTTCATTGCTAAGTAACCATTATTGGGGTTGCTAACAATGGTGTATTTCAGCTCAGCTGGGGCATTATCTAAGTCTTCAACTTTCAGATTCTCTGCCCCCAGCATTGACACGTCTCCCTGCAGGACTTTCAAGTGCAGTCTTTTAGTCTTCAGCTCTGGAGATTGGTCATTCACTGGGAAAACAGTGATATTAAACATCTCCTCTAAAACTTCACTATGGGGCTTTGTAGCAGGCTTGCTCTTTAGGTTTAACCAAACAGCAAAAGTGAAATTGTCATTAAGAGATTCAGAATTATCATGTATATACATAATTCCAAATTTGTTCAGTATGTATTGGGAGAAGTTAGGTTTCTCTTTGGTAACATTTCGTTCTCCAACAAAAATCATGCCATGTTGGGGTAAAGATACAACCTGATACCACACTTCATACATGGAGCGCTGTACGTCAGGTAGCTTAATCAATAGGTTTGAAGCATCTAAATTTGTTTTGTTGATTAACACTCTACCTCCTTCCTGGACTATGGCACCTGGCAGAAACAAAGAGAATCTTAGAAACTGAACATTTTATAGTTGCACTATGTCAGAAATTACATATCAAACACTGAAGATGGTCAGAAAATTTTCTCCTTTGACATATCCTTGATTTCCACATCTCATGGCTAAAAATATGTTACCACTACTTTTAAAATACAATAACATGTAAGAGACAAGATTTTTGACTGATGTATACACTAAGATTAAAAAATTATCAATATCTCAAAGCTTCTGGCTCTGTTTTTGCCAACCACTATAGAAAACAAAATACCTTCTACAGCAGTAGGAAGCATCAAACATAGGTAGTTAATCTCATTTCTAAAGATGCAGTGAATGAAGCTTTCCAAGCTATTATCTACACTACTCTCTGTCTCAGAAGTATTCTAGTCACTGCTTAATGAAGAGAAAGAGACCTTTATTTTCTCAGCTCTTTAATGGAACTGTGACAGATCCAAAGCAATCTGGAGCCCAAAGAATGAAGCATTTTTACCTGTATTTGCTAGAAGACGACTATTCCAATCATGCCTGGCACTTTCATATGAAATGACAACATGGAACACTTGGATATCCAGAGCTGATGGTGGAGAGGAGACAGTAAATGTAAAGAAATCTTCTGCACTCCAGTCAGCTAACTCAGCATGTAAGTGTTCATATACGACCACACCTTCATCAACCTGTTCCAGGTAAAGAAAAGACATAAGGATAAGAGTAAAACTTATTATAAATAGAGGAGTGTTAAGGACAGAAAACATCTTGAGAACACTGTTCAAAGAGGCCTTTGTACCTTACTCCATGCACAGTGAATACAGAATCACAGTATTGTTCAGGTTGCAAAAGACCTTTAAACTCAAATCCAACTGTTAATCCAGAGCTGCCAAATTTACCACTAAACCACGTCCCAAGTACCACATCTACACATATTTTAAAATATTTAGGTTGGTGATTCAACCACTTATCTCAGCAATCTGGTTCAGTACTTGGCCATGCTTCACATGAAGAAAGGTGTTGTACTATTCCATTTAAACCTCCCCTGGCACAACTTGAGGCCATGTCCTCTCATCCTACCGCTTGTTACGTGGGAGAAGAGCCTGACCTCCACCTGGCCACAACCTCTTCTCAGGCAGTTTAGAGAGTGATAATGTCTGCCCTGAGCCTCCTTTTCTCCAGGCTAAACACCCCCAGCTCCCTCAGCTGCTCCTCACAGCACTTGTGCTCCAGACCCGTCCCCAGCTCCATTGCCCTTCTCTGGACTCACTGCAGCACCTCAATGTCTTTCTTGCAGTGAGGAAGAGCTGGACACAGCACTCGAGGTGTGGCCTCACCAGTGCCCAGTACAGGGGGACAATCCCTGCCCTGCTCCTGCTGGCCACACCATTGCTGATCCAGGCCAGGATGCCATTGGCCTTCTTGGCCACCTGGGCACACCCTGGCTCATGTTCAGCTGCTGTCACCAGCACCTCCAGGTCCTTTTCCACTGGGCACTTTCCAGTCACTCTGCCCTAGCCTGTGGCACTGCCTGGGGTTGTTGTGACCCAAGGGCAGGACCTGCCCCTGGGCCTTGCTGAACCTCACAGCATTGTCGTGGGCCTGTATGTACACTGAGATTATATTGCATTTATTTTTCTCTTAAGATGGACTCTGTGTTGCCAGATAAGCTTACCTGAAAGTGGGTGAAATGGTACTGGGCGTGAATGCCTACTAAAATCCCTATGTGAAGAGCAGAGATATATAACAAGAAACTGTCTCAAACTAGCAATGGTAATGGTGATCATGAGCTCAGTTGGACTGTATTTTCAGTACATCAGAGTGACATTTGTCTTAGGGGTTTTTTTGTTTGGACACTAGTAGGGCTGGACTCCTTGTCCTGAAAAGGCACATGAAAGGCTGAAGGCTGGAAAAGGACTTTGATGCAGTTACTTCCTGTGAACAGCAAAGGATACTTGGTAAGAGACTAAGAAAACCAGAAGTGTAAAGACCACTGGTATTACTCTCACTGATAAGCAAAGAATTGATGGAACCACACAGTGGAAAATTTCGACATCACAGCAACAAGGGGATTCCTAAAAGACAGGAAGGAATCTGTTTTGTCCTATCCCTGCCTGCATGGACCTTGCAGATCATCATACTCAAGAGAATCTAATCAGTCCACTGTGAATAATCAAGCTTCAAAATATTGCAAGATACAGCAGTAAATCTCCAGAGAAACAAATGCACCTACAAGATAAAAGCATTTGTCTCTTTAGACTGCAAAAAAAAAAAAAAGCAGTATTTTCAGATTATTTCTCACCAGCTGGAACTATACCTGAATTTTAAGATCAATACCATAATACACTGGAACTGCAATAGAATTCCTAATGACAGCAAGACTAGAACACTTATTGAATCTCATCCAGTACATTCAGCATCTGGTTTGCTTGATAATTAATTCACTGGCCTGGAGAGATGACAGTTAAACCTGTTAAATACTTGGCAAGTTCCCAGGCAACCACTGACCTGACCTGCATGTGTTAGTTTGTAATTGCCAGAGCGAACCTTGTGTGAGATGGCGCTGGCTCTAAATTTATTATTTTAACACACTCCTCACATCCTGTAAACACCTTGAAGGGACTCATTAGCACACATTTCTATCACATATGCCTGAAAGATGTAAAAAGGAAAAAAAAAAACCCTACTGTTATCACAGATGAAGCATTTTAGTGGTATAGAATCTGAGGCGCGAATAGATAGAAATTGAATCCTGAAATTACTGCAACAGCCCCCATTGAGATCACCAGGGAAGCTGGGCTGTTAGGGTCAGTTTTTTCAGCAGCCTCAAAACCATCCCTCTTTTTTCTCTAAAAAATTCAGAGTGATATGATAAAATACTATATGCACATCTCCAAGTTTCTGCTTTCTCTATACTAATTTCATTCTTAATAGCTATTATAGGACAAACAAAAAAGGGTATGTTAGTTCAGGGTCATTTTCCAAAGCCTCTAGGACTTCAAGCTGAGGACAGCAAATTTTTGTAACAAGTACATGCACAATATACATCCTTTAAATTCAACACTGTTTAGTATGAATCTTGGCTGGTTGGTTGGGTACGTTTTTTTTATTGCAAATCCATGCCAATGTCTGGGCTAAGAACAGAATGGAATTGGTGAGGATTTGTGTTTACCTCTGCAATGACTCGAAATATAATGACAAAGCTGTGGTTTGCTGCAAGATGAAAATACTTCTAAGATATCCTAGAAAGTACTGCAGAGAAAATCAAAAAGCAAACATCATGTTGAAAACCTCCCGTGTTACTCAAGAGTGTTTAATGTGCAAATAATTTTCTTACATTAGCTGAACAACATCTGTTCAAGAAAAAATGTCTTGGAATGCAATAGTAATTTCAATTCTTTTTTTTTCCTTTGGCAAGAAATCCATAAACCACAGGGCACAGGGAAGAGTTCAGCACCCCAGCAACAGTGATAACTACTTTTATAAGCTAGCAGCACAGTACTTTTCCAAAGTGAAATTTCAAGTTCCTCAACACAGAATTAGGTCAATGAAAACCCAAAGACCTACACTAATGCAAAATTTTTTTCAATTCAAATCAGATTTACAAGCTTATTACCAAACAGAAACTAAATGCCTTGGTCTCCATTACATGGAAAATGTACAATGTTTGTAACATAAATGCAGTTTTCTCACTCACTCACTCACTCATATTTAACTCTCTGATTACAACACAATGGACTGAAAGTTTATTTAGGATCCTTTTTTTCTCCCTTATATCTCATTCTCTATCTCTAGAATAAACAGCAAGCTGGTTTTGGTACCTTAATTCCACATTCAAGAAGTCACTTAGCTCTACTTGTTTGAAATTATGATTTCAATGACTAATTGAAATATCTCCAACAGACATGAAAAGCATACATATTATTACAGGTCAAATCCCTACAAAATTTACAAAGTTCAAAGGAAAGTTAGCTATACATTAGTGAAAACTAAAGCTAGGGAGAGTAAGTGGCATGTTCTGACATGGTACTGTCTGATTAACACAAATAATGGTCATATCCATAGGCAAAAGAAGTGACACTTCAAAACCCTAGCTGAAAGATTTTCTGTCTAATATGCTTAACTGTTTCATCTGATACTCATAAAAATCACACACATTGGGATCAGAAGGGAACAGTGTCATTATACAGTTCACCTCTTTCATAAAACAAGACAAAACTCAGCAACTTTTGAAACAGCTACATTTAAAATCTGTAAACATATGTTTTTCCATAAGGAAAGTCAGAAGATTGATCCCCTTTTGTCTCCCTCACTTCAATTTTCTGAGAATAGCTTAATGCATGCTGAAGATACAGTTATATTCAGATTCTGCACACAGACAATAAATTCCTTTTGCAAAAGAATTTTTCCACCAAGTTACATAAGCTGCCACGTTTCAGTCATTCAGCATGAGAACCTGTATTGCTTAGTACCACAGCCAATTCAGTCAATAAAAGTCATCCTGGGGACACCCACGAGGACTGTGTACAGCTGAAATGAATCTGATACTTGGACTTTTCCTAGAGAAAAAGGCTACTGCTTCTGCCAAAACCGAAACACTTCCTACCTCTGACTACTGGTTAATGGCACCAGAACAGGTCTTCTTGACAAATAGTGTTACAAGCAAAACAGTGGAAATTGCCAAGACCCTGCTAGTATCCAAGCAGGAGTACAAAGGCTCCTCTTGTGTTCATTACTAGATGCAAATGACATAGCTAATCTGGGTGATTGCACTTATGGGTCACATATGCCTGGTTACTTAACAGATATAAATGGATCACATAAAGAATAACCAACTCAGATACCCTTTGAAGTAACAATCTACCCCTCAACTAGCTATTATAAAGTAAATGCTTACCATAGACTGTGTAAAACTGAAGATCTCCTGAGTGGTGTTATCAGAATCTACTCTCATCAGCTTTCCAAGTTTTGGGGAAGTTGCAATCACAAAAGTTATAGTTCTGTTTCCTGCATTGGTCACATCATTGGTTACAGCTTTCAGATCATGTTGTGAAATAGGTTTCCTGGAACCTAAAAAATGTCAATTATAGGAAGAAGATTTACAAGAGCATTTTTTTCCAAAAGGTTAAGTTTTGTATGCACAACTCACACTCTCACCCAGGTAGTCTACTTAGCATTTCAATAATGTAGTATCAGCAGAGTTACTCTTTTTCTAGCTACCTTCTGGTGACAACCCTTCCATAGCTTTTTCAATCAAAAAGCCCATTAGTTGGATGTACCCTTGTTTTAAAGATGCAAAAAATGCAGTTCTCTTCAGCATATGTAATTGCTAATTACTGGCTTCTGCAAAAAACACACCAAGTATGGAATAGAGCATGTAAAAGAACTTTTGTTTCCACATCACATGTCTAGAACTGAACCCAAACTCCAATGTTTCTGGTATTCCCTGTCGCCACAGAAGACACTCATCGAGAAGAATTTCATTGAAAGAAGCCTCAACACAGCAAAGTTTCTAGTGAAAACATAAACCAAAGTCAATCATTAACAGAAGTATGCTTTATCAATATGAAATAGGATTTTCATTAAATGAAATTAAAATGTAAGTACTGAATTAAACAAATTAGGAAGAAGACCATATAACAAATAACAGCTTGAAATGAAATAATGTATTATTTATTAAGGTGGATGAAGATTGAGTGGTAACAAAATACTTTTAATACACAGCACCACACTAATCTAATTAAAGTTACTACCTTCTGTCTTAAAGACTGTAAAGAGCTTTCTGGCATTAGTCAAACCAAGACAATTTTTGACATTGCTGTGACAAAACCAAACCTAGTAATTTCCTAAAAGAAAAGAAGTTTTATCTGGCTTCTTTTTGATGCCATTTCAAGGTACACAATCAGCAAACTAAAATTCATGTTCAATTATAATTTTGGAGGAGTAACAGATTCCCATAATCCTATTTCCCCTGTATTTCCAGTTCTGCCTCCATTTTCACATTTTCTTTTTCCCTTGAGCAACAAGCTTTTATAGGTTTCATTACATAAATTAAAAGACTATATAGTAGTATATATCCTTGAAGTCTGAATTATCAATCCATCTTCAAAAAAGGATAATTTTCATACAAGAATAACACAAAATAACATATATATATTCAGAAGAAAAAAATACTGTAAGGACACTGAAGAAGAGGGATGATTTGCAGGCCATTATTAATACTAGGAGTCTGCTTGTTCACATCTGCTTGTGCTCTGGTTCAAATAACTATTTTGATACAGATTTGCTATAATAAGAACTTCTGCCTCTGCCTGTTTTCTGATTTTTACCTTCCCATGTCTCTCTGTGTCCATACTGTTTTGAAAAGTGAAGGAGTCCCTCAGGTGGAGAAAAATTCTCCCGCACAGTATCTAATTCAAGAAGTCTTCTTCCTCTGCCTCTCCTTTCTTTTCCCTTTTTTGTGTGACAGGCATGGAGGGAAGCATGACCTCGTGTGTACAGCAGATGTGGTCAAAGATGCACAACTATGCACAACAGTTTATCAGACCCCATAAATCTGCAAATGCAGATATTTATCAATAACCTGCTACTTATGCAAATCAGGCCTTATTGCCTTAACAGAGTAGGACAGAGTAACTCTGAAACATGGTCACACTGTAGTGATGGAAGTTACTGCTCCAATTTTTCATAACCATACCAGGGTATCACACCACTGCCATCACAGAGCAGGGCCATGGGGAGCAACGATGTCTGCCACAAAACTCCCTTGGTTCCTAACAGACCTGACCTCACTCACTGCACAGCACAGGCTGAAATACAGTCTGTACACACAAACAACACGTCTATCATGCTCTCCTGTAAAACAACTTCCTGCCCCAAACATCACACTGGGTGTGTGAACCTTCTCCTTCACCCAATCCTGACCTGAGAGTTGAGAACCTTCCCCAGCACCCACAGTAGCTCTCTGGTCTGACACCTCAATGAGGAGAGGAAGGTTATTTGCCAGCCAACAGACTGGGTGAAGGAAAACGAAGTGAGAACGCCGTCTGTGTGTCCCTGATCACAGGAGAGGTCATAACAACAACCCAACCCAAACACAGGCGACTCAACAGTGATAGAGGAGGAAGACACACAACAAGAGCAGGTGATGCTGAGTAGGACCAAGCTAATCAGTTCAAGTAGACCGCAACAGCAAAAGGTCAGTGCCTAATAATTTTGTTACACATTGTTACTGCCTATATTTAAGATGTGGAAAATGCTTTGGCGTGAGCATTCTGCCTATTGCTGCTAAACAGTTAAAAATCATCTCATCTACGGACTGATCTACAGACACCTCTGCTTCCAATTAACTACAAGTCAGGCTTCCTCTTCTTCTCAGAGAAACTCAGCTCATTCCTTGTTTGAGCAATTGCCTTCCTGAAGAAGCAAATCCTCACACTGCACATATCTAGCATACGTTAGAAAAAGCTAATATATCTAGCAGTCAATTTTCTGAGCACACTGAATAAAACAAGCTTCTGTTAAACAGAAAAAAAATCTATAAATCGCGTAAACTGATCTAGTACATCCAACACAAAAGAAGACAGTAGTACATGCTCTTATAAAATTGCAGAACAATGTGCTTTAGAGAATAGTTTACACCCAGTCATGAAGACGTGGTAAATTCTTCACAATAAATTCAATTTTTACTACCACAGAGACGACTTCTCAAGCTGGCTCAAAATAAACTTTTTTTTTGTAGTGCTATAAAATATAACAGGACACTGGCTCTTTTTTTAATATATATTAACCATTTGGCACTGTTATTGTTGTAATAGTCATTTCATGATGGCAAAATACAGCTGAATGCCATACAGCTCCAGAATGTCTTTAAAATATACCATAACGAGAACATGTGAAAAAGCTAGTAACACTTATTAACACCTAAAAGGAATTCTGCTAACCCAAACTAAGTGAGAATTCAAGAAAAAACTGCAACTTTGGATGAATACGGTTTGCAGAGCCGAAAGAAATACTGTATTTTGTAAACTGAAAAACTGATTGATGGTCTAGAGACTTTGCCTCCTATGGAAGTATTAGGCATACTTTTCTTACAATTATCATTGGCTTAGGATAGAATTCCAGTAAATCTCCGTGCCAAAGGCAACCTTACAAACCAAAATTCAGGTTAATAAGCTTTGTAAGTGGATTTACGTGAATCCCATTTATACTGACTGAATTAGAAGATCATGCTGCTACAATCTCATTTTTTGTTGCCTGTATTTAAGTGGCTTTTGTTACAAACCTGTGTTTATGCAACTTATATTCAGGAAGTTTAAGAAGATAAAGTGCTCCTCTTCCATATCCAATTAATTAATCATGGTACAGATTAATACCTCTAGAACTCTGCCAGTTCTTAACACCTTTCTGATTCTAAAGATCATATTCAGAGGAAAAAAAGAAGGCAGCACAAACAAAACTGTGATGCAAGATATTGCTGAGAGAAAACGAATCTTTATATGTCCTTTAATCCTGCAATAAATGTTAGATTCCTAACTCAATGAGGGATTACTCTTGCCAGTGCAAAGCAGTAAATGGCTCTGGTGAGACTTCTAAGCACAACTCCTCCTTCAATGGTATGTTTTCACTAAAAAAATACTCACCTGCTGAACCAATTAGCTACAAATGCATAAATATGAATCAAAGTTTTCAGTCTTTCTGATTCATCAGTGAGTCTGTGCTGCTCTCCACAACTCATTTTAAAGAAAAGAAAAGTGAACTAGCAATCTGGAAAACTTATATGTTCTATTCAGAATCTCATGGACACAAGCTTCACTCTTCTATCACTCTTACAAGGCAATCTAACAACCACCTAAGACATCTCTAAATATTTGAATAGAATATAGAACTTTTAAACAAGCCTAATGGGAAATCTCCAGAGCTTAGGCAGACTTGAACATTTCACTGCCAGTTTCTACAACTCCAAGCATGCGCATATCAAAAAGTTAAAGACTACAAAACGAAAAAGCACTATCTTGTTTGAGAAAACATTAACCCTTTTTAAAAAAAATACAGATGAATGTGGGCAGGCACAGTTTTCCACAGTTTAGTCAGTTAAGGATCTGACAAATAACTCTGTATTATGCCATATTTTCAAGCAAAAAAAATCATTATAATCTTAAAAAACAGACCTGGAAAGATTCTGAGTCCTTTGTTCACTTCAAGGCTAATGACCAGCATCCGAGCTGTGATGCTAAAAATCTGTCGGGGTGCTAAGTTCAAACCATCTGTCACCTGAAAGTTGAAGCCTCCAGACATTGTCCCTGTAGAAATCAAAATCATAAATTTATTCTTGTATTACTCTGTCATACAAAACACAAACATACACTGGACACCTTTCTCTCTTGGCTACAGTGACATACGGTTGAGGAATACATTCAGATCAGGTAGCTCTGGGTGCAGCTGCAGTGGAGCTGCAGGTTGAGCTCAGGGTGGCAGGAGCCCAAGGCAAGAGACCTTGAACTGTCAACCCTTTGCTTAACAAAGGGCACAGGGACCTGCAGCCAGGGATCAGCCCTCAGAGACACGGCAGGAGCCAAAGCCTCCAGACTTTCATGGCTTACACTGTGAAGTCTTTTGGTCAGGGTCCCACCTCAGGGACTCCTAGCTTGAGCTGTTATGCTGTTGTTGCACCATGATCAAATTATTTTAAGGATACATGCACCTGAGATTCTGCTCATGCACCAGAGATTCTGCTAAGGGAAACATGGGATCAAGTCAGGGAAATGCTGTCTAACTGTGTGAGTGTGGGGCGTGCAGAGTCAAGCAGGGCTTCTATCAGCTCACTGAAACCACCAGATGTGAAGGGGGCTCTGTCTCAACAACGAAAGTCTTGGGTGGTACCAGTGTGACTCACAAAGTGGCTCCTGGATGGGCAGACAGGAAAGTTTCGTTAGCAATATATCCAAAATCATCCTGAAAGCAACTTTGGATCAGAACCCTTGTATCTTAACTAGAATTAAATAAATTAATAATGCAATTAATACCTTCCCCAGGAAGAACTACTGGCCATTGTTTTCAGTGAAGGCCAGACATCCCTTAAATGTAAATCAGCAAGAGTGCCCCCTTTTTCTCTTTCTTCACTGACTCAGTAGAGCTGAAATCAAGTTAAACTTGGGGAGACAATGACTCTGATTTCCAACTCCATTTATGTCCTAGAAAGATCCAAAGCACTTAAGCAACCACAATTTGGCAAAGAAGGAATTTGGGGAGAAAAGTATCTAGAATGCTCTTCCATTTTGTTTTAGATTTAAAGGTCTGAATCAATTCTTGGGATGTTTCCTTAGCCTCTTCGCTGCACTTCAGCTTTGCTGAAGAAGGTATGTTGTCACAGCTTAAACTATTTCAGAGGTTATGTGTACTCATAATAAATGCACTTTTTTCCCTTTAATCTTAGGACCTGTATGTGCTTTGGCACATACAATAGCAAAATATCTCCAGGAGTCTGACTGGATTCCTGTAAAAATACATCTCTCAGAACTGACAGGCTGCTTTTAAGCAGAGGCTCTCCAGGCTATTCAACTAGGTAGAAAGAATGAAAAAGTGAAACATTAACCGTTATGAAGAGTCACCATGGCCTTTTATTTGCTTTGCCAAATTTAGCCACAAGATACTGCCATGAGAATAGACACTGAAAGCAAGAGGGTGCCATGTCAGCATACATTGCCTAACTACAAATTAACAGATCAGAAGAAGCAAATGTGGGTTCTGAGACTACAGTTAACAACACTCCTAAGAAGTGCTCTCAGATTCAGCCAGTCACTGAAGCAGCTCTGGAAGATCAGATCATATTGTTTTTATTTTAGAAGTTTTTATTTTCTGATGTATTCTCCCAATAAAAATGAACCAGCTGCTTATTTTAAAAAGCATCATGGAGTCTACTATTTGCACTAAGTTGAAAAAAAGCCCAAGCAAACATGCTTACATAGCCTCACTTGCTTTTTTGGCTAAGGCAGATCAACTGCTTGATTGACACAGACATTGTGTCATCAGCAGTCAGGAACAGAACTACATCTCAAAGTTCTGCTTGGGTGGAGCATTTATTATTTTATCACAATTAATTTGTAAAGACATATTTAATCAGAGGTGATTAAAAGGACACCAGAAAGAGGGTTTGTAAAAGCTGCATTGAGAAGACACTAAGACTTCAGAACCAAAAATAATTCAATTCATTACTGCCCTAAGAAAAACACTGTCAGGGTTTAAGGGCAGGCCCTATACTGCAAAAGCAAGAGGGGAGCACCCTGGAGTGAAGTAAGAACACAACAGGAAAAGAATTCTCATGCTGAGAGTGGTACAGAAAAGGAAAGGTGTGTTCTACACTTGCATTTACACTTGTGATAGAACAATCAGAGATTATAGAGGAAACAAATTCAAGGGGAAAACATGAGAGCAAAGAGGAATATTTACAACTCACAGCACAGAGTAAGCAGCATAATGTAACTCATAAGGCCGAGCAATATGAAGGGAAAATTCTGAGGTCTAATTTAGAGGCATAAAAGCAAAGTACGTTGTCCTTTCACTGGCAGTACTAAAAACACTGAGGATAGAGAGTCATTACTGCATACAGCTGTAAAAAACGTATAGTGCCATGAGGAGTAGCCAGAGGATGGAAGAGCTGCCTCAGCCAAGAAGATGCCCCTTGGAAAGGACTTGAGTAAGTAGGAAGAGTAGATGGGGGTACTTCAAAGAGGAGACAATGAAGCTAGTACACACAGTAAGACTGATGACATGGAACAGAGAAAATGCAGAGAAAAGGGATCAAAAGCTGAATGACAGCAACAACACAAGGACAGGCCCCAGGACAAGGCTGGAGGCAACAAGATGAGAGCAACAATTACTCTCAAGGTCAAGATGAAGGAGGAAAGAAAATCACTTACCAAGAAATGAAAGAAGCAAAATGACCAGAGTATTCTGTGAAGCACTGGAGACCATAATGTTGAGAATACGGCAGAGCCAGAGCAGCTGCAAGACCTGACATACAACCTGGGCACTTTTATGTTACAAATTTACTGTACACTCCCACTCACTGGAAAACAAAATTTTCTGTTCTTTTCACTTTCATTAATCAAGATTCACACCCTAAGACCAGATGTGCATTTGCCCTTTCTGGAACACAGTGGCTTAATTTCCGCACACTGAGACTTATCACTGTCCTACCATCATAAGGTTTTTCACACGTCAAAGTCTCCCTTGGAACAGTTTAAACAGCTTGGCTCACTTTTGTCATGCTCTTGACCTTCCATTTCCTGACGAAATCATTTGACCAGGATACTTAGAGCTCACCAGCAGCTGCTTGTAAAACAATTTCAGCAACATACATGCACTCTGCAAGACAGTCCATTGTAAGGCAGAGCACTTTAACCTCATGAAAACACAGCACAAATCTGGAGTGACTGCTGCACCCCAGGGAGCACTGGAATTCCAGACGGCCTCAGGGCTGGCAAGAGAGCAACCTACCTCTTCTATCTCCAACCTGAAACAATGATTAATTCATTCTCTGGCAAGTGCTTTCTTCTTTCAACTGAGGTTACATTGTAATTGAGCTGGAAGCGGAAACAGGTATCACGCTGCGAAAGCCCTACCTCTTCTGGCTAGAACCCCACTGGGAAATTCATTTCTGTGGCTTCTCAGCACTGCCACTCAAGGATGCATGAAGCTGCCCCGACTTTTTTTGTTCCCTACACATTCTCTCAAATGTACAAAAAATCCAATCCCTAGAACCAGACACTGGGAGAAAGAGCCAATGTTCAAAGCTTAATTCCTTCACAGCCTGAAAGGGATGCCAATATCACACAGATGAACCATAATTTCATCATCCGTCACTACACCGTGGCAGGTATCTGTGAGACATGTTGGTCCATTAATAGCTCTGCACTGTAGCAAGACAGAAAGGCTTTAGGAAATTTTCAATCACAACAGTCAAAAAAATGGATTTCATATCTCTGAAAGGTGCATGGAAACGTTCCTCTACTGCAAAACTGCTTTCAGAAAGAAGGCTGCTATAAAATGAGTCACAAGAACACCAAGGTTTCCCACTGAGCACACATTTAAGTAGACATCAGACCCCTTCTTCTTTAGATTTTAAGAAAATGTATCACATAACCAGTGCTCTGAGATCTTTGTGACATTACAATGGGATCTTCAATGGATTACAAACATAAATATACTGAATAGAAGTAGTATTTTGATAGCTGATGTGGTATTTTTGAAATCACATACCATTGTGTACAAATATCAACTGCCCTTTAATTATATGAGCCTGGGTAAAACTAAGGATGCTCTTGCTTGGAGAAGACTTCAGAGCCAAGTGCCCATTGCTAGGTGGAGTAATGGAATACACCAGTTCCGATGGTGAAGAGTCCTTGTCTTCTGCACAGAGGTCATCAATAGTTATTTCTGTGACTGAACCCACCCAGACCTGGAAAACAAAAAATCATTTAAAAAAAAAAAAAGAAAGAAAGAAAATGCATACAGAAGAAAATTGGACTACAGGAGAAGGGGGATGGGAATGGATAACACATGACTCCAAGAAAAAGAAGGAATAAAGATTTATGCTGTGCAACACTAGCAGCTATGACAGGTTTCCTTACTGTTCATCCAAACCTCTGATCATGGCCTGGCACAATTCATGTTGGCAAATAATTTTCAAAATACAAGGCCTTGAAATAATACAAACAAACACACCAGTTAAGAGTTTCAGACAGTTGGAGCACAAGTGCTCTATTTGTCAAGCATTATACAAACTCTTAGAAACATAACAAAAATTGTATTATGATAACTGAGTCAAGGAGCTGCTTTCCAACACATACACATGAATACTAGTGCCATGTATTTCACAGCAGGCAAGGCATTCACTACGCTCTACTTTCACCAGCAGAAAAGATAAAAGAAAAATAGCCTGGGGACAGCACAGACTTTAATACAAGAGGAACACTTCTTGTAGCTGCATTATTTTCTTCCAACAAAATGCATTAAAGGCCCTTTTCTAGTGCACTAAAAACCCCAGAGGTGCTCAGTCCAGAGACAGATGAACGAACCAATGTCTCCAACAGCTGCCTACCATTTTGCAAGGTCATAATCCTAGACAAAACAGTTAAATAGTTTGCAAAAAGACGATATACTCTGTCTCTGCTGTACTTTCTTAGTTCCATAAAATCTAAATCTGGAGCAGATTCTAAATCTAATTACAGGGGAGGGCCAGAATGTTGATAAGAGGACTGGAGCACCTCTTCTATGACGTTAGGCTGAGAAAGTTGGGGCTGCTCAGCCTGGAGAGGAGAAGGTTGTGTGGAGATATTGTAGCAACCTTCCAGTATCTGAAGGAGCCTACAGGGAAGTGGGAGAGAGACTGTTTGACAGGAACTGGAGTGACATGAGA
The DNA here is from genome assembly GCF_008360975.1 of Lichenostomus cassidix. NCBI lineage: Eukaryota > Metazoa > Chordata > Aves > Passeriformes > Meliphagidae > Lichenostomus > Lichenostomus cassidix. Next base: position 58,161,572 of record NC_139511.1, on the reverse strand, counting down.
AGGAGTAGTGGGTACAAATACCAAGAGGGGAAATTTAGTTAGACATTACGAAGAAATTCTTTACTGTGAGGGTGGTGAGACACTGGCACAGGCTGCCCAGGGAAATTGGACTGGATTCCCCAATCCTGGCAGTGCTCAAAGCCAGGCTGTATGAGGCCTTGACCAGCCTGGTCTAGTGGTCTAGTCCCTTCTTTCAAGCAGAAAGGACTGCTCTCTGACCTTCATCCCTACCTTACTGGTTTATTTCTTGTTTGGAAAGGATAAGCTATGGCCCATTTTATACTTCATTTCTGCTGTATTTATTTGGAATTGGAGACAAAAGTGCTAACGAAAAACAATACATATTTGTCTCAACATGAAAGTAAATTCTTAAAATATTCACTACATCAGTATCAATTCTTTCCATGCAGAATTTATATCATGGCTTAAAATCTTAAGAGCCTAAACCTTTTAATACCTCAGCTTGAGCTTCAAAACACACACATCATTCCTTCCTGTCTTCCTAGGGTCTTAGCACACTTACGAAATATCTGGCAGTAACATCACACCAAATGTTTAAAGAGGAAAAATGATCCTTAATAAAGGGCATTTTAGCTCTGCTAAAGCCAAAAATCAGCTATCACAATTCACTAAGCATTCATTTTATTTTTTAACAAGAACCATGAAAGAAAACCTTTAAAAACCACTGAAATTTGTGCCACCACACTTCAAGAGAGGAAAGATTTCATTCTATATTGTGCTACAAAATATGTGCCATGGAAAAGGAGATACTAAAGTGAAGTTAGATGTTCTTTTCTAATTAGAAAAAAGTTTTAAAAATAATTTTATAACAGTAAATACCTTGCAACTAGCAAATAGTTATTTTCTCTCCTGAAATATGTATTTCACTGTAATGTAATTATTTACATCAAATTTTGATAGAGAATGACATGACACAGGATGACAAATTACTAAGCTTCAAATTCTTTTCCTTACTTAAGGAAAAAAGAATTAAAATTTCTAAGTGTTTTTTCTATCATTTCTAATGTCAGTATTTAATTCTGTTGTTCCAGCACACTATCACAGAATGCTTTTTAAGTACTATACATGGCCTGCCACATGATCCTTAAGGAATGAAAGGAGATCTGAGAGCAGAAAAGAACTGTAGGGAAGCAACCACTGAGAACATAGCAAGAATTGTACAAGCATCCTATTTTTCGTATCTTGAATCAAGATCTCCTTGTATCTGGACTTCCAGGGTGTAGCATGACACTAATTTTTCATGATCCTAACATACTGCACAAGCATGGTCCAAAAAAAGGTTCATGACCCTGCTGATGGGAAATAATTTATTCTGCTCTACTTAGAGGATTCAGCTCATCAGTGACTCCTTGCATGCCACATATCCTACCAGACACTCTGTATTGACAATTAAACAGTACAGTGAGCAACTTACAGGAAACAACAAAAGCAATACATTTAAATTCGTGGGGTTTCTAAAAAACCTAATTCTAGGAGAATATAGCCCTCTTGTGGCAACAGGAGGATAATAATTTCTCAGCATTGTTACCCACATATTTAAACACACAGATAAATGCAGCATATAATGGCAGAATAGTGATTTTTTTTTAAAACATCCTATTTCCCTTACCCATTCCCACTCCAGAAAAAAAAAAATGTCCATAGAACCTGTGGAAATTTTAGGAAGTTGTATCTAAAATGCCAATAATATAAGTTACGAAATAAAAATATATCTCACTGATTTGTTGCAATGGAAAGGCTTTAAATTAAATGCATTACAGAAGTTCCCAGGACAGTACAACTTTCTGTATCTTGTATGTTATGTCATAAATTCTGAGCCAGGGGGGAAAACAAAGAAAAAACAAAAAGCCAAAACACCTAAAACCTTCATTTACTATCACCACCTAGAGAAAAAACAGAAAACTACTCCCAGAAAGGTTGGTTGTCTGTCACCCTGAAACTCCTCCTACGGTGCTAATAACCTTGATAGTGACAAGGCTGTCTGAAGAAGGGATGTTATGGATGCCTCTGAAGCGAGGAAGCTAGAGTTAGCCGCATTCGGCATGTGTGCACATTCCCAATAGTTTCCTGCATTTGGCCAGAAGTCCATGACAAAGGCCAAAATTAACTTCCCTACACCCACACTAACATCACATAATGCACCTCTTCACTTAAGCTGCTTCTCAACAGTAGATGCCATATCCTAGGTCATTTTTTAATCTTTCAGTGGTTCCTTCTGACTTTTATACTGTGACTTGCAGAATTTCTGAAGTCCTAAACTTCAGTCAACTCAGACAGTTTTAGTAGACTTCAGTCTCCACAGTACTGGTCTGTCATTTTATATTTTTGTTCTTTTTCAACCTTACAAAATATATAAAAGGGCTACGGAGTTTTTAAAAGCAATCTAGTCTATCATTCAGCATTACCACTAGCAATGCCTTGGGGAGCACAAACTGTTTGGGTAGAACATGGAGCCAGCCACTACTACCCCTACACAGGAATGCCTGTCTCATCTCAGTATTTAGCAGGACTAAGAAAAGCCCATTTCAGCCTACTGAGGATGTGCAAGTTTAATCTGAGGAAGAATCATCTCAGTGTACTATTCCTCCAAGCAGATAACATGACTGCCAGCTTTGTTTTAGACTGCACATGAATCCACCATATGTGTGCATATTGGTACCCACTAACAACAAATACAAGCCAAGTTTCTCAAAAATAGCTTGTGCATGACTAGTAAAACCACAGGCACAAAGGCAGCATCCTAGCTCTAGTATGCAGACTGTCTCCAGTGGAGAGGACCAACTCTGGGTAGGTGAAGCTTTGTTATCCTTGCTCTTGGGAAGCCTAGATTCACAGATATTTTTAGAAAAATCCATAAGCTGCATTGCACTGCACTGCACTGCACAGCCTTAGTTCTGTTAAGACTGCAATTCCAGCAGTTCAATGCCAACAGTTTAACAGTTAATGCCAGCAATGCATCAGAATAGAGACACAGAAAAATTTGACTGAGCATAGTGCCCTCTTCTCTATGACTAGACAAACATTACTGTGTGTTGTGCTGATGTCTGTAGAGTACCACTATAATTACTTCAGCCAGGGAAGGTTTTGCTCTGTGCCACCCAAATGTTTGTGAAGCCAGTCAGCCCTTCTGCCAGCAGTCTCTGCACAAGGCAGGATGTCTTCTGTTGTGGGCATCTGCAGATTATTTGCTGTCACTGCGAAGCTGCACAGTACTGCCACTATGTATTTAAAAACTATGTATTTTCTCATGCAAAAAGGCTAAATACACAACACAAGGTTACAATCATCTTTTCAATAATACACTCTCCCTCTCCAACACACAATTAACTACATAAGATTAAATGCACATTTTGATGCCATCAATTTATAAACTGCATCATAGAGCACTGGGAATGATGGCAGCTTCAAAATATCCAGCTTAGATTCTTTCAAACCAATTCCTAAATATCTTCTCTGCTTTGATGTTTTCCAGCTGATTTACTGTGACCACAGGTTCATTAGCTGACCCATGTTCATTTCATTCTGCTTTTTGGAGTCATTTAACTTGTTTTTGCTCATCAGATCTCATTTTGGAAGTCTTTACATGTGCAGACTTTTTGGACACAGCGACTTTACTAAATTGGTTCTAGTTACTGAGTGCTACACAACTGAGTGCTACACAAACAAATACTATACAAATATGTACTGGTTTAAATACTACAAATAAACAATTAATTAATCAACCTGAAAATGCACTGAAACTGCAATGACAGCAGCCACTTCTGTACTGGTAGATAACTTCTCAAAGATCAGTAGATTAAAAAGTCAGCTATGGTTATTAAGAGCTAAGTGTAGCATCAGTCAACAACTTCAAAATTTTCTTCGAGATTTTTTGGGGGGAAGGCAGAAAAAAGTTAACATCTTTTTCTTATCTCACAGTATCACATAGTAATAGCTTCTGTGACTCCATTAATATTTTGACAACCATAGATTTTCACAGATTGCACTTCATTATTTGCAGCTTTTAAAGAAGGAAACACTCCTGTTTTGTGTAAGAAATACCCAATACATAATCAATTCTCTCTTGTCCCATCCCACTGACATCTGGACAGGAGCAGGCAGCAGAATGTACCTCAGTAGGTCTGACCCTTTAGTACACTTCATGCCAAGATGCATATGCACGGAAAGCTGTGCAACGACAATAGCAAAAGGTTGGCATTCCCATCAACACTATTCCTAAAACTTTGCTAAGTCACATGTTCATTAACAGCTCTCAAGGCACTGCAACAAACACTAAAACATCCAGTTGCATGCAATCCACCACCACAAGCCCTACATCAGTCCAAGAGACTTCACAAACTTTAAGATTAAAAGATTAAAAGAATGCTCGTTCAGCCTTCTACATAAAATTTACAACAGCCAGAAGTGTTCTCCATGATGTCTAAAATCTTCCTAAATACACACAATCCTATGTACTGCTTCCTTCCATTAGCATTAATTTCTCTAAATCCAAAGACTACTATGTATTATATTGACTATCCTATCAGATACAACCCCCATAGTCCGCTAATGAAGGTGCATTACATGGCATCAGAATTAATGGAATTAATTTTAACACTTCAAAATGTTGACAAACATACCTGAAGAATTCTGTTTACTTTTATAACAGGAGCTTTGTCATTTACTGCAGTAACAGTTACAAACACAGTTTGGGGCAAACTTTGCTTCCACAACTCTGTGTTATTTACTATCACAGTAAAATTGTCCATCAGTTCTTCACTGTCGTCATGAACATAGTAAATTAATTCTTGTTCCACCTGAAAAATACAACAAGCTAAAAAACAAAAGAGGCTAGAAGAAAATAAATGTCACATTGAAAAATATCCTAGTCATGGCTCCCTGTATTTACTGCATGAACATTTTATGACTTTTAAGACTTTATTTATGCTGTAATATCAGATCTGTACCTCTATCTTTGCTCCATTCACAGCAGTAAATTTTACTGCTCATCTGTCCATTCCTCTAGACAGAATACCTTGCCAGTTTTGGCATTCTTCCTTCCTCCTGAAGGAAGAATGGAAACCCAATCCCACTACATTTAATAATATTTCCTGGAATCTATAAACTGAACATAGTGTTAGTAGATGGTAACTTACGACACCATTTTGTTTCTTGGAGCTAAAAGACTCAAAATTAGCACATTGTGCATATACTGGCTGGCTGTGAGTGAAGAAATTACCTAAAAAAACTACTTTTTTTTCCACTTTTGTCCTTGTTCCCCCTACACACCATTCACACTGGTCTTTTCAAAATGCACTCACAGTCTCATGCTTCCAGAGTATCTACCTGAACTGAAAGTAACTCTGCCTGAATATGAGTGGCCCATCAGCCTACTGTGATTACAGCACACTAGTCTGTGCCAACAGTGCCATCAATGAAGTTATGTGGCTCACCATAACAAGGCACCCTCCCTCCCCACTCCAAATGGCCAGCTAGAAACTGGAGAAAGATCTTCAACTCAAGGTCAGAATAAAGCTCGGACTCATGTATCTCACCACCTCTCACAAAATCCCATAGCTTTCAGCAATACATATAATTAATCAAGATTACATCTACAAAGATCTAAAGGGATTACCTGTTTTCTGGTAAATGTGGTTAACTTTATTCCAGGAGCATGAGAGTTTTCAATATACCCATGTTTTGGCTGCTCAGTTAAAATGAATTCACAGCTGAGTCCTGCAAAGTGTCTACTTGAAATTTTTATATAGTCTTCCACCAGGGCTTTCGAGCCCCCTTCAATTACTGTGAAGTTCTGTACTTCCAGTGGAATCATTCTGGGGATGATGTCCACAGAGATCTCTATTCCACTCACTGTTTGGACACCATTGGTCACATCCAGAAAAAAATGGTCATCCAGTTGGTCAGAAACTGTCTGCACATACTGAACTTTGCCCTCGTCGACATCTTGCTGTGTGAAGCTCAAAACTGGCCTTTGGTCAGAACTGAGATAACTTTCTTCTGAGGAAAACTTCCGAATGTATCCATGTACTGGAGGCTGTCTTACTGTGAACACAATCTCAGATGGAGAACTATTTTCATGAACAACCTTAAATTTAAGAACACATCCCAAAATTATTCAAATGGAAGTGGGAGAAATTCTGTAACTCTCTTCTGAATTTTTCACTTTTAACCCTGGGATTGTCTACCTAACTAAATTGCCATTCCTTACTTGGTTTACACAGTTCTCAAAGCAATACAATACTTTTAAGGAGACACATGTTAAATAAAGGTGGCATGAGAGCCATTCTGTAACCCCAAATATGTTTTGCAAGTTTTGAAAAGGAACAAACTGCATAATTCACTAATAGCCTCAGAGCTATACATCCCTGCCTGAAACAAGGATTTCAGGATTTCAGTAACATGCAGCCAGAGCCCTCTCGCGGTGGTTACTGGAAGGCTACACACAAACAACAGGCAGGGAAGAATTAATCAAACAGAAATGGCCTCAGGTTTGTGACTTGACATTTTTTAAAATTTTGGATGTAAGCATTGAATGATTTTAACTCAGCTAGCTCCAAACTGAATCAAGCAAAACCCTTTCTTCCTTGGCATTCCCCACCAGCTCCATTAAGAACGTTACATGGAGTACATATAATTGTTCCAACTAAAACAAACATTACATACAGCACCTCCAAATACTAAATTTCCTAAGCACCAATAATCAACAGAGTAAAAGACTATGGGCATTCTTTTTCTTTAATGTAATCAGTTTTCCCTCCTAAAAATGGAAGTTTGCTAGTGTCAGTCTCTCCTGAATTAAGCACCCAGAAAGCAGTCATGTTAGTGGTAATCAAAAGGAGTTAGAGAAGACACAAACTGAAGATGAAGACACTGCAATGGCTGAAAAAACAGTGAGAAAAACTTGCTACAAGATCGGAGGAATGGACAACATGGTTAACCTACTTGCAGTTTTCCTTTACTGATTTTAACTGGTTTTCCTTCTTCAACCAAGAGATTGTTTTTGTTCACAATCCTTGGTGGCTGCTGATGACTTTCCAAATATATGTGAATCTGCAGTCCAGCATCCAGATGAACATCTCCAGCATGAACTGTAAAGTTAAAGCTGTCAATAAGGTTACTGCTGTCATCATGTCTGTACGTCACATGCCCTTTTATCAGATCTAGATGAGTAAAGGAATCCATTAATAGATTATTCACATATACTCTCCCGTATTTTGGGAAGGAGAGTATCTCAAACGTAACCTCGTGATCACTTCTTATGTCTTGGTTTGTAGTAGCACTTAGGTTAGCTGTTGAAATAGTTTCTTCTTTCCCTTTTTGAACCAACAATCCTGTATTATTTGCCAACCTAACATAAGGATCGGTGGCATTAACTTCTAGAAGCAAAGAAGTATAGTGCTTGCCATCTGTCACAAAAAGCACAAAACGCCCAAAATCTGCACCATGGTGTATGAACAGGACTTGCTTTTGCTCCAGGTCCACTTGTTTGAATTGGTAGAGTCTATGTAAAGTATCATTTGTTAGCACCAAGTCCCCGTTGGAAATACCACGTCTAGCATATAGCAACTGTCCATCATCAAAATCAGAATCAGGATCATGATAGCAAAGATCTGCCAAAGTTAATAATCGCTGCCCATTTCTCACTATGTTAAATATCTTATCAATTATGCGTACTGGTTTCTCATCATTCTTCAGCTGGACAGAAATGTAGAATCTAATTTCTACTGAAAAAGGTTCTACTTCTGGATCAAAGTCTGTCCCCTTTCCTGACTCTTTGCTGGAAGCTCTGACAAGAAATTCGTCAAACGTGGTCTCAGAATCATCATGCACATACATAAGACTCTTATCAGTTATATGTTTATTAGTGAAAGTTGTAAGATTGCCATTATTCTCAAATGGACCAGAAAAATTAGTAAGTTTTAGTTTCCCATGCTTAGGAAACTGTATAACTTCATATTGGAAATTCTTATTATCAGGTGTTTGCACAAACAATTTTGAGCTTGTTATTAATTCTCCTTCCCCTTCAGTAACATTAAGACCATTGTTAGTCAAAATAACGTTTCTGAAATCTGATTTGATGTACACTTCAAAGTCATAGAAATTTGATTCCAGATACTTTGTAGAAATGAGAAATCTAAATGAATCATAGCTGTCTTCATGGTACCTGCTGATTAATTCATATGCCACTTTTTGATCAGTAATATCTTTCTGGCTAAAGACTGAATCTTTTTTCAAAGGCTGGTCATTAAGCAGTATCTGTCCATTCTTTGGTAGGGACAGAAGTTTAAAATGAAGCTCATCTTCAGGCATTTCCAGATCTGCAATCATAGCAAAAAGATTATCAGAATTCAAGTACTTCTTTTTTGATTTTTCAATTTCTAGAGGAGCATGTTTCAATAGATTGTACCTTAACCATTTCACTTTGATTAGAAATGCATGCTCTTCACTGATTCCGTTTCCTATGCTGACTTTAAACTTAAATTGGTCAGTAACATTTTCCAGTTGAATGTCTTTAAAAGTGCTACAGTATCTCACACGGCTGCGCTGAAGAGAGCGTTGAGAAAAGGAGCTGACTTGCTTCCATTCCCCCTTTGAATGCTGCCTTTGGATCTGACCAAAGCGAGGAGGCTCAGTAATCTCATACCGTATCTCCATATCCTGGAGGACAGCATTTGTTTCAACTGCCAGATGCCTAGGTCTTATAAAAGCTGTAGCACCTTGGAGCAGATTTATTCCTGAGTTGTTGACAACTCTGTAATCCAAAGGAACTGCCATGACACGTAACACAACAGTGTTGCTCACCTTCTCTCCATCACTTGCCCTGAGAACAATCCTTGAGTTCTTGACGCCTGTGTGGACAAAGAAAACAGTGCCTTCGCTTAAATCCTCATTAGAAAAAGTAGTGATAGCTTTTCCAGGACGCTTTGAATTTTCTAAAAATCCTGCATCTGCATTCAGAGTTCCAAGCACTGAAAGACTGAGATCCACGGAATCCGTATCTTTATCTAGAACTTTAATCATGCCACTAGTTAAACGTTTCTTTGAGTTCTCTAAGAGAAGCAGCAAGTTTCCCTCCGGAAGTATGATCTCAGGTGCATCATTTACTGGAGTGACAGTAATGCTAAACATATGCTGCTCATTTCCTTGCAAATATGGAGACACAATCTTCTCACTGCTGGTAGAAATGGTGAAATTAAAATAATCATAAGTGCCCTCAGAGCCATCATGGACATAAAGAATCTTCCCTTGCCACACGTCCTGCATAGTAAATGTATTTACCTCCTGCATTGGTTCAACATTCAGTTTCAAGTTTCCATGAGAGGGTGGTTCCTTTATATCAAAAAGGATTTGTGACTGATGAACTCCTAAATTCTGAAAGTCTAAGTTAACTTCAATATGCTTAGATTCAAGAGAAGCTTGTCCCCCCTCTAGCACAATCAAGTCACATAGAACTAAAAGGTGGCTTTTGTCTTCCTTGCCCAGAGAAATCGAGCTTTCATGGGAAATGGCAAACATAGGAGCTGCTTTCATAGGAGGGTTCTTTACAGCCATCTCTAAAGAAAGATTTGTATTAAAAGCACTCTGCACTTCACATCCAGCTGAAATGTCCTTTGTTACTACAACATTCTTCAGCGATTTCTTTTCTGAGTTGACTTTCAGGTTTCTTAAGCACCCTTTGAAGGATCCTCCTCTGGCGTACTTCCCAGATACTGAGATTAACTCTAACTTAATCACTTCTGATCGTATGCTGTCATCTACACCACCTACAAAGAGGGATCCCTCCAGAAGTGGCAATTTACTGGGGGGAGGTAATGATTTTTTCACAGTTTCTTCATCCAGTGTTAGCTGCAAATATTCTGCAGTAAATTTCAGTTTGATGTGGTGCCAATGACCATCGTTGACTGACCTACGAGAGGAAAGATGGGTTCTACTTTTATGTTTTCCAATGTAAGCTTTAATTAAACCATCTTCCATTTCCATGGCAATGAAATCTCCCTCTTGCCCAGGGTGGTAAAGCAGCAAGCCACGAGCAGCTGAGGTTTGTAAAGTATACTCAAAGATTCCCTCATCATCCACACTCCATGACGGGAAAGAAATATAGGACCTGGAACTGAAGAAACTAATGGGCTCTTCTTCACCGGCAAAGAACTCATCACTGCACCCCACTGAAACTTCATAGATGTTTTTCAAGCCAGGAGAAGGTCTCAGAGGCATCAGAATGTCTAACTGGTTGAACAGCACATCATCAATACATCCTCGGAAACTGGGTAGTGCTCCAACAAGGTAGGGAGCATCAAGTTTACCAGTACCACCTATGTAGAATCCATAATCGATGTTTAAATCATAAAGAATTCCAGGCATTTTTGCATTGGTTCTGTCATGTTTATCGACTACCAATGTGACATTATCTTGTTCATGATGTAGTTCAACCAGGTGCCAAGATAAATCATTCAGCTGAGATCTCTGCTGGGAATGCAGTACTTGTTCCCCCTCACCAAAGTTAATTCTCAACTGCAACAGACAAAATTTTAACTATCAAAATCCAAAATGGTATTTGTCACAATCATACATTAATATATAGTTAATACATTAATTTTCATACTTTTTCATACTGAGCATATAATTAACAAAATATAATTGAAAAAATAAAATTCTACTAAAATTCTGTGTAGGTTTACTTGTCATCACAAATACAGCTTGAATAACTGCAGAAGCAGGAATGGACTCTGCAGTTCTGCTAGGAACAACCCCTGAGAACCCAACTAAAAGTGATCTTTCAAGAACTTACCTTGCAGAAAAACAATTACTCAGATCCAAGCACTTATTGTAATGCTACCATCATCAAATCTGAAATTTTGCCTTTACTGAATCTCATGCTTTGAAGACAATGATCTTGATTTTAACATCCAGAGATCTCAAAGGCTATAGAGATATAATTGTAAGAAATGAAAGTCATGCTTTGAAATTCTCAATTATATTATGTGATTTTTCCATTTCTTTAAACAGAAATTTGTTTAGATACCTTGTTATAGGTAACAGACTAAAGAAAAACTGTGAGCAATACAGGCTACATGCATTTTTTAGCTACAATTGTAAAGCATACTTGTACATATCCTGAGCGTAGCTCCATTAAACAATAATCTGTCTTCCCAGCTGCAAGAAGAAGCAGTCCCTGTGGCTTGCTTGTTCGAAACTGCAATTGTAAGGATGTCTGAGGGGATGCTTCTACCATGTTCAGCTCCACAAAGCTATCCCCATAAAATGACACTGAAAGAAATAAAGGAAAATAAAGAGACAATTTAATCTCTCTCTCTCACACACACACACAATCTCTTTTCCTTATCCATACCTACATACATGTAAAAAAATGTGTATTATTTTCTATATACTTATTCACATTAAAATGCAAATAAAATCTCAGATATCAAATTCACCAGTCCAAGCAACTTAATAAGAGCCCAATGGCCATACCAGAACTGATAAAGGATGAATACAGTACAGTATTCTTATCTCCAACAGTGATGACTGGGAATTTTATTATACTGCATAATTTCTTTCAAATACTTTTTGTTTGTTTGTTTGTTTGTTTGAGGTGTTTTCCTGAGCTTGTCACACCCAGTCTATTTTGTAAGTGCCAAAGAATTTCACTCTCAAGTATTCCTCTAGTTTCTCTTTGGAAAGATACTAATCTTCAACATGCCCTTACATCTCCATCAGAGACATCCCACGCTACCTCTGCAGAGAAGACCCACAATTCTCCTGCCACTAGCGTCATTTTCAGATATTTGTATCCTTCTACTCCATGCAAAACTGCCCTCTTGTATCCTGTATGCAAACTCCAACCAGCCCTGCTATCCTGTTGGCCAGTCACTCAGCTCTGTACAAGCCTCCTTCACTGTCTCCTCCCCTCTTTTCTGCCCTGAAGAATTGTAACACCAGGAAGATTTCTAATTTGACTACTCATAGCATTCACCATCCCAATTATTACTATTCTGAACAGCACCAATCCTAAGACCAAATCAAAACTCTCCTGGTAACTTGCCTCTGACACACGAAAAAAAAAAAAGTCATTTACCACTTCTCCTGTTTAATCAAAAAGCCCTGCACTCCAATGACTGCTCAAAAGCCTTCAGCAGCAAACTTTATCAAGTCTTTCAAAACTCTAAGTCTTAGAGTTTTTGCCCACCCCCATCAAGAAAACTCCAAGGGGTTTGTAAAGCAGAACCTGACTTTAAAGAAATGTTATGGACTCCTCCAAAGTTGATCCTTCTCACTTGTGCATATTTTATCCTTTGTTACAGTACTTATAAATTTGAGTTATGGATGTCAGGCTTACAGCTCCCTGGTAATTCTTGTTTTAAATACTGGCACGCAATCTGCCACCATTCAGCCTTCAGGTACCAAGGAGTACTTTTAATCATGAGATTAGCAAGCAAGTTATTTCATCCTCAAGTTTTTTTAAGTCAACCCCTTTGCACCCCTGCCTCCACCCCAAAAAAGGAACTTCAGTTTGGGAATCTTCCCAATTAGCAGTAAATGCCATTTAGTTTAGCTTCTCTGCAGTAGCCATGCCCTTTCTGAGTGCTTCTTTTACACTGGTAACTTAATCAACTGGCTGCACAGATCCTCTGAAGGGTTTTTGTTCTTGATGTACTTAAGGAGGATTTAGTAAAAGCTTTGATTCCTTCAAGCTGATCCCTGACCTTTTTTTTTCCCCAGACATGCCCATTTTCAAATTCCATCTGCCAAAGTTTATGATGCTTTCAGCTGTGTTTGGATATAAATTGTAAGAACACCACCAGTTAAATATTTATTTTGCAGGTTTTAGCTTCATTCTGAAATAACTTTCTCATTTTAACACAGTTCTTTTTAAAATCAAGCATAACTGCAGAGGACTTTTGAGGTTTAATTGTTCTAGTCCCTACATTAGCTGTCCCCTTGCTTAACCTAATATACTCTGATGACTCTTATAAAAAGTGTGGCTTTGACTCTGAACTGGATTCTGCAGAGAGCATCAAATCACAGATCCCATTTAGCAGCTCATTAATGAAATAATAATAGTATCTAAAAATTTGCTGTAGGATACATAAAAATTCTAGGTAGCTTTCCCAAGAATAAGATTTCAGCAAACCCCACAGACAAAAAACTATATAATACCAAGTCATATTAAGTACCCAGAGAAACACAGGAAAGATCTTTACATTACTAAAATACACATATTTCTTCCAAAGGAAGAGTCACCACTGTGCGTAGAAAAATTTATTCCAAGTGGAACAAAAAGAAATTCTTCCCCAGCAGTTTGCTTCTAGTTCAAAAGCTTTCTTCAAATAGCTTAAGTACACCTCACAGGTTTTACATTAAATTTTTACACTGAGAAAACCCATGCCATTTGATGTACATAGAAATGTTATTCTGTGGGGTAAATAAAGAAAGACCTCATCTTCAAAGCAAGTATTGGAATAACATAACTACAGACAAATGCCCAGTATAAGCAAGGAATAACTAATAGGCCAGGAAACAGGTTAAATAATTTTTTTATATTATGTTAAATTCATAGTATGGCAGTGGATAGGACTATCACTGTCCTATCTAACATACAAATGGACTACAGGAGATTGTCCCTACCCCTATAGAGCTTTAGATCCAATAAGACAGGTAAGACAGAGGAGTTCTCTCATTTCTATCTCAACAAATGACACACAGAGATACTGTCTTCCTCTACAGGTTTTGGCCGTAATAGAGTTAATTTCTCCCTAGTAGCTGGTACAATGCTGTGTTTTGCATTTATTAAGAGAACAGTGTTGGTGATGTATTGATGTTTTAGCTGCTGCTGAGCAGTGCTCACCCTAAATCCAGGACGTTTCAGTGTTCCATGCACAGCAGTGATCAGGTGTACAAGGTGCTGGGGGAGCATGGCCAGGAGAGCTGATCCGAACTGGCCAAAGGGATATTCCAACATGCCCAGGATATGAACTGGGGGGATGGCTATCAGTCAGCAGATGGCAACTGTACTGTACATCACTTGTTGGTAGGGGGTTTTACTTCTCCCTTTTTCATTACTATTATATTTTACCTTTTTTCAATTATTAAACTGTTCTTATCTCAATCCACATGTTGTTGGTTTTTTGTGATATTAATCCTCCCCATCCCACCATGGGGTGAGGGACTCAGCAAGTGACTGCATGGGACTTAGTTATCAGCTGGGGCTAAGCCACAATACTTCCTAAAGATGACAGGAATATTTCAGACCTTGCTGTCTGAAATAAGCTGTCTTAACCAAAAAACTCCATTGCCTTCAGAACTGTACATCACTATAACATTACGGGTACAGAAAGGTTTTACTGGCAGACAGACCCTTTGCCTCACTCTACTGAGACTCCAAGAAGCAGTTACATTAATTTTGCTATGTTACATCCTGGCACCCCTACAGAATTGGCAAGTGGAAGATTTCATTGTATTGTATCAGTGCCGTTCCTCAGAAATTAAGTGAAATCAAAATCTTTCACAGATGTCAATATTCAGAAAGTTTGATTGTGATCACTGTAGTACAGCTCCTAAATTTAGTTGAATTTCTGAATCAAAAGTAATGGCTGCTGGTGGAAATTGACAATTACTTTTCAGTAGACCTGAGCATGAAAAACATTGGCTTTTGGGAGAAGCAATTAAACAGAAAGATTAACTATCTGTGGATTACTAGGTGCAATTTAGAATAACTAGAATGAAGCTGCAAAGTCACTATTTTGCAATGCATCCCTGGGCAAAAGTTTGGTATTTATACTATAAATTAATTTCCTGCAAAGAAATAAAGAAAGCTAAGTTAAAGCTTGTGCCTTCCATAAAACTCTTCAGCATTAGAATCCATCACTGAAGGTGGGGTAGGCAGGCACTGATCCAGCACTAAACAAGATTTTGGACCACCTTCAGTGCCTTGGGATGATTTCTGCTTCACTACCCACCAAACTAAGCATGTTATCATACTACAGAAATCAAATTCCTCTAGGGCAGACACTTCTAGAATGATTTCTGGCTGAAACCAAGTTATGACTGATCTCAAAATTATTCTGGTGCTTTTGAAAAGGGGACATTTTGCCATGGACCACCTGATGTTAATCACACTATTACAGAAAACAAGTGGAGTTCAGCCAGCAATACCAGTCTTGGAAATCCCTTGCTACTGGAACAGGTGAATTCAACATACCAATTCAATTATTCCTTTGGAGCGCATGGGCAGACAACCTATTCTGTAACATCTTTGTGCCTCAAATGCAAAAGAGAGTGAAAGCAGATGAGAATAATAACCAGATCTACATTAGCTATTAATGTCCATTTATGGACATGGAAATAGACACACAAAGGCTCACAAAAATCACTTGGGATGCAAATTTAAAGATCTTTTCAACCAGAGTTACTGGCTAATTTCTGGTCCCCGTATTTTTTCCTTCTTCCCTTACAGCCAACCCTCAAGTCTGGGGCTCAGGCTATAAATCCTTCCCTGTATTTCCATCATAACAGGCAACCTTTATATGGAAAATGTAAGTTTTGAAAATTTTATTTCAAGTAATTTCACTGAAGATTCTTGACCAGCTCTGTTCACAATATCCTTCTTTGAAGTAACAATGAGAAAGCAGGCATAGCAGAAGTCTTCATAGTAACAGAGCAAAAGATTTTTCACTTATCCCCGACTGATGGTTATTAGGCTGGCATTTAATCCTTTCGTTCGGCCTTCATTCTCTTTGCTAAAACAACATCAAATTCTACAAACAGCTACCCTTTGAATAATATTTCTCTTCTTTCTGTATGCAAAGCACAAAGAAATAAAAGCCTCATCTCTTCTCCACTGCCAAAACTAGTAACCCCACTAATGTATCTACAAAAAACCAAACTCAGATTCTGTTATCACAAGTTATGCACATGCATTCATAAAAAAAAATCAAGACTAAAGAGCTAATTGAAAAAATGGAATTTTTTCCCCTTTGTTAGTGTCCTTTTTATTTTCAGCTGAGACCAATTATCTTCTCAGCAATGCTGTAAGTGACCTTGGAATCACCATTCCACACTCATTTCTTAATTGGAAATAATAAAGCCTTCATGTCTGCTCAACTCCTTTTGGTCTCCATTGCAGACAGGAAACAGCCAAATCTACATAAATGTCATTCCTTTATTTCTTTGGATCCCTTTCACATCTTATTCCCAAAGAAAGTAATGTAGAAAGGCTTTCCCTACTAGCCTGAACCAGTCTTTCAGGAATTTTTATAAAGATGTAATCCAGAGAGGTTTTTACACTCATGCCAGATGAAAAAGAGGGACACTTTACCAGATCCCTTTCCTGCCTCTAGTATCCACCCCTTTATATGAAAAAAATTGAAATACAAAATTCAATCATCAAGCAGAAAAGAAAAATGTTGTTGTTTCATGTGAGAGAGTTTTTGGACAATGTTTTTATCTTCAAAATGTTCGGGAGATATCAGTGCCAGAGCGCTCTAAAGGTAAACCTTTCACCAGAAATCTACAGTATAAGAAAAAACAATGTTGATAATATTTAAGATACATTCAAATGTCCTGCATCCTTCTCATGTAGACAAAAACATTTGTTTATTTTTAATAACCAATGTACTGATCTTCTGTTTTCAACACTACAATAAATGCCATCCACAGAATTACTGTTGCTCAGACAAACTGTGCCCATGTAGCCCACTGATTTGCTGTAAAAACAACTATATATTTTTTGGTTTACTGGAAGTCATGGAATCTATTATATTACTTAGTCAGTAAAGATAAAATCATAAAAGTCAAGGATTAAGTCTAACATAGCCCATGTATTCTCAGTCAGGAACCTCTCCAATCTCCAGAACTGCTGAGCCAGGAGCAGCATTTTGTTGGCTTGTTTGCTGCCTACTGCAGAGTGAAGTCACTTCTGTGCAATGGTAACTCCTCAGCTGAGATCACAGTTCCTGCAGTGGTCTCATCAATAATCTTCAATATCAATGAGCTCTACAGGCTGGCTGTATAAAAAGCAATTTACAAGAAGAAGGTGGGGAGGGGGTGAGGAAAAGAGGCAGGAATGGAATGAATTCACCCTACATTTTCACTCCGACCATCTACTGTTGTCCTGTGCTGCACTGGTATTTAGGTAACACAGACAAGGTCCCTATCTGCTAAATGTTTGATGAACACCCCTCCCAAGTTACTCCAACCATACAATGTCCCTTCAGGAAAATAAAAGTACTCAACTTGCTATATGAAAAACACTAAGTCAGATTAAAGGTTAATTCATCTGCACTAAGAGCACACTGATAAAGTGTAACAAGCACCTACATCAGTGAGGTGCTGGCTTCATCAGCCCTAGTGTATCTACAGGGAACACTTTTTTTAGTAATTTGAGCTATTTGAAGAAGCTTCCCATTGTCCACCTGAGATCTGTACCTTGAATTCTGCCCCCTGCAGCTCATTCACAAAGCTGTAACAGTAACAGAAATCCACTCATGAAGGTAATTCAGATAAATATTAATTTTTCAGATGACAGTGGTCTTCTATCTGTCTGTTGACAAATTTTGGTATGTTTTTGACTCTACTATTTGGGATGTTCAAGTAGAAGCCCTTCCTAAGAGCACAGCCCATTTCTCCTGTGATTAGTGAGAAAACAGCATAATCATCCTTTTGCATAACATACTTTTTCAGACCAATATCAGATAATATACTACTAAATACATTCTCTGAGAACTCAGTTCAGGACTGTAGAGAAATCAAAGTGGTATAATTTTGTCCCTCCCCCTGCCTTTGCCCCTTTATTCTCAAAACAGAGCAGCTGTTTTTCACACTTAACAGATTTCTTCCGTACTAAAAAGTTATTTATGGTGCTTCAATAAGAGGTAGAAGGGTTGTACAACCTACAAGTAAAACAAAGGCAAGCTTCCAAATAGTAAAAATCCTTTCAGCTATATAAAAGTATAGCTTGAAGCCCCATTAAGAGGCCACATGCACAGAATGATAGGCTAACCACAACAGACACTTTGAGTCCCAACAGCTTCTGCTGTAACTAAGATAAAATATTCAGATCCCAGCCATGAAGATGCAAGTCTGAACTTGGTTTCCCTAAACCACAGGAAAAACAGCTCAAAACTGCTAACATAAATAAAATATTAAGATTCTCCCTCAGCATAGGATTTGAGTGATGGAAACAAGTGCTCGAGCCTATTAATACCAAATATAAATAAGCTTTTGTGATATTAATAACTTTTAAAAGCCCTGTTCAGTCTCACTGTACAGCACAAGTAGATTAAAAAGGGAGAAAACCTTAGTGAAAGAGCACCAAATTCCAGGTATCCAATATAACAAAAAAGGTAGAATGAGAGATTAAAGAATACATTTGCAATTACTGTATGCACTCACAATTTGCACTATAAACATGCCTAGAGCTTCCTCAAAGAACCAAATCATTCCTCTAGCTCCTTCCCACTACCACTCTTGGCACACAGCTCCAAGATTTCAATCACTGCACCAACTGAGGAGTTGCCAGCCCTCTCCAAATAGAATTCTCTGGTGTACAGACACTCCTACAAAACTCTGTCACTTTAGAATGTTTCAGTTCTGCGCTGAGTAACTTACCTGGAATAGAACTGACCCAAAGTGATGCTTCTCACATGCTGCAAGCATTTGTTCCAAAATTTTGTGATTCATACCGTTATTTCCTCATCTAGTTGTATTTCTTCCTTTCATCTTGAATCATGCCAGTAACATGTTTGATACCACTATGACCACAGAATCCCAGCTTCTGAGTTTGAAGAAATACATATTTAATTCTAGCACTTACATGCAGCTACTTTAAAAGTAATTAATTTATCCTAAACTTTCCAAAAGAAAACTTGTCCAAGCAGTATGACAAAGATGCTACAAAGACAGGAGAAAAGAAAGACTCTTTAACTAACTTTAAAATATTTCTTTCAGAAGTATCTTACACGGCTAACACTTTGCTGGAACTTTGAAAAGGTCTGCATAACTGTCCTGGGTTTGGCTGGGATAAAGTTAATTTTCTTCTCAGTAACTGGTATAGTGCTGTAGTTTGGATTTACAGCACATCAGTGATAAAAATCACTCTTTTTTAAAATATGGTGCAAATAGCAGAAGAAATTGCTAGAGATTTCATGGCATTGTCAGGAATGCCATATCCTGGAAATTATGATGATCAGTTCCTCTGATTCAAAGCTCAAGAAACTAGCAGTTAAAAAATAAAATTTGACCACAATCACTTTCTTAAAGTAATTTCGTAACTGCTTTTTCTGCTTTTGAACAAGAGTGAAGAATCAGGTCAGTAGTTAACTTTTCTCAGGTTTCTGACTGAAACGTCACCCTATGTTAGAAATCCTTACAGTTAGTGTGACTGCCCATTAAAACTCAATTGAATGAGTTTTAACGTCCAAATCAGAACTTCACAAGCATGATGAAATTAAAACTGTCCTTACAGTGATGTAAACCTATGCTGATGATAATCCAGTCTCTTACAGTGAATCTCAATGCTTCTCACTTTTGCAGGAGGAAAAAGTGAACCTCCTTTCAGTCTGATTCATCAGCATTTACTATTTATCAACTGTGGAAAAAAAGCTCCAGAAAATACAGGCTTTGGGAAAAAAAAAGCGCTCAGGGCTTCTTTTCTTTTACAGCTAGATGGAACCATATTTTGAATATTTTTTTTAACACAGTACTTGCTGCATCACAGAGAGCATCAAATTCAACTGTTGAGACTGAAAAACTCCACAGAATGCATAATATGGTTTCTTTACAAATCTTACACTCTCCAAAACATGGTGCTGATACTTCAAAAACAGGGGTTTCGTTAATGAAGCTTTGCTACAAGGAAAAATAGCAAAAGCAATGCAGCAGAATGAGAGGAGGGGGGGAAAAAACCTCCAAAGAATCAAAATAGGACACTTCTATTCCTCCATTTTTGTCGGCTTATCTAAGATGACAGCAGATGATATCAATGGCACGTGAGAGACACAGAAAAAACGGGAGTGGAAAAGGAAGCTGCTAGATTCATTGGGAATGCTCTTTAAGGTTAAATATAAAAAAATTCCCTTATTCAAAAGGGAATTCTAGGGTTGATTCATACTTTCTCAGTGTAAAATTTAGTAAGATTTTGTGGGTAAATCAAACACTTAGTGAGCCTCTTACACTCACCTAAAATATACGTGAGAAATATCCTCCTGTTGCAGCTACAAATGCTTTACACACCTTTAAACAATGATGTTTAAAGGTCCCTTCCAAACCAAAGCATTCCACGATTTCCAGATAAAAGACAGTCCTATAGTTAAAGCACTGCATGTGCAATGAACAGAGCTGATGCTATTTTCTTGTTCTATCACAGAAACTCAGTAAAAAATTGAGTTGAGAAAGCCACTTAACAACCAATTTCAGTTCACTGCCTATGAGAAGCTAGCTCTTTTTTTTCCTTCCCAGACTTCAGCTGTTTTCTTCCCTTTCACTAGATTATCTCTGGGTAAGGTTATAGCTATAACAGCAGCTGGACTAAATGAAGAGAACTGGAATTTAACAAGCTCTCCTGGCAGTGATGTCAGTCCACACAGCCCAGCAAAGCTCAGCTTGAAGGCAGCTCAACTAAAGCATCATGGGTTGATGTACCTAGAAGCAGCAGGCTTGTGTCCCAACCAGGTGGTTTGGAAATTATTCTTCTGGCTTTATCTTGCACTGACTGCAATGCCAGGGACAGAGGACACTACTGCAACAGCAAGCCACAAAGCACTGGCTGGCCTAACACTACCAGTAATATCCACGAAACCCTTTGTCATATTCTTTAAGACAATGCTACTACTACCAGACATTGCCATCTCAGTGGCACTCAAATCTTCCTGACATCCCTGATATGTCTGAGACATCTCTAAGAGGAATAAAAAAATTCCTCCACCCATTCTGGCTGCAGCGTATTCATTCACAGAACTGATGAGAATAGCGCTTAGAACTCCACACACTGAAATTCCCTCATGTAAAGACAAGATAGGTGTATTTCATTTATAGTATCCGAATGTAATCCTTTCATTAATCCCTTCATTAATTTCTAAAGTAAAAACTATCTTTTTTAAAGTTACAATTTAATATTAGTCCGTTTCTAACTTGTGTTCTCAGCTAGTGAAATAGATGCCACACCACCGCAGGAACTGACCACTCAATATTTCTAAAGAAAGTTACAGTGATTTTCTAACATGGGATTCCAACGAGGGATAGAAGGTGGATGAAGGTGGATGAAAAAGCACACTTCTACAAATGCTGATCCATTAATTTTAAAAAGGCATTTAAAAAGTAAACTTCATTACCAGTCTTTGATGCTCAAATGGCAACGTACTTCAAGTTCCATCTCAAGAAGAAACAGAACTTGCACCTCAAGTTTCGGCTGTTTCCACGGTTTTCATGACTGCCCAAGACCTGCACCTTAACGTGGATCACCACTGGTGGTGTGACTGGCAATGTCTTGGCACATCTGAAAAGCTAGGCACAAGACAGCTGAAGCTGTATGCTAAAACCCAGATCCCTGCAGCTGCTGCCTGATACTTATCATCGGGACTACGAGTTCACACGCATGCCAGAGCAGGGGAAGAAACTGCAGGGAATTGTTTGTGCCTCAGCACTTTCCTGGTAATATACTACAGTTATAATACCGAGTAGGAGGAAAAAGTTTACATCTACGTTGCTTGGAAAGCATCCCCATTTTCATTAGGAAGTCTAGCAATGCCAAGTGTCAGCGTCTCTGCAGGAGGAGGGGAGCAGGCACCAAGGCGGGCTCACACCCGAGGGGCCAGCTCGGCCTTGTCTTTAAGGCGAGAGGACACCACGCCTTCACAAAATGCCCGCTGTCCCACCAGCTGTGCGGCCACCCGCCCGGCCCCGCTCCCGGCCCAGCGGCACCCCCACCGGCCCCGGCCAGGGGCACTCCCCGCCGGGCTGCTGCTTTCGCGGGAACACCGGCGACAAGTCGCTTCAGCGCTCCGAGCAGCCCCGTGCCGGGCCGCCCCTTCCCCCGCGGGCGCAGGTGCCTTCCGGCCCCGCCACGGCCCTACCTGCGAGAGCGGGCCGGCCGGCGCCCAGCAGAGCCAGCAGCAGCAGCAGCAGCGCGGCGGGCGCGCCGGCCATGCCGGACCGGGGCCCGCCCGGGCTCCCCCAGCCCGAGTGGCAGTGGGGCCGCAGCGCACCCCGGGGAGCGGCAGGCAGTGTCACCGCCCCGGCCCGCGCTCCCCGCCCGCCGTCCCGGGACGGCCTCCGCCCCCTCCCTTCTTCCCGCCCTCCTCACAGCGCAGCCCCCGAGCTGGCCCGCCCCGCTCCCGGAGCGCCGGCCTGTGATGGGAGACGGGGAATGCCTTCTCACAGCCCCGACCGCCCTTCACGGCTTGGGTTAGTCCGTGCCTCGGGTGGGACCTGCCAGATGTGGTTACAGCTGTCACTCGTTCACCCGCCGCGCACCCTCTCTCTCCATGGCCTGCCTGTCTCAGGGAGAGGCTGCTCCGAGGTACCCCAAACCTTTCCCTCTCCTGGCTGGAGCAGCTCCATCCCTCAAAGTGCTTGCATGCTGTCCATGAAGAAACACATCACACTGCTTTGGGGAAGAAATGTGTTACAGGTAGACCAAACGACAGTTTCAGAAACTGAGATGATTACAGAATCACAGAATCATTTAGGTTGGAAAAGACCTCTGAGTCCAACCTGTAACCAAGCACCACTGTTTCAACTAGACCATGGCACTAGGTGCCACATCCAGCCTTTCCTTAAACAACTCCAGAGACGGTGACTCCATCACCTCCATCAATTTCACCATTGAAATTAGATATTTCAATGTCTAATCACCCCTTCTGTGAAGAAATTACTCCTTATGTCTATCCTAAACCTCCCCTGGCACAGCTTAAGACCATGTCACCTCATCCTGTTTCCTGGGAGAAGAGGCTGATCCTACCTGGCTACAACCTCCTCCAAGCTAGTTATGGAGTGTCATATGGTCTCATTATGATAAGTAAAGGTCCTAAATCAGAAAAAATAAGCGTTTCACATCTCCTGCACTGGTGTCCTGTCCTTAAAGGACAAAGTTTCAGCTTAGAAAATGTTTTTAAAGAGCACATTTAAGCCTGTAATTTATAAGCCTTTACCACACTTAATTTAAATACACAGACACGCCTTGAGTTACATAAATCCTCCGTGCCAGGAACTGCCTCGCAGTCATAAAATTTGCTGTGATTTTATCAGCTGGCAGGGTGCATTGCAATATGTCTCAACAGGTTGGTTGTTTTTTTAACTTGCTGCTCCCTTACACATAGGACTGGAATTTGTGACCTGAAATCTGACACTAAGCAAGCAGATTAAGTAACTGAGATACCAAAACTGAAAAAAAGGGAGAAAAATGGTGATGGCACAAATATCTTTTCTGGGTCAGCTGTCTGGTTCTTCTCTTGCTTTGAGGTTTGCAATCATCATTTAGTCTAGATTTTCTTTAGAAATTTTTGGCAGGCTTTGCTGTCTTTGCATTTTTAGAATAATGTACATGACAGCAGGGGGGATCTGCACCCAGAGGGAAATCATGGGGAGTGATCCTGCCCTAAATATCATTTTAAAACTTTATTAAAGGTCTCACAGACAGAAGCCTAACGAACATCATTCACTTCCAACTGGCACTCAAAGATTTGTGAAAACCTGGAGAAGGTATTACAAAAAGGCATCTATTTAAGATGTGAACAAGAAGGTAAAAAAGAGGACTTAATGTGGGATAACAATTTATAACATGACTGAGACTGGAAAAGCAGATCTCCAGGTGTGGATCAACAAACCTCTGAGATGCAGATGGGAAGCCTGGGGGAAAGTTTTGCTTTTACATCATTCATGAGTTACGCAGGTCTGACTTAACAAATCCGTACCCTGTGCAGAGAAGTTTGCAGGTAGAGTCCTTGCATTTTACCTCAGAAGGGACAGCATCACTTGTAGGCCTTGAGAAGTAGTCGTCAAAACCACACCAGGAAAAAAGTACTGCAACAAGGTGTTTGAACGAGGGGCACAAGGTAGGTAAAGAAATATCCCATATACAAGAGGAGTTTTGGGGCCTAACACAGAGCAGTATAGCGAGCACAAAGGTCCTGGTATCACATGCACACCTGGTGAGGCACGTGCAGGACACTGTGCAAGCTGAGGGCACATTGGTGCTGGACCAGGTCACCGCTGGAGGTCTGAGTGCAGAGAAGGGGAAAAAAATAAGCAATGTTTTGAGCTACCAAATCATTGTGAAAAAGAATGAGCCATATTTTTAAGAATACCTTATGATTCATGGTATAGGATGAAATCTGGGAATATGATGCAGTTATTTTAGGTAATCTATTTCACCACCACACAGTTACACCAATACAGTTGCAAAAATGTAATCAGACTCTAGTGAGTAATGGCAGGAATTATTGAACTAATATTTTCCTTAAACAAAATGAATATTTTCTTTTTTTTATGCTCATTTCAAAACTGCCTTTTGTCCAAAGAAAGGCAATCATCTCTGAGGCAGGCCAGGGACTGACAGAGCTGGGATTGTTCAGCCCAGAGAAGAGGCGGTTCAGGGGAATCTAATCAATGTCTATGAAAAAGCGATGGGAGCATGTGAAAAAGAGGGATTAGGACACGTAACAGGTGTCCAGTGAAAGGACAAGCACAATTATCCCAAACTGAAATACAAGAAATTGCATTTAAATACCAAAAATCTTGCTCACACTTAGGATCAAGCACTAGAACAGATTTCTCAGATAGGGTCTCCATCTCTGTTCATACTCAAAACTTGAGAGAGTGCAGCCCTGAACAACCAGCTGGCAGTGGCCCTACTTTGAACAGAGCGGTTGGTCTGGACAGGCTGCAAAGGTACCTTCCCACCTCAATTGTTCTGTGATCCTGAGACTCAGAAATTTTTGTGGATTTTTAAAACAAACATTGAGATTTCTGAAAAGAAACAGGCCACATCTTGATAAATGACTATAGCTTTAAGCCACATTTTCTTAAGTCATTCAGGATTTTCCAACTATGTGTCCTACTTGCTTTTACTGGAACCTGGGTTTCTAAAGAAATGTAGATTTGAACTTTTCTTTATTTCTGCATTTCCCACATTTCTGTAATTTTGGATGGCATTTATATTTTTTCCCCCTTCTATAATCTTTGGCTTATATTACTGAAGGATTTGTTAATCTTGAAAGCACAGCAGAACTTGTTTACTACAAAAAAATTCCAGACATGCAGTCAGGGAGACAGAAATGTAGCACATCAAATGTCCAGGTTTGTGTTCTTTCTTCCTCCTCTGTAGGATGGTTGCTGTATGTCAGGTGCATATCTAGTAGTTTATCTCAGTGCTGAATACTTCTGTGTGAATGTGAAAAATCATGCAACTAGCTGACAGATTCTTTCCTAATAATAATGGAGATCTGCTTGTTTGCATCTGACAGCCTATCAGTAAAACAGGTTATTTTTATTGCATTTGGTTGGAAAAAGGTTCCACTGAGAAGACAGGATTTTTGTGTGGTACTAGAAACTGCATTAAAATTAGTTCCTATTTAATTTTCAACCAACAATAATCTCTGCAAATTGCTGCTGCAGACAAGGTTTTCTTAGGGTTTCCATAGGCTTCCAAACAGGGGAAAAAAAAAAGAAAAACAAAACCAAACCAACAAACAAAAAAACCCACCAAAGGTCTCAATGGGTCTTGAAACAACTTCTGTACTATTTCTTCGGATTTGGTTAAATTATGCTGAAATTGCAGTTGTGGGTAAGTAACAAACACTTAGCAGATATGCCTGGATAAATCTATTGGGGAGGACTGAACACTGGCTACACTATGTCAGGTGGCAAACATTCAAGTTGGATGTCGTGAATGGAAATGCAGAGTAGTGAACCGAAGCTCCTTAACATCTCAGGTAGAAAGAAGTTATGGATGTATGTTGGCTCATCAAAAGTAAACACAAACTTTCAGTCATCCGTACAGATTCCCAAAGGTTCTGGCTCTAATGACACTAGAGGGAGTCCTGATGCTACAAGAAAATATTTTTCCTGTAACAATTCCTTAAGTAAATAGTGCCTTATGAATGAAAATGTTGAAATAGAGCTTCTGGGTAAAATGAAGGAGCCATTCATTCAGATGGGGTCAAACAGGATTTGAAGTCTAAATTCTAAGTTTCCAACAATTCATTAATACAAGTGAATTTTTAAAAGGGTATTTTTAATAAGAGCTTTTTTATTTTTTTAGTAAAGAGCATGTTTAAAGTCAGCATTCAAGATTATTATTCTGGTAATTTAAATTACAAGGATCCAGCTCTACAAAAGCTATGCTCTTCTTGTGATACCTAACTGAAAACTTAAGATAGATAGGCTCTAAATTTTCAAGTTAGACTAAAGAATTTTACTGAAGTCAATATCATTTGTCAGCTCTCAGCACCACATTTGCAATAAAAATAGGTTTCCCAAAAGTGCAGTGGTGGATCCCACAAATTACTGTGGTATACTGGTCCATGCATATTCCTAAACCACATTAACAAATTTGAAAATTTTAGGTCTCTGAAAGAGAAATTCACATTCATGCAGGACTGGAAGTCCTCAGTAGCGCAGGATCATAGTTCATCCTGTACCACTCTGATTGGGAATGCTCATTGTGCTGTGGGAGATCCTAAGTTGTAAGCCTAAAGCAAGGCAAAGCTCTATGCTCTGAATGAAGCAGGAGGAAGACAGGCATTCTCAAGGGAGCAAAATGCTTCCTTTCTTCCCCATGCCTCAAGCCAATACTTCTTAGCCTATTTCAGGTATTCACCATATTCTCATCCCTTCTAGGATCTCGCAGTATGAGTGCTCACCTCTTGCTCCTCTCCTGATGTTGAGTGAGCAATATTGGGGAGCTCTGAGATTGCACTCAGGAATAGGTCATCCAGGCAACTAAAATCCTCTTTTTCAGCTACAGTGGCATCATCTGAGAAACTCAGCACAGGAGTCAGTGCAGGAGTTACTGGGAAACTGTTATTGGGAAGAAGAGGTTTGGGGAAGCCAGAGAAGAAATTAATGGAATGACCCTGGTAGTTAGTGGTGCCATTTACCTCCATGACAATAGTGTGCCTTTGAGATCAAGCTGTTGAGTGGCCAGCCCAACGGAGAGCCCCAGTGCAGCAATGTTAACAGGGCAAGAGAAAAATCACAGCCATGTAAGCAGGCCAGATAGCAGACTTTTCTCCCTTAAGTTCATGGGTTAAAGGTTTGCTTGTCCTCCTTTTTCCCTCTGTGGGTAGTAAGGCTCAATTACATCAGTTTGCAGCTGTGCACATTTTCAGGCTGTGCAGTAGAGGATCTGCTGTCCCCACTTGTTGTCCTCATATTCATGTCTGCACTGTCATGGCTGCTCAGTTGCACTAGTAAAGGTGGATCTTTCTGCTAAAGCAATAGAGTTTCAGAAAAGACATGCCACAAAGAAGCAAGCGTATATATTGTGATGCTGCAATGGCATAGAGTCTGCCTAATCCACTGCAGGGCAAGTGCTAGCTAACACAGGTCACTCACCCTGCTCACTCTCCTAGTCACAGATCAAACTGTCATTATTTTCTAGCAACAATTCCTTAACTTACAGAATATAATAACTAGTATATTAGCTTGCATATTAAGTATTATTTAAATAAATTTATTATTTTTGAAACAGATTAGAGAAATACAGCAAACAATGCAGAAGCCTTAGCTTGTATTATTTTTGCTTGCTTGTTCTGCTTCAGTATGTGGAAATGGGGCTCTTTGTCCCAGGTGTCTACTGATTTACATATATGAAAAGGTCTGAATTTTCACACTGGCCTTAAAAATAATCTTCCTTTGCCCCAAGATCAGTGTTAAGTGCTGCAGTTTAGTGTCCTCTCTTCTGAAAAGCTGTACAAAAGTCTCAGGTCATTTCCTTCAAGACTAGGTATTTAAAACATCCAACTCCAAAAGCTTCCTTAGAGAGAATCTTTCAGAACTGGGAGTCTTGAAACAGATTTTCACTCCTAAATGCCAAAGGAAAGCAACTGTCAGTCAGCCAAAAGTCCAGCAAAGAAAAAACAGCAACATAACTACAGCAAAACTATGCAAGTTATCTTTGCACAGGGAGGAGACTAGAATTCAGCTTTTGTGTAGGTCAAAGGAGGCAGAGGAGCTCAAAGGGATGCTGCTAAAGAAATGCTTTCATGCTCCTGGCTGCAGTACACTGAAAGAGATAAAGCAACTCCCTGGAGAGGGCTTCGCTTCCAGGAAAGTTGTGTATGATCTTGCTCAAGACATTTGCAGAATTTAAGTTCTTAGGTTTTAGTGAAAAAATGTCGACTCATTCCATAAGATGGCTGAGTTAGAGACCGTATATGCATCAGACAGTGAAGCAGCTCATTTACAAGTAATATGTCAGCATGCTGAATAAAAGTAGTTAAACAGAAAAAAAATCCCACTTTCATATAGTTTTGATTTTGTGGGCTTTTTTTTGCTGGACTTTATTTCTCTGATTTGTGTAGTTTCACTAATACTTTCTGGCTTTGGCAATTTTTTATGCTGCTTCCACTGGTCAGAACCTTCATGAGTGTTGTTTGTAACTCAGTGCCCTTTGGTGAGACCATTTTTCTTTAGGAAAACCACTTATATTCCTCCACACAGATCTGTTTTTCTCAATTGCTTGTGCAAATGGTTTGCATTCTTCCAATAAAGGTAATTCACCAAGTGAATCCTGGATCAGTAAGAACTGTCCTCAGTGTCACTGTTATTGTTCTGGGGGAGAATCTTGTACTTTTTCATGTGCTGTCTTTAACATCTCTAGAAGTAAGTGGTGTCTTTATAGCTCTCGTGCTCTGATACACACATGGCTCTCCTTCCTGCTGCCTATATTAAAAGGTGCATTTGCAAATGTAATTTTCATAGCTTTGCATTTTGGATTACTTACCAAATTGCAGCTATAAGTTCATACCATTGCAATGCAGAAAGCTGTCTCTTGTCTTTTTTTCCATGCATCAATAGCAGAGGGAGGCTGCTGCACTGGCTAAATTACCTCTGGCTCATGCTCGCTGTTTTCACAGCCTTCACAGTTTTGACTGTTTTGCTGTTACTTAAGCACTCAAGTTAAAAGTAATGTGATCCTGCCTTTTTGTTCTGTTAGCCATGGTTACAGAACAATGTTGGCTATGGATGTGTAATAACATGGAATGGAAGGAACCACCTTCCTTCCATTGGTGTATCATTAAATTACACCTTCCAGCTACTGCAAACATTACATCGTATAACAACAACTGTTACTCATTTACTGAATTCTATCTTAAAAGCATTCAGATGGCTTGGACTCATCCCTGTCCTGTACCTAATTCCCTTCTTGCAAAAATGTCCCTGAACATTTCCTGATTGGAAACTACTGGTTTTCAGCTGAAGTTCTTTATAGGCAGCTGATATCTCATTTGTGCCAACATTACTTTTTAATCTAAATAGTTAGCAAACTCTTGGTGCTGAGCATTTTCCCCAATGTCTTTGTAGCTGGCACTCTTTTTCTCATCAGCCCTGTCTGAGCAAGCCTGGCTTGTCTATCTAGCCTCCTCTCACAAATTAAGTTCTCAATACCCTCACCATTGTTTTCAGCCTTCTCAACCTCCTTTGCTGGTTTGAAACCACCTTTCAAAAACATAGGTGAACAGAATAGTATTATATATATGCATACACACACACACACACATCTATACATATACATATACATATACACACATGTACATGTACATGTATATGTATATGTATATGTATATGTATATATGTGTGTGTGTGTACGTATGTGTAATAATACACAACCACTCAGACTTGGTCACAGAAAGGCTTTGTCTCACACTTCCCTCTCATTGCTTCAGATGCTTTCTCTGCCCTAGGTCATGGACCAAATTGTCAAATCCAGGAGAGACCCATTCACCTCAAACTCAGCGAAGGAGGAGACAGCTGCAGCCCCTGACTTGGGAGATGGCTGTCACCATGCTGCTCTCCAGAGGCTCCAGATTTCTCCGGTTTTGCTGTCTGATAGCAACCTCTTAATAATGGATCAGACCAATAGGAGCACTCCATTAACACTTATGCTCCCCATGCCATGTGTAGAGCACAGCTGGGACTGGCACAGGCTTTGTGTCACAACAGGGTTTACCACACTTATCCCAACCTGGAGCCTGTGTATACAGTGTACTAAATTCACTACTGTGGCTCTTTAATCCCTCTAATTTGAATGTTATTAATTTCATGCAACTTTTAGAAGTTGTGTTCTTTTGTTTGTCTCATATCTAAACAAGTTGCCTCATTGCAACTTTTCTTGAGAACTCTCTGCCAATTCTCTGTTGCTACATCATTGTCATTTATTTGCCTGGGGTAATAGAAGTGCTGTGCTTTTCCCTGTGTGGGCAGTTTAGAAACAGTCACAGCCCAATAGTTTAGGAAACCGGTCTGATAAATAATGAGGAAAAAATGAAGTGGTGGACCTAGATGAGATGTGACGAGCTGAACTGCAAAGGCAGCCTGTAGGTTTTAAATACTTTGTAATAATGCTTCTGTAATGGTTAATATATATTGTTTAAGTTCTGCCACAGAGTTTGGAAGAATAGGATTTGGAGGCTGGGCTGTTGGCTTGGTGCTCAGGTCCTTGGGAGCACTGCATCGGATAAGAGGATCTGAGAAAGTAAAGGAGAGATTTTGAGTGAAGAGAATATCGAAAAGACCATCAAAGCTAGTGTCCTTGATGAAGCAGATGGCACAAATTCAGTGATGTATGGCCTTGGATAGAAAGATAAATAATTTTACTGACCTAAAGGCCTGCTAGCACTGTCAAAAACATTTGCATTGAGCTTCACAGGGCTGGGATTCAATGAGAAATTTTTAATTTAGTACACATAGAAACATGGCAACATGACAGCTCTAGAGGTGACTTGGTCACCAGTATGAGTGAATTCCTAATGGCTATAATTATTGCAGCTATCAGGAGCAAGTTCTTACATATCTTCAGTTTTTGTTGCTCTGTGGCTAAGTTGTTATCCAGCCACGTTTCCTAGTGTCTCCCAGCCAGGACAGCTTCTTATACAAAGAAGAGGAAGATTGTTTTCATTTTTAATCCAGTAATTTCCTTAAAGACAGTGTGTATTTGAAAAGTAATGTCTCAACACTTTTGGCCTATTTGACTCACCCTGTCTGACTGATCTCTCAGTGCCATTACAAACCTGGTGTGAACACTTTGTTCTGGTGTGTGGTATTTCAATTCTGAGATTACATTTTGGAAGCAGTCCGGTATCCCACTCCATTGTCCAGACCAACTGAACTGGGGCCAGTTCACTCTGTGCTGCTACTACCGAGGAATGTTTCCATTTGGGTGGCCCTGTGGCAGCTGGGAGAGAGAAAGATGTACTCTGAAACCAGCAGGAGCTACAGACTTCCCCAGCTGTAGATGGTGTCAATTGTACCTGCTCCATTTTGTCAAGCATCTTCACAACTCCAGGTCATATACCTGTAGACTACCATATTGGAGGTGCTGGACTTCTACCCCGCTCCCCACCTTGTGTATAATAAGTCCATAAAACTGACCATTGCCCACCCACTAGCACACAGTCCCACATTTCATTGCACATTTATCCAGACACCCCTTCTGACAGGGGCTCCAATATCAGTCACCCCATGATTTTTTTCCAGCTGTCAGACCATGTGCTAATTCTGTGTCATGTTTTTAGATTGATCATTGATGAAAGTTTGTTTTCTTGCTGTTATTTAAGTAGGAGAACTCAGTACAATAGACACAGATGACAACAATCATCTAAAGGCACTCTTGACAGCTTGTGTTCACCAAGGACTGCTTGAGGGACAAGAAATATGGATTTAGATCCTGAGGAATCACAGGTGACCATTGCAGCAGGGTTCATCTGCAATGTCTTTCAGTGCAAAATTTTAAGGAAATGTGAGAGCTAGTTTCTCCTTCCAGAGAAGCTTCACTGGTCATCTCAGATTTGTGTAGTGCTGTTGTTCTTCACCTGATGCTTCAGGCAGGAACAGTAATTACTTTTCAGAAGTTTAAAAATGGCATACCTCATCTAAGCAGGCCACCCTCTGCCTGTTTGTGCCCTTGTTTAAGACTGGGTCTATTGATATGGTGGTTGAAAGCAGGGGCTAGTCTTGGAGACCCACCTTCACCAATCCATGGCATCATATGAGTGTGTCCGAGTTAGATCTGAGAGCAAAAATAGGGCCAGGTATGTGGAGTGCCAGTATTACTTTCCAAATTATATCAAGGCTGTCCCAGGCTTCTTTAAAGATATGTCCATTCCCAAGGAGTTTCAAAACAGAAATTCTTCACCTCTATGAGGAAGACCTAGAAAGGATTGCAGGAGGTGGTTAAGAAGAGAAAGGAAGGAATGTTGGCAGAAAAAGGGGGAGAAAATGTAAAGCAAAGAAAAGGGAAGCAGTCTCTGCCTTGCTTTCTGCACTGCAGGTGGTAGGTGTGTGACTGGGATAGAGATATTAGAAAGAAGAGTGTCTTAATGAATTACAGAAGAGGTTTCACTGACCATTTATTTTTACAGTCTGTCAGTGTTTTCCCTAAAGCTAGGATAATCTAGAGACCTTATAATTACTTCATAGGCAGACCCCCAAGCTTCCAATTGCAGTTGTGTTCCCCTTCAAAAACAGAGTTTCTGTCCCCTCTTTTTTATGCTTACAATGAAGTGTGGTTTTCCAGGGCTCTAAATCTCTATTCTTTGCACAGAACAATGCTTTTTATTATTACATACTCTGGCCATGCTTCTTCTGCAAACACTTTAGCTTTTAAACACAGCATGTCTGGTTTACTTTGGCTTCCTTTCTCTTTTTACCCAGCACATTAGGATAACAGGCATGCATCTCCATTGCACTCTGTATTCACAGCGCACTGATCTGTGCCTTTTTGCATCTTCTGCCAGTGTTCTTGTGCAGTCACTGAGAACCCTTTGAGGCAGACACTGACCAAAACACCTAAAACTACAAAAAGCTTTGTTTTCCCAGTCTTGTCCCATTTTTCCCATTAAGGGTGGCAGAGCCAAATCTAATACAATTCTTCTGACAAGATCTCAGGCCTAAGCACTTACATGGGTGTTTTCTGAGGAGCACTCCACCTGCAGAGACTCCCACTCCCTCCTCAGTCTTACTGATGTGGCACCACTGAATCCAGTTGAACCCCAGTGTTTGAAAACTGCTGACAATGAGAGCAGCATCCGTCCCACTCAACTGTGTTTCTCGTCTCTTTAATTTTTTTCCATCCCACTCCTGACTCTGTTTTCAGGTCTGTAACACTGATGCTCATAAAGTGTAATGATTGATAGATCAAGATAGATTTTTTTTTTAACTTATTAAAGAGTGTAGAGTTTTGGAAGAAAACAGCCAGTTGCCTTCCTTTGTGTGATTGCAGTTTTTCATATGTAAAAAACAGGATTAGTCATTTGATAACTGACATTTGAGTCGTGTTATGTTGCAGAGTCTTTTACCCTTAAATACAATGCTACACAAATACCTGTTACTCTGACAATCAAAATCCATCTATTGTAAAAATTTCTTTAACATTTGGGTTTGCTTGAAGAGGTAGCATTAATCCTCTGTCTGACAGTCAAACAGGATATTTTCTGGTATAGGTAACCTAGGAACTGTATTTTGCAGCTGCTCAGCGTTCTCTGAATGCAGCATGACTTCAGAAATAAACCCATTGAGAGCACTACTTTCCCTGATATTTAATATTTTTTATAAGATATTCCCCCATCTGTGTAGCAGTCATCAAAAGGGAAGTAATAACAAAGGGAGAAATTTACTTCTGTAATGCTCCTTCTTTGACACAATTACAATACAGGGAATACATGGCTGAGCTCTCCATCCTTCAGCAGAAAGAATAATTTCCTTTGTGCTTCCAGTCCTCTCACCTGGACATGTTGAGCATTCAGCACCTTCTTCCAGTTCCAAGACAAATTGCTGCATGGCCATCACCTGTCTAGAAAATGGAGTTAGGAGCTGTACACCTCTTAACCAATGAGCTTGACTTCTTGTCCCTGTCTCGAAACTTAATACTCCCCAGTTGCTGCTGTTTTGGATGATCAGACTAAATGCTTAACACTTCCCTCATTAGTTTCATTTTCAGTGGAAAGACTTGAAATTAAACATCACTGTTTGCCAAAGAAACCACAAAGCCACCAGTTATTTCTATTTGTGAAATCACAGAGTAACCATGGAATCTTGCTTATGCTGGCTAGTGAGAAAAGGCACATGCCAGCACCACTGTGACAGACACCACAGCAGTATCAGGCAGAGAAAACTTCTGAATTGTGAAAGGAGATGCCTTGGAGGCCCGTGAGACTTAGGAACAGATGCCAATTAATTAATCACTGGAATCTGAACATTACAGTAATTTGCTTTTCCACAGAGAGCTTGTGAAAACTTTTAACAGACTAACCAGATCCCAAGTCCAGCTGAGACAGAAATTGCCTCAGTTCTGCTTCAGTGAGTGTAGCAATGATGATTTATGCCATCTGAGCATTTGAGTTCATGTTGCCGTTTGTAACCATGGTGAGAAAGGTATATTCCAGTGAGCTAAATAGCATAGCATGCTGTAGTTTAATTATTTTACTCTTTCTAGTTCCTCACTTTGTCTTATTAATGTTTCAAGCAACAGCAAGAGTAATATGAAAAGATACAATAATTCAGATATAATATTTTATAAGTAGCTTTTACAGACTTCACTTGCTGAAATGGGGACAGAGTAAGTTGGTATGTTTATTTGTCTGCAAATATTTCGTTACATTTGGAAATACTACCTACTGCTCTTGTCAAGAAAGCAAAATCTTAGATTCATTTTCCAGTGTGAATGTGATTAATTCCTGATGTTTCTGATGACTCATCCTCTGTTATCTTGTCTTCTTCAAATGTAAATTGAAGTATACATGCAGCAACTGTCTAATTCTTAGACCTGTTTTTGTATGTAAGTAAAGTTTACTATGTGTTTAAAATAATTCTTAGGAAGCATGCAAGGCAGTCACATTGCTCTTGCAACAATGGAGAATAGTGTTTCGATTAAAGTTAAGACATCTCTTTTATCAATTTTCTGGACGCACTGAGAACAGTCAAACAAGAAGTTAACCCTTAGTTATCTGAGTCTTAGTTATATTCTTGTAGACAGGTGAGAATGATTTTATCTTTCAATTAGAGAGCCAACTCATACAGAATATTTTAGATCTACTTTGGGGAAGAAAAGTGCTAAAAATGTGGTGAAATTAAATATTTTATTAGATCCATTAGCATAACATTTATTTCATTTTCAGCAGTGTTGGAAAGCAAGAGCAGTGAAACAGAGTTTGCTTGTTTATAGGCATGTGCAAATGAATGACCATTTTATCACAACAGAACTAATTTCTTCTTTGTCAAGGGACAGCAAGGAAAAGAAGTGTCCTTACAGCTTTTCTACCTGCATTTAGCTGAGCTTCATTTTAAGCACATCCTTTAACCTCAGTTTTTAATCCTAGTAATCAATTAAAATAGTATCTTTAAGAAGTTGTCAGCCAAAAATAGCAGCTCTATTGCTGACACCACCTCCCCTTCCCATCCAGCTCTGGAAAATGTTTCCTTTCCTCTCTTTCTCTTCTTGTCCAGCCATGTCATCCAACAGGACCAGAGGCTGGGATCTGAAAGTATACAGGAAGGCAGCTGGGGAGAGAGGAGATAAAAGCTTGGAGAGGACAGAGATGTTTTCTCTTGTTCCTTATATACTTTCTAAGCATCCTGTCTGACTTATAAGGAAAAGACATTGTATCTGCCAATCACCTTTAGTGTCTTTTAAAATCATATCCTTTTCCTAATCTGAGGTTTGGAAATCTGGAATTCCAATTGATAGTCCTGAAGTGTCATTTCAAAGGAGCATTTGAAATGGTTTCTTTGGAAATTTTAGAATGACACATCTTGAATTTTCTAGAAATAAATAAATGGTCTCCTTTTTCTTACTCTGAAACTGTTTACAGAATCAACCTGATCTGTACCACTATCTCCATCCAACTCTGGAAGTGACTTCTTTTAACAAACACAATGCTTGTGGCCTGCTCTAATGCTTTGACAGATCCCAAATGTCATGTGCCACCTGCCAGCCACTGACATACATCTTGATAAACAGTGTTTTTCATTTCATGTGAACTGGGTTGTTCTTGTTTACACCCAGCAGCATGGAACAGTTCCTATTGTCCATTGTTCCCTTATGTACTCTCAGAAAACCTATTTGTTTCTGGCAGCCTTCTCTTCAAGGAATGTGATGCAAAGCACAGATAAAGTGCGTCTGTTAAGATAAAGCATCTGTTAAGATGACTGGCATTATCCTGACAACAGTGTAGAAATCGTCTGCTTGGGAAGGCAGGCAGGCACAGCCAAATAAAATTAACTGTAGCTTCAATCTGCAGTTTGTATGATATGCTTTAATTCCAGGAGACTGTGCAAAGCTTGGTGCTTATTTCCTATGCTTCCTAGTCATGGCAGGCATGCACAGGCTGATTCCTTCAGCAGGAGCTGACACTTACATAGGTCCTAAGCTCCAACATACTTTTGAGAAAAATAATAAGGGTAAAGACAAAAGAAACCCATAGCCCCAGAGTTCTTCAAATATTAGTTTGTTCTTGGGAGCTTTAAGGAACGTTTGCAATCCTGGAAGCTGGTACCTGACAGACTTCAAGTGTCAATATTTTATTTCGGCACTGAGTGATAAAGTCTCCCCAGTCATCAGCGCTATTTCAGGCAGCACTTAGAAAATTCTCGATGTTTTCCAGTTCAAGCGTTGACCTGACCTGACCCTGTTTAATTTTAAAATCTGACCAGCAGGGTCTGAAATTATTTTTCCTGTATCTAAGAGATGAATGCATGTTTAAATGCTTTAGATGTTTACTATCTATGTTGGTCCTCTGTTCAAAGATAAATTGTTCTATTTGACTTTTACACAGTTAATTTTGGCTTCACAGCCCTAAAAAATTATTTCTGTAGGAAAAATTACTCAAAATTTACATCCTATGTGTTTTTGTATTTCTCACTAAAATATATTTTTAATAAGTACCTAAGAATCTTCACTGGTGTCTGCTGAAAGGCACTGCTGTGTTTCTCCAATGATACTTTTTTCTCATTATTCCTGATTTGCTGGCTAGATTCAACAAAATAATGTTCTTGAAAAATACTAGCTATTACTGTTCCTTTCATTCCATCCTCCTCCTGTTTTATTTTCAGTTTCTATTATGCAAAATGCAAGAAATCCTCTTAGATGCTTTTAGCAACTACAAGTGTCAAATTCCCTAAACATCAGAAAGCAAAAACAGACAGAGAGAATCTTTTGCACAACCCCAGCACCTTCACAAAACAATCAAAATGAGATAACTGGCATGCAAACTAGGGAAAGACTCTCTCCCATCACTGATGTTTCCCTAGGCTGCACAGGGATATCAGGTTGATACTTTGATAGATTGCATCTGTTTTCAGCAGCTGACCCAGACATAACATCATCATTTCCTGATTATATTGATATGTGTTTCTATTATTTGCTTATTTTGCGCCTTGAGAAACAATTCCTTTTTGTTGTTAAACTGTAAACAGCATAGCAAGGCCTCGTATTAAATCATAATTATTTACCATGCTGTTCACGCACCTTTGTCCCTGGGGAATGTGGTGACGTGAATTTACAGGAAGATCGGGGTATTTCTCACCAACAGTTTCCTGTTATTGATATGCTTTTGTTTAGTTGTGATCTTTTTTTTACTCTTTCAGGTTCTCAGGGGGAAAATAAACAGGCACATGACATTAATCACAGTCCTTGGGTATCGTATTGGAAGCCTCACAAATACTTTCAATGTGGAATCGTGAACTAGGTTCGGATCTTTGGAAAACACCAATGACAGCTTATTGTTTGCTAGTACTTGCTCTCCTATTCTGATAAATGATTCCAATAATTCTTAAAAGTTCTTTTGTGGTTGTGTTCCTTTTTAGATGCTAGAAGGGTTCAAAAGTTTATTAAGACAACCTTCAACAGTTTGCATCTGTGTGTGTAGATTTGCATAACTGGGCTAAGTTTTAATTTGAGAGAAGATATGGATCACGTAAGAGATACAGAGGTAATTCAAATATCCAGAATCCTTTCAGCAAATACCATCAAACATGACCAAAACATTTTCTTTGAGACAATTTGCCAAGTTCTTTTCTTTGAGAATATATGAAACCTGCATTCTTTTCTGCAAAATAAGGTAGTATATAAATTGTATTTACTAGTATGTCAAGAGTTACCAGCATAATTACCAGGGTAGTTATCTAACACATCTAAGATGTAGCTCTTAAATCTTTTTCAGTGGTTTTGGCTATCCTACTTTTATGTCTCTCTCTATGGATATGTGGTACACTCCTAGCCAAAAACCTTTGTAAAATATCTTGATTTTGCAATAATGAATTGCAGTAGAACAACCAAGAAATTTAATAACAAACCAAACTTTTGGAGGTTTAGATTTTTTTTCTTCCAAAGCATTGTAGCAATATTGTGGTTAAAGGCAAAATGACATCGTGTCCTAGAGAACCCACACCAGGAAGGCCACCAAGAGATAGACCTGTTGGCTGAAACAAGCCATTAAAGTAACTCACAAGTAATATAGTAGCTACTCAGATTCATCACCATATAGTCAGGGTTTAATATTTTTGTTTCATCATTGTCAAACAGCATTTTTCTTAGAAACTGTGCTGTGAGATTTAGAGCAAAATCTCAGAGTCGAACCTTTATGTCCACAACCTATTTGTGGCTGCACATTTATTGTATTTGGTACTTACTACTTTGGTGCTGTATTGAGTGTGTGACACTGTTGTTTTTCTTCATTGCTGCTGCTAGTATTAAGAACTAAGAATAAGCTCACAAAAGCTGTATGTGTTATAATATTAATAAAGTCATAGGATTATAGAATGGCTACTTTTGGAAGGAACCTTAGAGGTCATCCAGTTCCAACCCTCCTGCCATGGGCAGGGACACCTTCCACTAGACCATGTTGCTAAGAACTCCATCCAACCTGGCCCTGAACACTTCCAGGGATGGGCCATCCACACCTTCTCTGGGCAACCTGTTCCAGTGCCTCACCATCCTCACAGTAAAGAATTTCTTCCTAATATCTAATGTAAACCTTCTTTCCATTTGAATTCATTCCCCCTTGTCCTGTCACTACATACTCTTGTAAAGAGTCTCTCTCCATGTCATATAACGTCATACAGAGGTCTTTAACTCCTTTCTCTTCTTAGAGTACTTAACTTCTGGATAACATATAGATATATATGATTTCTTAAAACACTCGGTTTTTCCTTTTCTGTCAGGCCATGTAATCTAAACAGCTCCATCAAAAGTTTCTCAATTCTTCTCCTACTGGATTTCTGTGAATTTGTCCTTATCTGTAAGCTCAGCCAAATGAGATCTGGCTGCTTTTCAGACGAAGGAATTCTAAGGAATCTCAGGTTATTAGGTTTTTCTAATTATGATATTTTATCCTGTGGACTTCTACAGCTTGAAAGCAAATTGCTGGTTCCATTACTGATTTAGATGTATTTCCTCCCGAAGCTATCAGTTTAAGAATTCACAAACTAGGCAGAATACCTTTCTCTTTGTGAGGAAAAGAAATTACAAAACTCACAAATTATTTATTAAGCAGGCTATGACAAAGCTTCCTATGTGATTTTTTTCATTAAGTACATTTATCCCTCAAACCATAAAAGTGTGTAGTCCCCCCAAATCAAGTTCTTTCCATTCCACGTGAAGTTCAAGGCTAACAGATGAAGTCCCCAGTGCAACAGCAAGCTCATCTCCCACTCTCTGATATCACCCTTAAAGACCTTGGGTGCTGGGTTCCCTCCCAGTACATAGTCCTCTAGAATCCATAAGCTAAAGTTCTAAAGTCACTTTAATTTTTTTCCGACATGTTGCATTTTTAATGTCACCTGTTGGGATGTCCATTCTGAGATGTGCAATGGTGCACTGTGCCCTGGCTGTGCCTCAGCAATTGTGTGGCCTGAAGGGAACCGTGGCTTAATATTTCACTCATACAGCTGATGTATTCTTTCACCTACTCCCAGAGCCAGCTGACCTGGTGAATATGAACTCAGTTAAAATATTTTAGAAATTTAGGAAATGCCTAATTCTCTAGTCATATCCACAGCTACACTCTGCATGCACAGAGTTTTAACACAGTTCTTCCTTCCTCAGTAAGGGCTTAAGATACGGATCTGGATCTTCTATTTAAGTACCAGACAGGATGGAAGGAAGTCAGAATTACATTTTATCCAAGATGTTTCAGATTCTTTATTCTTACTGGTTTGGTGTTTGGGATCACTCTTCAGCAGAGAGGAAGAGAAAGGGTCTGTCATTTTTCTGAGTCATTAAGTATTTTGTTGCTGTTGTTTCTCTGTAGTTCTTGCTCTCTGGTAACTACCTCAAGAGCCATTACCATCAAGATGGTGAGAACAACTTATACTTTGTTATATCCTTCTGAAACCTCAGTGATTTTGATACTTTTAACATCTCTGTCGAGATATTTTTATTATTGTTCTTTCATGCCACAGGAAAAATTATTTCTGTTGTTGTTAAGTGCCTTTTGAAAACAGAGATGTCAGTCCTGATGATTACAGAACTATGACACCTAATCAGAATGCCTTTTGAAAACAGAGATGTCAGTCCTGATGATTACAGAACTATGAC
Source organism: Lichenostomus cassidix (assembly GCF_008360975.1). Taxonomy (NCBI): domain Eukaryota; kingdom Metazoa; phylum Chordata; class Aves; order Passeriformes; family Meliphagidae; genus Lichenostomus; species Lichenostomus cassidix. The sequence goes on along the minus strand of NC_139511.1, from coordinate 58,120,804 downwards.
ACCTAATCTGAATGCCTTTCCCCTGCATGGATGCTTTGGGAACTTCAATTTGTTTTATGTTTAACTAACAGATTGCTTTCATATTTGTCACAATGTTCAATATAACAGTCAAAACTAGGTGTTCAAAGGTCAATGTTAGGTAGAAAAGCTTATTCACAAACCCTCCCTGTTTCCAGAAATATCCAGGTTCTAGAAAACTAATCTTTCTCAAAAATTCATAGGTCTCTCTTGTTTCCACAGTTCAATGTCTTATTGGAAATTTTTATTTTCACACAAGATGTGCATTTATCTATCCAACCAGCAGATATTTTACATATTCCTCTTCTTCCCTAGTGACAACTCTATTTTGTTATTGCTTCCTACTGGTAAAATAACGATAAAAAGGTCCTTCATTTCCCTGACACTGCACTGTTGGTTTGGGCGAGATGGTTGTTGCAGGTCTCTCACAAATGAAATTATCTATTCTATTCTATTCTATTCTGGTCTAACTTCTACTCACCAGCTGCAGTGTAATGTACTTCCTTGGTTAGTTCAGGTACTGTGTTGTCCTCATGATACTGGTTCACTCTATCTAATATGTATATAGCTATAAATGCTATTTTAAAGCAAGGCCCAGAAGAATCTGTGGTATTTATCTTAGCTAAAAGAGTGAAGTGGTATTCACCTCACTTAACTCATGCAAGTGCAGTGTAGACAGCTAGTGCTTATCTGTGGGTCCCTTCCAATCCAGAATATTCTGAGATTCTGTGATCTGTTCTCCTTAGTTTCCCTACATAATTTATAGAGAAAAATAAGTTCTTTGAGAGAATTCTTCTCACCCACTAGGGAAGACCAAGAGCAAGTCAGATGAGTGTGTACAATTCTTGTGAATGACCTGGGTTTACAACTGTAGATGTTTAGCAGGAAAGCAAATGAATCTACAGCTATATGAGCACTCTAAATACAGAATTGTGTAGGTGGTGGTTAGAGGAGATACTGGAGGGCTTGAGTCCAACCTGTCCCTTCAGGCATCAGGTCAGCCACAGCTTTGTGGCT